>NW_024349797.1:22256677-22276100 GCF_902729225.1 Pteropus medius | reverse complement strand
GGCTGGCAGGCGGTTGGCCAGGGAGAGGCAGAGTCCGGGTGTCTGGCCTGCGTGGCTGGGCCCCTGGTGGTGCCTTCCCAGAGCCCCCTGCGGCCAGGTCTGGCCAGCGAGATGCAAAGGGGGATCCTCTGGGGGCTCCGTCGCCCTGACAGGGAGGGTCCCCGCTGCAGTTTCCACTTTTGAACATCGAGCGAGGGCCGTCGAGTCCACGCCAGCAGCCGCTGACCGGCAGGCGCCTGCCCGTGCTGGACTCGCTTAAGCTGGAGCTCGCTGGGCCTTCTCTGATCTGCGGCCAAGGTGTTCTTCAGTTCTACGTTTTGGCCCCAACAGTGGAGCTGGAAGCATCTCCGGTACCCGACCACACCGGGGTGGGCCGGTGCTGGGGATGCTGATCCTCAGGCCCGAGGGGTCACCCAGGTGCACACAGGGCAGCTGGACCCGTCAGCATGACACAGGAGAGCAGCCCCTGGAGCCGGCCGCGGGAGTGGGGTGGGTGGGCTTGTCAGAGACGGGGGGGAGAGGGAAGAGGCCATTGGGTGCCACCTGAACTCCAGGGTAGACCAGCATTCAGGGGCCAGAGGCGGAGGAGGCAGAGCTGCCCACAGCATCGGGGACAGGACAGTGGCGATGAGAATTATGACACTATTTCTTGAGCAGCGGCCAGCTGTGAGTGGCCGGGATGTACACGGACGGTCCTATTTCTTCGGTTCTCACCACCTGTGGAGCCAGGGCGAGCTCACCCCTCAGAGCAGCCAGTGCCGAGGATGCGACTGCCCGGCGTGGTGGGGGGCTGGTGCAGCCACCCCTCTTCCCAGATGTCTCCTGAGGCAAGACCACAGTCGGAGCCCTTGGCCCGTGGCCACCACAAACAACTTGTCCTCATTGTCATTGAGTAACCGCAGTTGGGCATGTTGGTCCAGGCCGTTTCAGGACAGCGGACGGCCAGCAGCCCAAGGTGCGGGGGCTGGCCCGGGACCTCCAACTCAGCGGCCCAGGCTAAGCCCCCACAACTGTGGATGGGAGCCTGGCTCTTGGGGTGGGGGAGCCCCTGGGCCAAAAAGGGGTGTGAGGGCAACACTCGTTTCAGGGGTTTCCGGTTGTTCGGTCAGCCGGGGGAGGTAGGGGTGAGGCTGGGAGGGCTTTCCAAGGCGGCCACGGGCCGAGGAGGGTGTCAGGGGAGGAGCCCAGGGTTGGGGCGGGCTGACTCGAATCTGTGGCCATGTCAGAATGACCGGCTGGGCTGGCTGGGTGGGAGCAGGGTGCCCCTGTCCACGGCGGAGGAGGGGCGGGGAGGGCTGGGCAGGAAAGGCGGCTGGTCGAAGGCCCACCGCAGACCCCACCCGGCCCTACGGGGTGAGATGCCCGGCAAGGCCTTTCCTCTCCCCAGTCTCCTCATCCTTAAAACGGGCACGACAGACCCCTCCCGCCCGGACGTCCTGAGACGCGAGACGATTCATACCCAGGCCAGTGGGTTCCTGTCGCAGGGCGCCCACTTTCTATCTTGCCAAGGAAGGACACACGGCTACCGCCCTTCACAGAAGAGGCAGGACTCGGACGCGCCGAGGGGACCCCGCCAGGAAGTGGGGTGGCAGAGCCCGGGGTCTTGGCCTGTCTTTATTGTGTCCTTATGTTTCCCGTCACCTCTGGGACCAGGCGTGGCAGCCCCTGGGAGCCTGAGCTCAGCGGCTCCCGGCTCGGCGAGGAACTTAGCACCCCTCAGAGGTGTCTCTGTCCAAAGGGCCCCTCCCTCCCTGGGATGGGTCCCCGCCTCCGCCCAGACTTGCCCCGCCCCCGCCTCCGCCCTAGGCCCGACCCTCTCAGCAAACGGGGTGCTGCCTGGAAGAAGATTCTGGCCACGCGGGGTCCATTAAGAGACAAGGAACCGAGCGTGCAGACGTCCCACAGGTGCCTGTCAGTGCCCTGGGTCGTGACGCCCCTCACGATGGGAAACTGAGGCTCAGAGAGGTGGAAGACTTTGCCCAGAACCACCCAGGCTGTGGGCGCCAGAACCGGGTCCCGGTACCACCCATTGAGAGAGGTGCCCAAGGCAGGTGATGGACACCGAGTCGAGGGCCCCTTTCAGGCAGAGCAGAGCTGCGGACACAGGCGGACGACAGGCCCTCGTTCCAGTCCAAGGCCGCGGGCTCCAGGCTCCCCTCGTTGGAGGAGGGGACTCCAGTGTCTCCGCTGGGCTCGGGAGGACGAGCGCTCAGGGACTCCCAGCGGGGGCTCCACGTCGCGAGTCCCACGCCCAGGGGGACGTCTGCGCGTGTGCACACACACGAACACACGCCCGCCCCTCAGCGCCCCAAACCCCAGAGGCCCCGCCTCCTGGACCGGTCGTCTTGGCGCTGGGCAGTATGTGCGTGGAAAGGCCCTCGGGCTGCACGGAGCTGCAGGCAGGAAACCCAGGCACCTGCCCACCTGGGTTCGCATCCTGCTGTCCCCGGCCCCCGGCTCTGTGACTCTGGGCAGGCGGCCCCACTCCGAGCCTGAGCGTCCTTGCCTGCAACACGGGAACCCAGCACAGGGGCCTGGCCGACAGCAGGCGCTCAGTGGGGCTTGCTCCCCGGGAGGTGAGGCCCTCCTCCTCCATGTCCCCCGCCTGGACTGCCGGCCTCGTTACTGGTGGCAGTCTCTCGCAGCATGCTCCTCCCAGGCTGGCCGCTGCTGGAGTGCGGCAGAAAATCCAGCTGCTGGGTTGGGGCGGGGGTGGTCAGGGGCCTGGGGGTGAGGGTCGGGCCGCCTGGGCTGCCGGCACCATCTCGTGCAACAGGCTGGCGGCATTCCTGGGCAGGGAAGTGACCAGGGCAGGTGGACAGGGGTCTTGGCGGAGGCCCCCCGACTACGCACAGCCTGCCTTCCCCGGATCGTAGGTGCTCCTTGGGTTCCGGAGCAGGCCTCCCCCAGGCCCTGCTAACCCCTGGCGGGTCGCAGGCCCCGCCTGTGTGTCCGAGAGGCTGTGCTGCCTGAGGGTGCCTGCCCACAGATGGGGAGCAGGCTTTCTGGATGTTTCTGCAGGTCTTCCCTTAGTGCCTGCCCTGTCCTGAGTACCAAGGACCCTACAGGTGGCTCCGCCACCACCTCTGCCCTCCAGGCCTCCCGCTCTGGTGGGAAGGACAGACCCCAGACCCACGGAACCCCCAAACAATTCTCAGATGGATGTGGGGTGCTAGGGCGAGTGTGAGCTGGGCCCCCCGGGGAGAGAATCTCAGAAGCAGCCCGAGGGGGTTGTGTTCTTGCTGCAGGTGCCGGGGAAGGAGGCGGAGGCCAGCTCAGGCGGCCAGCTCAGTGGCCGAGGCTGGAGATCATGCCTCACCGCCGGCTCCAGACTACTCAGCGTGGGCCCTGCGGAGGCGGTGGGGGGCCCTGAGCTCACAGCTGGGCGCATGCGCAGCGGCCAGGGCCTCCCACGGGGCAGAGAGCACCCTGCTCCCCACAGTGACCGGCTCCCCACCACCCCGTCTGCCAGACAGGTCCCCTAAGGCTCTCCTTCACCCGTCCAGTTGTCATTCATCCTCCTGGGAAGGAGTCAGGGCGTGCTCACCGCGACAGCACGGGCTCAGCATGATGCTGGCTCACAGGCCTCCAGTGGGCGGGACGGTGCCATGCTCCATGCGGTCACTCAGAGACTGGGTCACAGGTCGGGCCTGTGGACTCGACTCGGACGACTTGTAGGGGTGGGCTCAGGACCCACAGCGGTGGAGAGGGGAGGAGGAGCAGGTGGGGCCGTTTCTGGAAGCTGAGCAGCTAGGCCCAGTGACTCCACAGGGAGTCAGGGGTGGGTTGGCCCTTCAGCAGGAGGTCTTGAGTTTGCGCAAGGTGGGTGGGCCTTTCTGATCTCGCACTGACCACTCACTGGATGGGGGCGGCCCCTCCAGAAGAGGACGTGACCCTGGGTGGCTCTCTTCAGCCTGCGTGGCCCCAGAGAGGGTTGAAAGCCGAGGGGCCTGCCTGTTGGAGGTGTGAGCTCCTGCAGGGGCCTCTGCGCAGCACCGAGGCCTCCCCTGCACGGCCCCTTGTACCACTCAGGTCCCCTCTTCACGGAACCTCTGCGAGCCACTCCTGGGGTTCCGGGGGCCTCTCTGCAGCTCAGCTGCCGCTGCAGCTGGTCTTTGGGCAGCAAATGACACTCATCCTCTCCTTCTCCAGCTCTGCATCCTAGACCAGCCTCCCCCTCGGCTAGCACTGCTGCCCAGCTTGGCGAGGGGGGGGCCCGTCGTCCCCGACGCCTCCGAGCCCCAAGTTGCCACATCCTTCTCAGGTGGCAGCTGCTGCACTGTCCTACTTTACCCTCAAAAGTGGGCACAGGAGCAACAACAGGTGCCCAGCGGCCTCGCCCACGTGCCACATGGAGCTCTGCGCGTCGCCGCGGGAGACCGCAGGGCTGCTTCCTCCTGTCCACGGGGATCGGTCAGCCCTACACATCACGAAGCTGCCTGCCTGCTGGTCCCCGGGCACAAGGAGCCAAAGTGGCCGGTGTCATTTACAGCCTGTAGTCCAACGACTTCTCCTGTGTCTCACATTGCAGGGCTGGGGAACACAGATCCCCACAATGGGTCATGGGGGGGGGTGACAGTAAAGGGGCCACTCCGGCTTCCACCCCCTCAGTTCTTGGACTCGGAGTTCTCAGGTGCAGGTGTGGGTTGAGGCCCCGTGGAAAGGGAAGGCGACCTACACCGTGATATTTCTCTGTTCCTGTCAAAATTCATCGCTGCCTCTTCGGAGGTGGATGGAGTCCAACACAGCTAACCTGCTTCGAGCAGGCTGGCCGGGGTCCTCTGGCAGTGGCTCCACCCTGGGGCTCGGCAGCGGTCCATGTCGCTGGCAGGCTGGGCATTCAGCGACGGGACTGGCCGCACGCCAGCCTTGGAAAGCGGGCACCCCTGCTGCAGGGCCACCTGGTACTGCTTTCCCGTGTCCACCGTCCCAGCACCTGCACGGCGGCTGAGAGGCTGGCTGAGGCTGAGTGGCCGAAGCGCTTCGTCTACTGGGTTCTCTTCAGGGCTGTTCTGGAAGCAGGTGCTTTCCGGGGGGCGTCAACGTGCAATCGGAGGCTCCGCCCCCTACCTCCTCGGGTCCGACCTCCTAATATTGTTACTTCCGGGCCCCTGGCCAGCGGGCCGTGCCATCCGCCACCGCCCACGAGTCCGTCTCTACTCTCGCACGTGTCCCGCACGAAGCGGACGGCAGCCCCAAGCCCCGCCCATTTCGAAGAGTCTCCCTCCCCGCCGATTTTCAAGGCCGCCCCAACTGGCTGGGAGCAGCCACCACCCACCTTCAGCTGGCACGTGTCTCCTGAGCTACCCACTCGTGAACCGAGCTCAGGCTTTCCGGCTCTGTCAGCCGAATGTAAAGCTCCTGTGTGGCCACACGTGTGAGCTGAGGGAGAGGGGCACCGGTGGACGTCACAGGCCCGTCCTGCTTGTGATGAATCTCAGCTGTGCCGCTTCCATTTTAGGATGAAATGCCACTGGGCCCGACGCACCTCACCCCTTGGTGGGCCTGATATAGCCCATGTTGCGACAGGCAGCTCTGGCCTCGTGGAGAGGCACTCCGCCTCTGGCAGCATCCAGAAGCACACCAGGAGCTGTTCGTTGAAAGGTGTCCAGTTCTCCGCTGCAGGTGTCGTGGGCTGGCTCCAGACCCGAGGCATCCGCTGTGAGATTCTGCCATCGGCGTTTGCCATAAAAGCCAGTTGTCATCCTTTTTTACTACTGATAAACTCTCGGACCGTAGAGAATGACAGATCACAGGGCCTGAGGGGCGGGCTGCTTGTCCTGCAGCCCGCACCTGCCGCAGAGCCCCTTCCCGTGCTGGAGTGAGCATCCTCCGGGCCACCTGCCATCGGGTCAGAGCAGAGTTCCCAGGTGTGGACTATGCTGCCTCTAGAAATCAAGGAAATTGACCAGGCTTGGCCCTTGATGCCCCCGTGTTGACCAGGCATTGGATGCGGGCCGGTGGGGAGCGGGCAGAGTCCTGGGCAAGGAGGCCTGACTCTGCTGAGTCGCCTTCCAGAGGAAGTGGACAGCTGGCACGGACAGCCCCTCCAGAGCCCGGAGCGAGTGTCCACCCCTGATGGGGAAGCTGGGAGGCATGACACGGAACCCATTTTTGCATGGAAGCTCTACCACCCTAGGTCCCCGGACCTCCCACTGGACCTTCTTTATTGTCCAGCAGCAGGGGACAGCGTGAGCGGGACAGATGGGGCTTTAGCTGTGGGCTGGGTGGGAAGTTCTCACGTTGCACAGGGCCGATCTCAACCCAAGGCTGCCCTGGACTGCAGGGGGAGGGGAACTGGCCGACTGCAGCCCCGCTGGTCTCTGCAGACACCTGAGCTGCCCGCGCCGGGCTGAGCTTCTCGGGGTCGAGTGGAGCCAAGGCAGCAGGACTTGTGGTGACCTCAGAACCAGGTGTCCCAGGACACCCTGCCCGCCTGCCCCGAGAGCCCGCCCTGCGTGTGCCCTGCTCTGCCCCCGGGCTCAGAATCCAGAGGCAGCTGGCACACCCTGCCCTCAAGGGGCCTCGAGCCTGGGGTGGAGGGCCACTCCTGGCCAGCAGAGCCAGGCCCCTGCCGGAGCCATCTAAATAGCAGAGAATTCTTCACAGAAGAGGGGTGGGCGGGTGGGCGGGAAGGTGCACGGGACGGGCACTCTGGCTGCTCTGAGCACGTGTCCCGCTGGCAGGAGGCGGAGGAGGCCACACCGGGCAGGAGAATGGCATGTGACAGGGCTCCGAGGTAGAGGAATCACGGCGAGTCTGCGGGACTCTGCAGCCGGAGGGGGCGCCGGGCGGGAGGACCGGGGACGAGGCCAGAGGGGGCACTGGGCGGGACGGCCGGGGACGAGGGGCGTGGACCCCGACGGGACGTTCCTAGTTCCCCTGCCCCCCCATGCTCCCTTCCTCTATGCTGCTCGGGGCCCGGCAGCCTTCAGAGTGAACTTTCCAAGACAAACCCAGGCTGCGTCACCACTGCCTTGAAGCCCTCCACAGCTCCCCACTGGCTCTTTGAATAAAGCCCACACGCCTTCCTGTGGCACAGATGCCTCATCCAGCTGGGCTCTGAGTCCCCGGCCATCTTTCCTGGCCCGTCTCTTCGCTAGGCTCCCCCTGCCTTGCCCCCGCTACCTGCACAGGCTCTGTTGTAGCTCCGCTCACAGGCTGCTCTGCTCCCACCCTCTGGGAGGCCTCTCCCCCATTTGTTTTCTGGTTAACGCCTCCTTGGTCCTCGGAAGACACCTCCTCCAGGAAGCCTCCCCCGACTGCCCCCTCCTCTAAGCACTTGCTGTGCCCAGCACAGCCCTTGGTGTCTTGCAGGATTGTGGCCCTCTCGTCAGGATGTCTCCTGCTCCAGGCAGAGGCACCTTGACCAAGGCCGGGGGTGGCGTGGGGGCTGTGCTGGACTCTTCTCTGGGGCCTCAGCCTCTAGCTCGCAGCCCCCAGCCGGAACGAGAGAGAAGCGACGGGATGATGCCCTTAAGGTCTGAAAAGACATTTTGCCGGGCAGCTGGCGAGGCCCCCGCCCAGCCGGAGGCTGTTCCAATCCGCTCCACGAAGTCCCCCTCCGAGCACGGCGACATCGGTCCAGGACACGGCGAGGCCCACTCCCTGGCCCTGAGCGGAGTGCGTCTGGAGGGCCTCCTTCCTGCAGCGAGGCGGTGGGAGACGCGGAGGGACCGGCTCCCGGGGCCTCCCCTCCTTGGCAGCCTCTGGCCCTGTCCAAGTCCTTGTCCCCAAACGTGCAAAGTCCTGTGGGGTGTGGAAGTGAGTCCTAGCCCATGCTCAGAGCCGCGAGGACCTGCAGCGAGGGGCAGGGGTGGCTGAATATCAGGCGGGTCCCCAGGGAGCCTGGGCTGGTGTCCCTCTCCGCCTGGTGTCCCTGCGCCCCGGTGTCCGGGGTTGGTGGCTTACAGTGAGAGCCTCTTCTGGCTTAGGCACTGAGGGGGAAGGTGAGGGGCGCCTGGGGGAGTGGGTGGGGCAGGGGCCGCGGGGCTGGGGGCGGCAAAGGGCATGGCGGGTGCCAGCACGGTGGGTGTCTGCCAGGGCTCCACGACCGAGCGGAAACTCGGCGGCAAGGGGCTTGCTCCGTGCTCCACCTGGCACGGGCTGGGTCTTCGGAGAGCTGTTTTCTCTGGGTAATTGGTGAGAAGTTTGCTTCTAGAGTCTGCCCAGAACCCAAAGTGGAAGCAGGCAGAGAGCCAGCATGAGTGGAGAATGTTCTTTAAAATGCGTTTTTATAGAGGTCCATTCACGTCTGCTCTTTGGACCTGGCGAGTTCAGAATGTGAAGTAATTTAAACAGGGCTGGGCGGGGCTCACCTTTGCCCCACGGCCTTCGTGAGGCCCTGGAGGGCAAAGGGGCATCCGCTGGCCCGTAGAGCTGGGTGTCCATGGGGCGAGTGACCTTGTGCTGATCACAGGCTCTTCTTATCTGTGAGCGGGAGCTGGCCCGTCAGGTGCCATTGGCTGGGCAAGGGTCCGGGAGCTCAGTGTGTAGTAGTTGGGGCCCGCTGGCCTCCACTGCGGTCAGTCACAACATTTCAGCGCCCTTTGCCAGGTGCCCGGCCGGTGTAGAAAGGTGTGTGTTTGCCCAGTTAGTTCTGCTCTTCCCAGACAGGCCCCACCCATCCAGCCCGCCCAGCATCCCCAGACCGGGCTGGCGACTTTGCAGAGGAGAGACGTGAGGCCACCAGCTCTCCCCTCTGGGTGGTGACAGGTATTTACCTGGGGAGAACTTTCTGCAGGAACATGGTTTCCTGAGCCTGGAGCAGAGACAGGCCACCAGCCCCCTCCTGCTGGGGGATGGCGGTGCGCCCCTCGCCCTCAGTTTCCACTTCTGTCGTGTGTGGTCTGCAGCGTTCCATCCTGCTCTACGTCTCTCTGCCTCAGGGCCTCACCTGCACACGGAGGGAATTCAGGAAGCAGCTTCGGAAAGGGAGCGTGGGGATTTGTTCGTAGGTCCTGGCAGCTCGGAGAGACGCGAACTGAACAATGGTGGCATGTGGGCGGGACGGTGCGTGTCCAGCCTCCGTGCAGGGAACGAGGGCGGCCTCTGCTCCGAGCCGGCACGTGCTGAGCATCTTTCCCTGGTGGGTCCTCAAAGAAGCCGATGTCACTGGGGGCGCGGATGGCGCGGGCTGGCACATATGTGAGCTCTTCCTCTGCTCGTGTTTGCCGGGTGCTCCGGAGCCCGTGGTGTGTCATGCGCCGTGGAGCCCGTGAGCACAGCAGCCGTGGCACGTCTGGCCAGAGCAAGGCGGGCTGGGCGCAGGGGTCAGGAGGGCCCGTGAGACCGCGGCTCACCCGCGTGTTATACACAGGACTGGTGACCGCCCTGCCGTGTCCAGGGCTTGCAAGGCTACCTGAGCCGACTCTGCAAAGGGCCCCGTGTGGATTATCTCTCTCCATCCTCAAGCTCGCTCTTGAGATAGACGAGTGTCATCTGCATTTTGTGGAGGTGGAGACTGGACCCCGAAGGTGAGAGGTGGCGTGGGGGCCCACCCGGTCACCCGACTTTGGACACCGCACTTGGGGACCTTCTCCCATCCAGTTCCCGAAGTGTGGCAGGCCTGCTGGAGCCCAAGACCATTTTAGAGGTGCGTGGACGGACCTATTACATAATCGTGCATTTGGTTTCATGTGTATTAGAAAAAAAGTTAACCCATCAAATCTGTGATTTCACTGAGAATATTGCCTAGAAGAAAAGCAAGGTTTAAAAAGCGAGACTATTCAGGATTAAGTTGAAGAAAAATACCAGAATGGGAGATGGCAAAAAATCAGGCCCTTAAAAGAAAACCGAGCCCTGCACAAGCCCCTCCATTGCCCCCGGCCCCCCGGGCTCTGTCCCACCCCCACGTGCCCTGACAGCTCCCACCCCAAAGCCCTCTCCTGACCCCAGGAAGCCAGCTCTGCACACCCACTTGTCTCAAGGAGACCTTGAGACCCCCATGCCCGACTGCGGACATCCGCCCGCCTCCCCCCCAGCGGGCCAGCGGCCAGTCTCTGAGGACGCCCGGCGGCCCCCTCGGAACTTCCTTTGGCTGCACTGACGCAGGCGGCCGCTCTCTCTCGGGACTCCCGGACCCCACACTCGCATCTTCCTCTCGCCTCTGCCTCCGCTCCCCCAGGCTGCTCCGAGATGCTGGGGCTCCTTAGACCCTCTTTTTTGTGGCCCCCCCTTACTCTCTTACTCACTCCCCACTCACTCTTCTGTGCCATCTTCTGAAACGCAGGCCTCTCATCCACGGGCCGACCGGACCCTTCCCCTTGGACACCTTGACTGCCCGTGACGAGCCCTGGACCAGCCCCGCTGGGCTGCCCCTTCCCCTGGCAGACTGTCGCTGCGTACCCGGTGCCAACCCTGCCCCCGTTGCTCAGTGTCTCCCCTCCTCCCCACATGTGCTGTGCCCTCCCTCCTGTGGAGTGTGTCCTGGGTCTACCCACATCTCTCCACTTCTCTGCCACCAACCCTGCCACCGACATCCCTCCGGCTTCGGGGGCCGAAATGTCCGTTTCGGTCCCCTTGGATGTAGCAGCCAGCACGACCTTTGAAGGAGACGGGATCAGATCACTGCCCTGCTTTGAGCTGTCCTCTCCCCATTACCCTGGGAGAAGACCCCGACCCCCTAGATGTGCAAGGCTCCCCTCAAGGGGCTCCAGATGCAGAACCACAGAAACGGCCATGGCAACAGCCGTCTGTTGCCAGGCGCTCAGTCGGGGCGTTAGTTCCTCCTGTATCTAATGACCACGGGATGCCGTCCAGGCTCCAGTGTCAGCAGCCCAGGCTCCTTCCGCCTTGTGGCTCCTCCGTTGTCATGGGTCTAGGTGGCTGTCTGAGCTCCTGCCGTCCCAGTGGGGGGCGGGGGGAAGCCAGGAAGCCGAACAGGCCTCCTGTCCATCGATGATTCATTACACAGCTGCGCCTGGCCACTGGGGAATTTGGGAATCCCTGCTTCTGGCTGGGTGAGCGTGGGCCCAGGAAGGGATGGCGTGCCCCTCTCTGGACCTCGGCACCCACCTGTGAACGGGGGACACCCTCCCTGCAAGGGGGCTGCGGAGGCCCGGTGAGGCGGTGAACAGCGAGCGCCCAGAGCACGGCCAGGGGCTCGTCCACTGACGCCCTTGCCGTCTCTGCCTCGGTTCGGCGTCCTTGCCCAGGGAGCTCAGGGTACGGGTTCTGGGTGGGCACTCAGTAGGGTCAAGCGAAGGTGGCTCTGCCGTGTGTCCCTCATCACCTCTTCTGTGGTGAGGTTTTGGTGCCCGAGCGTCTTGGGGCCGCAGGAGACGGGGCTGGCAGGGGAGGCGCCGTTGGTGCGTGGCAAACCGAAGCCTGTCAACTCCAGAAGCTTTTGGCACTTTGTTGAAGCGACTCGATGACTTTGAGAAGTGTCTGCATGTTTTTCCCCAAGTGCAGTTATTTTTGCTGCTGTGAAATGTTCTGAAATCTGACAGTTTTGTTTTGAGTCTTAGCCCGATGTGAGGATGGAAAGGAACACTGCCTCCCAGTTCTGTGGCACCCGCTTCTCGAGGTTTCCTGAGGACACCCGGATCCTGGCAGAGGTGGCCGAGGAGAAGCCAGGCGACCGAGATCCCCCTGGGGTGAGCGCACAGTGGGTCAGGCCTGGGAGCCCCCAGACCCACTCAGGGCATGAGACCCAAGGGCTCATTTGGCCAACGTGAAAATACCTACTATGTGCCAGGCCCTGACCTATCAGACGTTTATTGAGCATTCATTAGGCATAGACTGTGCACCTACTGTGTGCCAGGCCCTCATCCACCACGCATCTGCTAAGCACCTACTGCGTGCTCTCAGCATGGGATGGCCGGTCACCTCACCATGCTTGTTGGCTGTGAGACAGTCGAGGAGGCTGCTGACGGGAGGTAGACCCCAGGGCAGAGAGGCGACCCGGGTACAGTCCCTAGGGGCCCTGCCGGGGTGAGGCTGAGGCTGAGGGGGTCTGAGTGGCCCCGGGGCCTGGACGCTGGCCTAGCGTCTACTGCCCTCGCCACCTGTCTGGCTCCTTCTCCCCTTCCCAAGGTCACAGCTCTCCAGGGCTGGGCCGGAGACCACTCCTCTCCCCGCTAAGTCTGCATGTTGTCCTGCCAGCTGACCTCGCTCAGCCCACATCTTCACGGGCGGCGTCTTCGCGTCCTGGACGCCATGTGCTTCACGTCCCAGTGTCTCCAGGCCCCTCCGGTGTGGTCCAGTTACCTCCGGGCACCTCCGGGCATCTCACAATGTCTCTGTCCCTCATAAACTATTCATGTGTCCCCCACGGCTACCTGGGCTCTGCTCGGGTCCCCATCTCAGGCTGGTCCTGGATGGGCAGCTTCGTGGCTGCCTTTGGACTCGGTTCTGGGCGCGGAGCACGTGGGTCAGAGCAGCAGCGGACGACTGCGGTGCAGGGGACAGTGCTGGAGCCCAATGACAGCCCCGGGAGGAAGCGACGACGGCGACCTCTGTTTTAACAGGCGACAGCACTAGACATGGATGAATGAATTGCCCGAGGACACGGAGCGAGCCCAGGACTTCCTGCAAAAGCGAATCACCCACTTAGCCCCGGTGGCAGCGGGGGAGCGGAGCCGTAGCTGCAGGATTTCGTGCGCGTGGAAGCGTGTTTTCATGTTTACAAGGACTTTTCTACATTGCTATGGAGACTAATGATGCAGCCGTTTCCTCCGAGACGAGGACATAAGGTGTCCCTGAGCATCACACTACAGTATATTCCCGTTAGAAACGCAGAAACAAAACCACGGTGTGGCCCGCGCCCTGCTCTTTGGGACCTGCGTGTCGAGACCTGGCTGTGTTCATTGGATCACCGGCCTGGCAGCCGTCACAAAGATCCCAGTGTCACGGTGCGTGAAATGAGGCGGAAGCCGTGTGGGGCTGACGGGGCAGCTCCCTGGGGTCTGGGCACAGGGTCCTTCCGTCACAGCTCTGCTGCCTTCACGTAACTCCCACCTCGTCGCTCAAGGTCATGCCTGCCACCAGATTCACGATGCAGCCAGGGAAAGAGGATGAAGAGAGGGGAACGGGTGGTCCCTTCCTCCAGAAGCCGCATGCGTCACTTTTGCTCATGTCCCATTAGCTGGAAGTTGGCCACATGGCCCCATCTAGCTGCAAGGGAGGCAGGAACATTGTCTTAGGAAGGTGGCTCTGGGACAAGCTCAAACTTAAAGGGCTCTGTTATTAAGGAAAGGTGGGGCAAACGGACCCCGGGGGACATCTAACGGTCGACACCACCGTCTGCCCCCTTGGGCGACCCAGTTTCCGCACAGACTCTCCCTTCTGTGCTCTGAACGCATTCAGCCGCTTTGCTTGGACACAGCCCTGACGTCCGTTCTTTCCGGGCACCGTGTGTAGCCACGTCTGGGCTCTGTGGTGATGAGACATCCTCTCCTCAAGGCCAGACGCGACCCCTCATGGACAGAGAGTCTATAAACTACAAATCACGAACACGGTCTGCAACCCCCCTAGAGCGGTGGGGGCGGTAGGACTGCTGGAAGGACTTGGGAAGGACGGACAGGGCAGAATCGCGGGTCCAGGACGGTGACCAGGCCTGGCTGGGCAGGCGTCGCCCCAGCGCTGCTCCAGCTGGCCCGTTTGGTGGCGGTGCGTCTGGTCGTGTGGAGGAACGCCTTGTCCACTGTTCCCCTGTCCCCACGCAGTTCCCTGGGAGCACCCAGCTTCCCCACTGTCCTCCCTCGGCCCCCGCTGGGAGTGGGCACGGCCGAGTACCCCCCTCTAGGCAGCCGCTCAACCTTCAGCACACATTTCCGGCTATGTCCACATTCTGGGGTGTCTGGGGATTTCTTTATGGGGGATGTCAAAAAACAAGACGGTTTCGGAAGCCAGGCTTGTGGTTTATTCGGAAACACGGCTCCCTCTAAAACTTAGAGGCTTCCAGTCTGTTTGCACCTGGTTACTCCACTTTGCATACGGCCCCTAAGATCTCCTCAGCCGTGGGGCTGTATGTATTCTCACAAAGCTGGCCTTTCCCGTCAGCCTCGTTCCCGGCTGTCTTTCTCTTGCTGGTTTAAGAGCAACTGCCTCGATGTTATCTGACCAATAGGCTTGAGCAGGACACAGCAGCCCTGGCCTGGCGCCCTGGCGGGAGGGAGGGTCGGGCCAGCCTCTTATCTTCCACTAAAACTGCATCTTCAAGGCCATCTCTGTGACTCACCCTGTCACTTCCCGAAGGCAACAGCCAACACACACCTGCATTCCGAGTTTTCCAAGCCAGTCCTAAAGTCCGGGGACTGTCAGGATGAGGTCTGCCCTCTAAACATCACGGGGGGCATTTTTACATAGGACTTCCACAGGCCAACAGCCCCCCGGCGTGTGGATCTTAGTCCTGGACTGCGGGGGCCGGACCACGGGGGTCTGGTTCTGTTGGAGAAGCACCTCCCCTTTCTGTGCACCCCAACCTGGGATAGTCAGGATCCGGGCTTGGCTGCTAGAACAAGGACACCCCCAGCGAGCGGCTCAAACACAATGCGAGTTGATTTCTTTCTTACGTTTTAGTCCCAAAACAAGTGTTTCGGAAGGACGTGGCTCCGGGGCATGGGGACGCCGGGCTCCAGGAAGCTTGCTGCTCTGCCGTCTCCAGTGAGGGACTTCGAGCTCAGGGTCTAAGGCGGCTGCTGCAGCTCCTGCCATCTCATCTGCATTCGGCCAGGGCCGAGCATAGCTGCCCCTTCCTCGTGGGCTCAGGGCCTGGAGCGTGCACGTGTCCGTGTACGCACATCCCAGGGAGGGGCGGGCTCTGAGGCTCAGGGAGCCCCGCTGCTCACGCGCATGTGTTCGTGTGTGCACACGTGTGCTGCGCCGACACTAAACGGCCTGCACGACCGAAGGCTGTGCGGCGCCAGGGAGGGGGAGCCCGGGCCGTCTGCCTCTTCGTCCAGTGCTCGTCCTCGGGCAGCCCCAGGGGGAAGAGGCGGGTCTGGGGAGAGACGGGAGAACGTCCACGCCAACCACGCGGTTCCTGCACTCAGAAGCGTGAACTGGGCACGGAACGGATGGCCGATCTGCCTTGGGCATCTGTGGTCATTTGCTCGGGGCCCAGAATGCTGGCCGTCCCCGTAGCTGTGAGCCGGCGGTGGCTCGTGGGCGGGAAGACACTCGCTAGGGCCTGCGGCAGTGCTGGGAGGGTCCCCGAACCCCTGCCTTCCTGCCCTGTCACGCCCTGCTGTCTCCTGCCGTGTGCAGCTCACCCGGACCACGGGGTCGGTAACTCTGTCCAGCTGCACGCTGGATCGCAGAAGTGAGCGGACTCCGTGGCTGGAATGCGCCAGGCGCCGTGCAGGGCCCCTGAAGGGACTTGGCAGGTGTGACCAAGCCAAGGATCTCGAGGGGGGAAGACGGTCCTGGATCGTTCGGGAGGCCCACGGCGGTCTCGGGAAAGAGAGTGAGATGAGGGGCCGGCGTCGGGGAACAGGAGACACGATGGCAGAAGCGGTGGCCGCAGCGATGTGCCGTGATGATACGGGCCCACGGGCCCAGGCGCGTGGAAGCCTTCCTTCTAGAAGCTGGGCAGGCCGGGAAGCAGGTTCTCCCCTAGAGCCTCCAGAGGAAGCCAGCGCGGCCGATGCCGTGGCTTTAGCGCAGCGAGGCCATGTCGGACCCCTGACCTCCAGGCGTGTGAGATGGTGAGTTCGTGTTGTTTGAAGCCACACGGCGTGCGGTAATGTGTTACAGCAGCAACAGGAAACTCCTACTCACGGGGTGGGGGGTGTCTGGGCCGAGCAGGGTGCTGGCCGGCCGAGGCGCGGGTGCAGTGAGGGCCAGTGGGTGGGAGCGGATGTCCAGGAGGAGGGCGCAGGCTCAGCTGGACATGCGGGGACACCGGGTGGGCCTGCAGGGTGAGGCTGGCCAGGACGGTGGGGGCGCGCTGGAGGGGCCCCGCGTGCCCTGCTGTGGGGTTCGCACTCGGTTTGGCAGAAGGCAGGCCCACGTGGTCCTCGAGGGCCAGGCAGTGACTGGGGGCCGCAAGGCCAGGGGAAACGTGGCCTCGCGTGTCCTGACGGCCGCGGTCACAGTGTCGTGCAGAGTTCTGGAGCCGGCGGCTTGCCGAGCGGAGCCGGCGTGTGCAGGGCAGGACGGCATCTTGGACCCGCGAGCCCAGAACTGCGGGCGGCAAGGGGCTATCAAAAGCGCTTTCAGGAACATGTCCCTGTCCAGGGCCTTCTGCGTTTATTTTTTTGGGGGACAGGGTCAAATGTTCGAAACCCTCGGAAAACCGACTGGGGAATAGTTACTGGGAATTTTCAAGTGTGGATCAGCCAAGATGCACAATGACGAGGAATGTGTGGCTGTGAAGGAGACACGTTCAAAACGGCATGTTTGTCTTCAGTGTCCACGGAAACATGCGTGGGCGGGAGGGTGGGGAGGCCCAGAGGTAAGGGGGCTGCCGGGGAGAGTGTCCGTGCGCGCGGCAGAGACGCCACCTTGGAAAGCCACCTGCAGACACGTGCCGCCACTGCCCCACGGGCAGCTCCAGATCCTGCGGGGCGGGGAACAACCCTCCGACTGTCGCCAGAATGGCATTTGAAAAACAGTGCGGACAGCTGCTCCTCCCGCCGGAGCCAGGGACAGTCTGCTGTCGTCCACGGAGGAGACGCTTTGACGAGGGCCGATAACCAGGAGCTGAGCCGCCTGCACAGTAGGCGCCCCGGCCCCAGGCCTCCGTGCTCTCTCTGAATTTGGGGTTCTTTCCCCCCTTAGAAAGTGCTAAGTGTGCGTGGACATGGGAAGTGGTCCCCTGGGAGCCATGAGCGCTTGGAGGGCCTGGTGTCCCTTATGTGGCCGGTGAGGGTGGTGAGGAGACTCAGGACACGCATCCCAGAGGCCCGGAGAGGGTCGTGGGAAGCCTGGGTTGTCAGGGTTGTTTTTGGCCCAAAGGTCAGAGCCTCAGAGGACTGGAGAGTCAACTCGCTTCACCCAGAGTGACCTGAAGCGTGAGGGCGTCACCTCCCCATCGGCAAAGCGCCTGGGGATTAATTAATTTAATTGGGCCATGCGGAGGGCGGAGCAAGGACAGGGAGCCTGTGCTGCAGTCCACTCTCTGCTCGGATGGCCTGGGAAGGTGACCCGTTGCCCACCAGGTGGGGACGTGGGGCTCCGGGAAAGGACAACGTGGCCACGGAGGCGGGCTGGGCACGCCACCTCGCAAAAGCATTTCATGCCCCCAGGGAGCCGCCGGTCTTGGCTGGACTGGGCCGGGCCGCGGCCTTCTGCGAGCACGCACTGTTGTGGGGCCTCGCGGGGACCTGGGCTTGAACCAGGACCACCGCTGTCCTTAAGACGCACGAGGACATGTTCGGCGGGTGGCGTGAGAGTGAGGGAGGACCCAGAGCCACAGCCGAAGGTTTGGCCAGCTGTGTGACCTTAGGCAAGTCGCTCGGACACCGGCTGTGCACCACGCCTCAGACGTGTGAATTACGCACACTCACACCACGCGCCTAACGCACGTCGGGAGGATGACCGTGGAAGCTCTTTGTCACGGCAGCCGAGGGTGGCTCAAGTTCGAGGATGGCTTGCTGTCCCAGAGGAGCTGTGACTAGTGAACGGACCTCGGAGGACCCTCAAACCCTGGTCCCCGGTACATTTTCTGAATTAAGGAGGGTCGACAATGGAAGGGTTAGAAAAAGTGTTTGGAGAACAAAACGTAATTGCTTTAAAAATCAAAGTGGATCTTTTCTGTTTAGATTCTCCTGCCTGAGTCTCGAAGCAGAAAATATTTCTCTTTGCTGTTTTCCAAGCAGTGGCCTCTGGCTAGATGAAACGGTGACTTTGGTCCCTGGAGCTCTGAGGACAGAGGAGGAAATAAGATTTTCCGTGAACGCTCATCATGTCAAATGACCTTGGAGAATCGGGAACCAAAAACAGTGCTCTTGTTTTGTGTGTCTTGTTTGCGTTTTTCCTTTTTTTTTAAAAAAAAAAAAATGTGGTAAAATATACATAACAAAATTTACCATGTTAGTAATTTTTAAGTGTACAAGTGCAAAATTCAAACTCAGTAACCCAGATAAATCATATTTCACTGTGATATTTTTAAAATATCAAAGTAATACAAAAAATCTAGGATGAACAAGATATAAAAATTTTACATAAAGACAGGATCAGTCTTAGTGGTTTTTTTTGCCTCAGGCTCTAATACAGCTTGTCATAGCACCGTTTTGTCTTTATTTAAAATTTTGATTTTTTTAAATCGTGGATGTTTTTACATTACTTTTAAGTTGTGGTAAAGTATACATAACATAAAAATTACCACTTTAACCATTTTTGGGTGTCCAGTTTGGTGGCACCAAGTACATTCACATTGTCGGGCAGCCATCACTGCCGTCCATTTCCAGAAAGAACTGTTTCCATCTTCCAAACCGAAACTCTGTCCCCATTAAACATGAACTCCCCGTCCCCCTCCCCCAGCCCCCACCCCCACGACTCCAATTTCTGTCTCTATGAATTCGACTACTGTGGGTACCTCATAGAAGTGGAACCATCTGATATTTGTTCTTTCGTGGCTGCTCATTTCGCTTAGTGCAATGTCCCCCAGGTTTATCCGTGTTGTGGCAGGTGTCAGAATGTCCTTCCTTCTTATGATGGAATAGTATTCCCTGTGTGGGGGGAACACACCTTGCTTATTCATGCATCTGCTGATGGACCTTTGGGTTTGTTTGTGCTTTTTGGCTGTTATGAATCGTGCTGCCACAAACACTGGTGTCCAAGTGTTTTTTTTTTTTTTTTTCGTTCCTGCCTTCGATTATTTTGATTATATACGTAGAAGTAGAATTCCTGAATGACATAGTAACTCCGTGTTTAGCTTTTCCAGGAAACAACGAACTGTTGCTTTCCCCATTGGCCGGACCATTCTGCACCCCGCTAGTGATGCACAAAGATTCCCGTTTCTCCACATCCTCGCCAACGCTCACTATTTTCCCATTGAGTATTTTTTATTCTAGCCATCCCCATAGACGTGAGGTGGTGTTGCGCTGTGGTTTTGATCTGCATCTCCTTAAGGACTGGCACGCTAAGCATCTTCTTCTCATGAGCTTATTGGCCATTTCTGTAACTTCTTTGGAGAAATGTCTGTTCAAGTCTTTTTGCCCGTTTTTGAATTAGGTAGCTTATTTTTTTATGGTTATCGAGTTGTATACACATGACTTTTGACTCTTAAAAATATTGCATTGAATGCGACTTATCTTCGTTGCTGAGTTTTTTGGCGCCTCCTTTAATTTTGCACCGGAGATGAGTGTCTCTTTTGCTTGGTCCTAGTTCCAGCCCTGGTTCTCCTGAGGAGAAAAATTCCTGGATAAGCCCCTTGGAAGGGAGGCTGACCCACGGCGGGGGCGGGGAACAGCAGTCGAAAGGGTCAGGCGTGAGGGGTCTGGGGGCCTGGCGGGAAGGATGAGGCGGAGGCTGA
>NW_024349797.1:22241794-22256666 GCF_902729225.1 Pteropus medius | reverse complement strand
GCGGCGCCAGGGAGGGGGAGCCCGGGCCGTCTGCCTCTTCGTCCAGTGCTCGTCCTCGGGCAGCCCCAGGGGGAAGAGGCGGGTCTGGGGAGAGACGGGAGAACGTCCACGCCAACCACGCGGTTCCTGCACTCAGAAGCGTGAACTGGGCACGGAACGGATGGCCGATCTGCCTTGGGCATCTGTGGTCATTTGCTCGGGGCCCAGAATGCTGGCCGTCCCCGCAGCTGTGAGCCGGCGGTGGCTCGTGGGCGGGAAGACACTCGCTAGGGCCTGCGGCAGTGCTGGCGGGGTCCCCGAACCCCCGCCTTCCTGCCCTGTCACGCCCTGCTGTCTCCTGCCGTGTGCAGCTCACCCGGACCACGGGGTCGGTAACTGTCCAGCCGCACGCTGGATCGCAGAAGTGAGCGGACTCCGTGGCTGGAATGCGCCAGGCGCCGTGCCGGGCGCTTGGCTGGATGAGGGCCCCCGAAGGGACTTGGCAGGTGTGACCAAGCCAAGGATCTCGAGGGGGGAAGACGGTCCTGGATCATTCGGGATGGCCCACGGCGGTCTCGGGAAAGAGAGTGAGATGAGGGGCCGGCGTCGGGGACCAGGAGACACGATGGCAGAAGCGGTGGCCGCAGCGATGTGCCGTGATGATACGGGCCCACGGGCCCAGGTGCGTGGAAGCCTTCCTTCTAGAAGCTGGGCAGGCCGGGAAGCAGGTTCTCCCCTAGAGCCTCCGGAGGAAGCCAGCGCGGCCGATGCCGTGGCTTTAGCGCAGCGAGGCCATGTCGGACCCCTGACCTCCAGGCGTGTGAGATGGTGAGTTCGTGTTGTTTGAAGCCACACGGCGTGCGGTAATGTGTTACAGCAGCAACAGGAAACTCCTACTCACGGGGTGGGGGGTGTCTGGGCCGAGCAGGGTGCTGGCCGGCCGAGGCGCGGGTGCAGTGAGGGCCAGTGGGTGGGAGCGGATGTCCAGGAGGAGGGCGCAGGCTCAGCTGGACATGCGGGGACACCGGGTGGGCCTGCAGGGTGAGGCTGGCCAGGACGGTGGGGGCGCGCTGGAGGGGCCCCGCGTGCCCTGCTGCGGGGTTCGCACTCGGTTTGGCAGAAGGCAGGCCCACGTGGTCCTCGAGGGCCAGGCAGTGACTGGGGGCCGCAAGGCCAGGGGAAACGTGGCCTCGCGTGTCCTGACGGCCGCGGTCACAGTGTCGTGCAGAGTTCTGGAGCCGGCGGTTTGCCGAGCGGAGCCGGCGTGTGCAGGGCAGGACGGCATCTTGGACCCGCGAGCCCAGAACTGCGGGCGGCAAGGGGCTATCAAAAGCGCTTTCAGGAACATGTCCCTGTCCAGGGCCTTCTGCGTTTATTTTTTTGGGGGACGGGGTCAAATGTTCGAAACCCTCGGAAAACCGACTGGGGAATAGTTACTGGGCATTTTCAAGTGTGGATCAGCCAAGATGCACAATGACGAGGAATATGTGGCTGTGAAAGAGACACGTTCAAAACGGCATGTTTGTTTCCGCTCGCGTTCACGAAACATGCGTGGGCGGGAGGGTGGGGGGGAGGCCCAGAGGTAAGGGCTGCCGGGGAGAGCGTCCCTGCCCACGGCAGAGACGCCACCTTGGAAAGCCACGTGCAGACATGTGCCGCCACTGCCCCACGGGCAGCTCCGGATCCTGCGGGGCGGGGAACAACCCTCCGACTGTTGCCAGAATGGCATTTGAAAAACAGTGCGGACAGCTGCTCCTCCCGCCGGAGCCAGGGACAGTCTGCTGTCGTCCACGGAGGAAACGCTTTGACGAGGGCCGATAACCAGGAGCTGAGCCGCCTGCACAGTAGGTGCCCCGGCCCCAGGCCTCCGTGCTCTCTCTGAATTTGGGGTTCTTTCCCCCCTTAGAAAGTGCTAAGTGTGCGTGGACATGGGAAGTGGTCCCCTGGGAGCCATGAGCGCTTGGAGGGCCTGGTGTCCCTTATGTGGCTGGTGAGGGTGGTGAGGAGACTCAGGACACGCATCCCAGAGGCCCGGAGAGGGTCGTGGGAAGCCTGGGTTGTCAGGGTTGTTTTTGGCCCAAAGGTCAGAGCCTCAGAGGACTGGAGAGTCAACTCGCTTCACCCAGAGTGACCTGAAGCGTGAGGGCGTCACCTCCCCATCGGCAAAGCGCCTGGGGATTAATTAATTTAATTGGGCCATGCGGAGGGCGGAGCAAGGACAGGGAGCCTGTGCTGCAGTCCACTCTCTGCTCGGATGGCCTGGGAAGGTGACCCGTTGCCCACCAGGTGGGGACGTGGGGCTCCGGGAAAGGACAACGTGGCCACGGAGGCGGGCTGGGCACGCCACCTCGCAAAAGCATTTCATGCCCCCAGGGAGCCGCCGGTCTTGGCTGGACTGGGCCGGGCCGCGGCCTTCTGCGAGCACGCACTGTTGTGGGGCCTCGCGGGGACCTGGGCTTGAACCAGGACCACCGCTGTCCTTAAGACGCACGAGGACATGTTCGGCGGGTGGCGTGAGAGTGAGGGAGGACCCAGAGCCACAGCCGAAGGTTTGGCCAGCTGTGTGACCTTAGGCAAGTCGCTCGGACACCGGCTGTGCACCACGCCTCAGACGTGTGAATTACGCACACTCACACCACGCGCCTAACGCACGTCGGGAGGATGACCGTGGAAGCTCTTTGTCACGGCAGCCGAGGGTGGCTCAAGTTCGAGGATGGCTTGCTGTCCCAGAGGAGCTGTGACTAGTGAACGGACCTCGGAGGACCCTCAAACCCTGGTCCCCGGTACATTTTCTGAATTAAGGAGGGTCGACAATGGAAGGGTTAGAAAAAGTGTTTGGAGAACAAAACGTAATTGCTTTAAAAATCAAAGTGGATCTTTTCTGTTTAGATTCTCCTGCCTGAGTCTCGAAGCAGAAAATATTTCTCTTTGCTGTTTTCCAAGCAGTGGCCTCTGGCTAGATGAAACGGTGACTTTGGTCCCTGGAGCTCTGAGGACAGAGGAGGAAATAAGATTTTCCGTGAACGCTCATCATGTCAAATGACCTTGGAGAATCGGGAACCAAAAACAGTGCTCTTGTTTTGTGTGTCTTGTTTGCGTTTTTCCTTTTTTTTTAAAAAAAAAAAAATGTGGTAAAATATACATAACAAAATTTACCATGTTAGTAATTTTTAAGTGTACAAGTGCAAAATTCAAACTCAGTAACCCAGATAAATCATATTTCACTGTGATATTTTTAAAATATCAAAGTAATACAAAAAATCTAGGATGAACAAGATATAAAAATTTTACATAAAGACAGGATCAGTCTTAGTGGTTTTTTTTGCCTCAGGCTCTAATACGCTGCCACGCACTTTTACCGTACATACTTTGCTTTAAGCACATTTTTTATCGTAAAATAGCTTTTTTTTACCCAAAACATGTAGCCGCCTGCCACCTGCGCACTTTTGCATACCACTTTGCGCAGCTTTGAAGCGCCGGTAATGAAAGCGCTGCTGCTTCGCCTTCGCTGTAGCGGCACGCGCCACTTTTTGCATGCTGCTTTGCTGCCTGCTTTATGCGCTTCCCTTACATACATACTTGTGCTTCCCCGCCACCGCTTGCACGCTTTCAGCTACATACCGTATTATGCCTGTATTTTGATCCTGGGCGAACAATCGTACATACATTTCAGCGCGCATGCCAGCCGCCGCTGCCTGGCCAAACGCATAGCGCTTCCCTTGTACGAAAACTTTTACGCAATTCGTACATCTGCTTGATGGACCTTTAGTTTGTTTGTGGCTGTTATGGTCGTGCTGCCAACCTTACAAACACTTTGGTCAAGTGTTTTTTTTTTTTCGTTCCTGCCTTCGATTATTTTGATTATATACGTAGAAGTAGAATTCCTGAATGACATAGTAACTCCGTGTTTAGCTTTTCCAGGAAACAACGAACTGTTGCTTTCCCCATTGGCCGGACCATTCTGCACCCCGCTAGTGATGCACAAAGATTCCCGTTTCTCCACATCCTCGCCAACGCTCACTATTTTCCCATTGAGTATTTTTTATTCTAGCCATCCCCATAGACGTGAGGTGGTGTTGCGCTGTGGTTTTGATCTGCATCTCCTTAAGGACTGGCACGCTAAGCATCTTCTTCTCATGAGCTTATTGGCCATTTCTGTAACTTCTTTGGAGAAATGTCTGTTCAAGTCTTTTTGCCCGTTTTTGAATTAGGTAGCTTATTTTTTTATGGTTATCGAGTTGTATACACATGACTTTTGACTCTTAAAAATATTGCATTGAATGCGACTTATCTTCGTTGCTGAGTTTTTTGGCGCCTCCTTTAATTTTGCACCGGAGATGAGTGTCTCTTTTGCTTGGTCCTAGTTCCAGCCCTGGTTCTCCTGAGGAGAAAAATTCCTGGATAAGCCCCTTGGAAGGGAGGCTGACCCACGGCGGGGGCGGGGAACAGCAGTCGAAAGGGTCAGGCGTGAGGGGTCTGGGGGCCTGGCGGGAAGGATGAGGCGGAGGCTGAGGAAGTTGACCCGCCCTGTCCTCACAGCTATGGTGTAGCAGCTCTTCTCCGAGACTGCTCAGGCATGGCCTTCCACGAGTGGCTTCTTATGGGAAGGAAGGAAAGGGGCTGAGTTCCACGTGTGGGCCAACGCCTGGGAGAAGTAAAGGAACAGGTGCCCATGTAGTGCTGAGGATGGGGACACAGAGGTGCCCAGGAGGAGTCGAGCGCTCAGCAGTGCCAGCTTCTCAGGGAGACATGGGGATGGGTGCCAAGCCGGCCTAGATTCTACGGAGGAGGAGACTCTAGAAAGGACACGGACTCAGCCCTCCGCTTCCCCACCTGCTGGGCTTTTCCAGGCCTGTGGGGCCGTGGTGTTGTCCACAGCGTCCAGGCACATTCCCCAGGCTCGAACGGTGCCTCGTGCTCCTCCCGCATCCAGGGCAGCGTGCGATGCATCCATCGCCACAGCCATGTCCCAAGGCAGTGGCGGTGCTGTCCCAGCTCTTCAGGGAACCCTGAAGATCTTCACCTGGCTCCAGCCCACACCACAGCCCAGTTAATGCCAAGCTCTGACCAGTCTGCTGGGCTCCTGGGCAGCATTCCAGGGGTTCATTAATAATGCATCCCTTGGTGCTCTCTCCGGGAGGCCCAGCTGACACGCCACATCCAAATTTGATGAAAACCATAAATCTACAAATCTAAGAAGATCGGTAAATGCCGATAAGATAAATACAAGGAAAACTGTACCAAGACGCATCATAACCAGTTTTCTGAAACCAGGGTAAAAGGAAAAGCCTGAAAGCAGCTTTTCCTTTCTGTATGAGACACACAGAGAAATGATTTAAAAACGACGGTCGTATTCTTCTCGGGAACAACACGCGCCCAAAGTCACGGGGTAACAGCTTCAAGACGGTGAAAGGAAGAAACTGGTACTCTAAGAATTCTATACGCTGAGAAAATCCTCCGTAAACGCAGGCAAAATAAAGAGGTTTTAAGACACCAGCAGGTTGGCACTACAGCAGATGCTGAAGGAAGTTCTTCAAGCAGAAAGAAAATGACATGAGCTTGGAAAACCGATTTCCAAAAAGGAGCGAAGAGTGTTGGAAATGGCAAATATGTAGATAACTGCAAAAAAAAATAAAAAAATAAAAAATAAAAAAAATAAATAAAAAAACACAAAAGCTCCATTTAAGAATGACTATTTGCAGTGATATTTATGACATTCTGGCGGTTTCTAAGTGTTATTAGAAAGATAAAAACTCAATTAACTTATTTAAATTATAGACATTATATATACTCATGTTATCGAGATGCAAAAAGAAACTTAAAATTATTAAACTCTTTCAATTTGTTCCACAAAGAAAATGTTTGATATGTATCCTTCTACACATCTTGTATATTAAATATATATGGAGTACAAATTGATATTTTACATGAAATGTTTCACATTGTGCCATGTGCATCTAAAAATTATTAAAATAATTTTTTCTTGACTTTTAGTTTCCTTAAAGGGCAATTGACTATTTAAAAACAAAATATCGACAACGTACCGTGGGGTTTATTACACATTGAAGAATATAATCTATGACAACCACAGAAGGATATAATCCATTACAACCATAGCAGCGGAGCAATGGGTGTATATTGTAGGATATATCACATGACATAACGTTTGAAGGTAGCGGTATAGCATTGGATAGGTTGAATATGCGTAATTTATATCCTGGAGAAACTTTTAAAAATTAGAACGAAGAGACCTAGTTTTTTAGACATTTGTGGAATAAAAAACCTCAATTCATCTTAAAGAATGAAGGAAAAGAGGGAAAAAGGAACAAAGAGAAGATAGGACAAATAGAAAACAAATAGAAATATGGTAGACTTAAAACTAATAACACTGATAAGAATATATTAAATGTAAAGGTCTAAATACTCCAATAAAAGGCAGAGATGTGACTCTCGATAAAAAAAAGCAAAGCTCATCTGTATATTGCCTATAAGAAACCCATTTTAAATATTCAAAAGTCAATTGTACCAGCAAAGAACAACTGGTAATTGAAATAAAAAATACTGTATTACAAATGAATCATGCCATCGAAAATCAAAAGAAGAGCGAAATATTGAAAAGGCATAGGAGTAGATCTGAAAGAGCTTTCAGTGGCCAAAGCTGCAATAGTCTGAGCAACAGCATAATGATAGCGTTGGATTATAACCCAAGAATAAAATGATATCTGTTAGTCCACACTGACAAGTTAATAATGTAAGAAATAAATAAATAAATAAATAGGAGAAAAGGAACAACACCTCCTTACAGAAGAATTCCAGTTAATAAGGAATGAAGGAGCTAGAATAATCGCCATTATTCTAATAGGTACTAGAATTCCATACAAATCATGGAGTCAAGATACACCCACGGGTGTTAAAATTGGTGGACAAAAACTTAAGAAGAAACAGAGTATTTGCATAGTCTCAAAGTATCTCCCTGCCCCAAAGTTACTAACTGGGAAAAGAAAACGAGTAATTATACAGTGGAGGACTCTGGCAGAGGCCAGCTTTACCGAGTGGTTAAAAGCACATCGCCGTGAGACATGGCGAGGCTGCAAATTCCCTGACACGGCGTGATCACCCAGTGGTATTCTTCCTGATGACGCGTAACCCCGAAGGCTCATGAGAAAACCATAGACAAAGCCAGTCGGAGGGACATTCTATAAAATACCTGCCCATTACTCTTCGAAGCTGTCAAGTCAAGCAAGACAGAAACACTGAACAACTGTCACAGCCTACAGGAGACAAGGGAGGCGTGCCAATTTAATGAGACGCGGGACCCTTGGTTGAATCCTGGGGGTGGGAAATACCACTAGGGGAAAACCTGGTGAAATTCAAATAAAGTCTGTGGTTTAGTTAACAGCATCGTACCAGTGTTAACTTCTTGGTTTTCATAATTGTGCCAGCATTTAGCTCGGAACATACAGGGAAGCGGAGTGAATAGTCTGTGGCAACTCTCTCCACTCTCTAAACAACTCTTCCGATATCCTAAAATTATCTCAAAAGAAAAAGCTTAAAAAATAATGCAATTTACGACAGTATATAAGATAACAAATGCCTGGGGATAAATTTCACAAAAATATACACAAGACCTGGACACTAAAAACTATAGAACATTGCCGACAGAAACTAAAGAGGACATAAAGGCATAAAGAGATGTGCCAGGTTCATGGGTCCGAAGACTCAATAATAGCAGGTGTCAATTCCACCCTCAGTGATCTATAGATTCGACGTAGTCCCCTGTGTAATCAGACCTGCCTTTTTTGTAGAAATCGACAAGGTGGTTCTAACATTTAAGTAGAAATGCAAAGTACCTAGAACAGCCACAGCGATTATAAGAAAGAACAGTGGGAGGACTTGTACGACTGAATCTTAACATCTGTTATAAAGCGACAGTGTGGTGTTGGCGTAAGGATGGACATCTAGATCAATGGAACAGAAGAGAGAACCCAGAAATCGATCCACGGATCTACGACCAATTGGTTTTTTGAAAACGGTCTAGAAAAATCATTGTGAAAATAAAGCTTTTAAAACAAATGTTGGTGGAACAACCGGATAGCCATACGTAATAATATAAACCCCAACCCATGCCTCACGCTGTACACAAAATTTACCTTGAAATGGATGACAGACCTAAACAGAAAAGCCAAAACTATAAAATTTCTAGAAAATATAAAGAAAAATATTTGTGACCTTGAGGTAGGCAAAGGTTTCTTAATAAGACCTAAAGACCATAAAACATAAAAGTAAAACTTGATCGAAATGGAGGTCATCGAAATGAAAATCTGTATTTCAAAGGACCTCTTAAGAGAATGAACAGACAAACCACAGCGTTGGAAAACATATTTGCGAGGCACGGATCTGATAAAAGACTTTGTCAGAGTATATAAAAACCTTCTTATGACTTAATAAAGGGACAAACAATGCATTAAAATCGGACAAAAGCTTTGAACAGATATTGTACAGACGACATGCAAATGATCAGTCCCCTAGCTGTTCCCTCTGCCCGAAATGGTCTCCCCGCCCATGTCCACCTCACTCCCTCCTTCAATTCGCTGATGCTCTATTAACCACCACCCTCTGCCCTGACCTCTCCTCACTGCACAATACTCCAAACATCACAATACTCTGATGTTCCCTTCCACAGCACTTACCGCTATCGACCCACGGGAGACTTTATTGATTATGTTTTATTGATTATGTTATTGATTATGATTATGATTACCTGTCTCTCCTGTGAGAATGAGCAAGAATTATGTCTTTTTTTTTTTCCACTGATGTATCCCAAGTGTCCGCAACAGTGCCTGCACTTAGTGGGTGTTCAAAAAAATATTTCTTTTACAATGAATGAAGGGATGAGTGGCTGGTTTTGCACTTTCGTTCTGTTTGTTGGAATCCTGCAGTTTTATTATATATAACGTGCCAAGCTGTGAATTCATTTTTATTTATCTGCTACAGACCCACCATGCTTCTTGAATTTAAAGATTCCCATCTATTAATTCTGGAAAATTCTTAGCCATTTTATCTTTGAGTAGCCCACTGTCGGTTCTGTGTTTTTTCTATTGTCTTCTTCTAGAACACCAATCAGGTGCACATATGATTAATTCTGTCTTTCATGTCTCTTAACTTCTCTTTTCTGACTGCTTTTTTGGTCTGTGTGTCTCGGAGTAATTTCTTTCACTCTACCTTTCATTTCTCTAATTTTGTTTTCAGGTAGTTCTAATCTGTTGTGTTTCCAAATATTGAGGTTTTAATACCATTAATAAAATTTTCATCGCCAATTCCGATGGTTCTTTTTCCGATTTATTCGATGTTTTTTGGTAGTACTTCGCCAATTGCCCATTGTCCTGAAAACATTATAAAATGTTTTCTGAAGTACCCTAGTCCATCGATTTGCTGAGCTTGGGGTTCTAACTCCGGGTAGTGATGGCCTGTTAGGTGGGTCTATGTTTGTGAGAGTCTTGTAGGGCCAGGTGGGGGGATTCGAGTTTCCTTCAGCAGTTGAATCTTAATGGAAATATCTTTAAGTTGATATTAGAGTTTGGGGTTTCCTGGACACCAACCCCCAAGCCCTCGTGAATTAAGGACTATGCCTGTGGACTCTCAGAGGAGACTGTTTTCTCTACCTCGGTTGTGGGTAGGGACCGGCACGTTTGCTCGTTACCTCTTTTCTGCAACTGTTAGTCAGAGTTGCCCAAGCTCTGGGTCAGTAACAAACAGTCCTGCGCCCTGGCTGAGCCCAACACAGGCGTATTTCTTTTTCTTGCAGCTCTTGCAAAGGTTACAAGGGATCTGAGCGACAATCAGGAAACAGTCCCCGATGGAGCGACTCAGTGACCCGGGTTCCAATCTTAGCACAGCTCTGCCATCTTCAAGCGCGCTCCCGCGGGCGCCCGGGGGTGGGTGGAGACCCCACTGGGAGTCGCGCAGGCTGTAATGTTAATTGCTTTAGTCTTCAGGTGATTCGCGCGCTCCTCTCAGCTCCCGTTGGCTGGAACTGGTCCCGGGCCGGGCTAATTGGAGGGCTGCGGAGCATGCCCACCTGTGCCTGGAGGAGGGGCAATGCTGAATCTGGGTGGCGCTGGACGTCTCGGGGCTCCAGCAGGAGGATTTTTTTCTGCCGCCCATTCTCTGGGGTGGGAGCCCTCTGAGGTCCTGGCTTTGGGCAAGGAAGCCAACATCTCACCTTGAGTGGACCCCAGGGCCTCTCGCCTGTCCCCCACGACCACCCAGAACCTCACTGCGGGGGCTCTGGGGCTCCTCAATGCCCTGAGGTTGCTTCGGCTGGAGGGTCAGCGCGTTCCCCTCCCTTCCAGCTCTCCTGGCAATGTTGGTCCCTGAGCAACTCATTCAATTCCCACAAGCTCAGCTGCAGCGGTGAACGATGTTTATTGTATTTTATGCAACATCCCCAGGCATTTCATTTTCAGAGGTTAATGTTATTATTATGCACCCTTCATAGCTGAGGAAACAAGGAAGACAGCTTCAGAGACCTGTCCAAGGACACACGTGGGCATGGCCTGGAACCTCACTTCTCAGCCAGGCCCGTCTGACCCCACGGCCAGGGCTCCTTCCAGCACAGGAGGGACGGTGTCTGGCACAGTCCTGGTGCGGGCTTCCCAGAGGAGGTAACCTTCGACTTGGTCTGGAAGGATGCGAGGTTGGGGGTGAGAGCCCAGCCTGTGCAAAGGCCCGAGGGTGTGAAAAGGTAAGAGACACATGTTTGCTGCTTAATAAATATTTGCTGAATAAATGAATGAATAAGTAGCCAACTAGAGTAACGGGAGGATGAATAACGCTGTTGGTAAAGCATGAGTCAGTTTCTTGCGACGGCTGGTGTTTGACCTGCAGTTTTTCTACCTGCTCTTGCCTAATTTCCCAAGCAAACAAACTGGGAAGAACTTGTGGGAATGCCAGGGAATGAGTCCTTCTTCCAGTCTTAGCAATTGGCAGTTACCTCAAATCACAAGCCTGTCTGCTCTGATTAGTGAAATAAGGCTCAGGGAGGACCGAAGGTGGGAGGTCAGCCTGACTCGAGACGCCGGGCTCTTTGTCCGTCTGCAGCCCCAGTGGAAACCCTGGCTCTTGGAGGCCTGTGGCGTTAGCTCCCGCAGGCCCCTGCACCAGCACGCCCGGGGAAGAAGGGAAAGCAAACAGAGGGACGTTCCGAGTTAGGCCTGGACTTCGGTCAAGTCTCCTTGCCTTCATAAACACCTTCCCTTGCATTTATTACTGTGAGGGAACTTGACCTTGTGCCCTGGAGGGAGGATTAGGTCCAGAAAGGCTCACCGAGGCAGATGTCAACGGGCAGCCTAGCAGAGGGTGTCTCAGAGATAGTGGGGCTCCTCAGGGCACTTGGCACGATGACGAGGGGCCCCGGATGCCACTTAAGTACTTTGAGTTTCAGGTCATGAGAAAGCTGATGAGATTTAAGCTCGCCGCACAAAATCAAGAGGTCTTGCTTGCGGAATTAAGTTGAGGCTCTCTTGGAAACACCGTAGAAGACACATAATGTTGCCTGCTCGGGCGTTAGGGTGCCCCACGAAAGCACCTGTCTTTCTTTGACCCCCTCCCGGGCCGTGCTGGAATTAGCACCTTCACGCCCATCAGCTTAGGCTGTCCCCACGAGGACCTCATTATCCATGATTTTCAGAGGACGGGTGGAAGATGTGGCCCCAGGTCACTGAGCTGGTGCGGGTGGCCTGGGGACCCAGCTGCTCCATTAGGCAGGTGGCACGGTGGAGGAAGTCTGTCTCACCATGAGTCTTTTAGGGGCCGTGAATATTTATTCAGTTTTGCTTAAGGCAGAAAAAAATGTTCACGTATTGGAAGGTTTATAAATTTTTTTTAGTGTAGACATTGTTATGGTAGGAGGAGCCCTTGAAAGTCAGAACGCAGAGCTCGGGGACTCTGATGGGCTTGTCCCCGGCCAAGCCAGGCTCTGGGGGCGGGGGTCAAGGAAAGGCGTGTGGACGATGCTTGCTGCTCCAGGGCTGTGGGTGCTGCTGGTATGCCTGCCATCAAACGCACTTCTGGTAGAGGTCCCCTTTACTCAGCCCCCACACACTCCATAACCTGCTGCTGTGGGGGAGGGGCGTCTAGGGCAGGTTTCGAAAATGAGGAGGACTGAGCCGTAGAGGGGTTCTGCCTTCTCCTTTGCACGTTGAGTCACGCTGCTGTTTCTGTTTCGTTCTTATAAACTTTGAATTTCAGAACCATTTCAGATTCGCAGAGACATTGCAAAGGGCTCCATGCCCCTCACCCCGTTTCCCTCCCGCTCACATCCCGCGTTACCAGGCTACGTTCGCCAACACTGAGAAACTGACGCTGGTCCATCACCATCGGTGCCACTGCAGACTTTGTTTAGATCTCACCAGTTTTCCCATGAACATCCTCTCGCCCGGTCCGGGATCGAAGCCAGGGCAGCGTGTTGCGTGCGGTTGTCTCATGCCCCATCCTCCGCTCCGTGCCACGTCGTTTCCACGCCTGCTCGGGGCCCAGGCTGGGCCCCCGGAGGTGAGTGAAGAGAACTCCGGCCTCCAGCAGCTCCCGGTCCAGGGGTGGGGCGGGTACGGGCAGGACGGGGCGGCGTGGGCACGGGGAGCGCGGACGCTGGCAGCTCTGCCTGGGAACGTGAGCACGAGGGCTTCGGAGCTGCTTTGAAAAAGGGAGGTTCTGATTGAAAAGCGAGCTCGAATCGTCACATCCAGCACTGCATTTGGATGGGATAATTGTTTTATATTTATAAAGAATCTTAATTATCTCCGGCAAATGCATTTAGCTCACTTGGTAATTGAATTAAGGAAAATGTCTTTTCAGGCATTGTGAGTTGTTGCTATTAAAAAAAAAAAAAGAAAGAAAGAAAGAAAGCGTAACTTTAAAGAACATCCCTTGATGACCTGGACAAACATTGCCGGGAGCTGAGTGATTCCGCTGAGGGCCCACGGTGGGGCTGCCGCATTGAATCGCTAATCGATGGGGGGCCTCGCTGACCGTCCCTGTGGGGGGCCTCGCTGACCGTCCCTGTGGGCTCCGGACGTATTTTCTGTGCTCATCACACGGTATTGTACTGATGTCCGCGCCGGACTCCCGTCCATTTTACCCCCAACTGTGCGTGTCTGGAGAGCGCCCCCAAGTAGCATGAGGAAGAGGCACGTGCCACACTTCCTGAACTCGGTTGCACCCCCTCTTCCGCACCATGACCCCTTTTCACGAAGCCCCTCTCCACGTTTTGTCGCTGGGCGGACACGTCTGTTAGCGTCCAGCAACTGCTACGCGGTGGAATGTCCACGTCACTGGAGCTCGGGCGACGTCGGCCTGGGCCGGGACCTGCAGCGCCCAGGAGCCTCGCGCCTCGATGGCCCGAGTCTCTGGGCCTGTCAGGCCCCCGAGGGTGGCGGTGGTGGGCGGGGAGCTGAGGGACCAGACAGATAGGCCCTGAACTGAAGAAAAACCCACGTTTGTCCAGGAGTGTATCATGTCATAAATGCGGCTTGTGCACGAGCACTTCCTGGCCCAGGTGAGTAGGGAAGTGCCCACCGCGCCCCCAGACTGCCCATCTGAGGTCACCCCAGACTGCCCACGGAAGGAGCAAGAGCAGCGCTCGGTGTGCTGGGGCTCCTCGCGGCAACACCCACCCAAATCGGCCACGGCGGGGGCCGGGCGGCTGGCTCCTGCTCCTTTTGGAGGTGTCTGGACCCAGCAAACGATGGTGCTTGCTGGGCCCAGATGCTGGGGCTCTGCCCACACAGTGGGAGGCAGCCAGCCAGGCCGCTCAGTGCATGGGGTCTGCCGTCCAGCGTGGAGGTCGATGCCGAATGGATAAATGAAACAAACCAGGGATGCGTTATCTGCTGATGGAGATGCTGCCGGGGCGGGGGCGGGGGCGGCTGCCTCAGACCGGTGGGCTCTGTGCACTTGGCCGTGGCTGGGGTGGCCCTGGGCCCGCTCCTCACGCAGCCTGAGGGTCTCCCCCACCGCCCCTGGCTTTTCTCCTTCCTCTTCCTCCCCCTGCCACCGTCCCATGCCAGCTCCCGCAGGCCGCAGTTCTGGCATGCAAAGGGACAGCGGGGGGCCTTGCCGCCCACCATCCTCTTTCGTTTCTTAGTTCAGGAGCTCAAACTGAGACCCCGGTCATCTAGCTTATGCGTCAGCTGTCCCAGGTGGGGGCTGCCCTGGCGCAGGGTGGGTGACATGGGACACCGGAGGGCATGGGCGCAGTGAGTGTTCCACAATGCAGAGGGCACGAGGTCTGGGACTGAGTCCTGCTCCATCCCTCGTCAGGGCATTGTCCCCGACGGAGCCGTAATGTCTCTGTCCCTCGGTGTCGCTGCAGCCTGAGACCCAGGGGTGCTGAAGTGAGGTTTGTCCAGCAGCCGGGGGGCGGCCGGGCAGGCACGGGCGCTCGTGCCACTGGAGGGATCCATTTTCCTGGGTGGACTTCTGCGCTCTCTGCTCTGATCGCCTGGCAGAAGTGTCCCCAAGGCAGGAAACACAAGGTGGTTTTGTAACTTTCGTAACAATGGGCAGATGTAAGGCTGCTGCTCATAGTGACGGAGCGGAGGGCCGCTGCGGGCGGTGCTCGTCACCCGTTTTTATAGAATTCCACATCCTTTAGGAATCTTGGGATTACAAAACAGCACCGAGAGATCATGCACCCCACTAACGCTGAGGCGTTTATGTATTTACAACTCAGCTTCAATTTTTACCAGGAGAGGTTTTCAGAATGTAACATGTGTTAGTCACTGCGTGAATTACGAAACCAAGGAAATATCTCTAAAGTGCTGGCCTTGATGATGGAATCTGGCAAGACTCGGGACGCATAAAAATAACGCCGCTCAGTGCTGCTGTCTCGAAG
>NW_024349797.1:22097207-22241660 GCF_902729225.1 Pteropus medius | reverse complement strand
AGCTTGGGGCCGCAGAGAGAGGGGGACCGGGGAGTCGGGGTGGGGGCGGAGGAGGGGCTGGCTTTGAGTTCAAGGTCTGACACTTATTGGCCAGGCGACCTTGGGCATTTTCCAGACTCCACTGGGAGTGGGAAGTTGGGGGAGGTGCCCGGGGTGGCACGCAGTGATGAGAAGGTCCCCCTCACCTCCCTCACCTCTGCCGCCCAGGTGATTTCGGACTCAGAGGCGCCTGTGCCCCCAGATAACCCAGGCGGCCCCAAGGATCGCTCTGCGGCAGAGCCGTGTTTGAGGGGACGGAGGGAGGTGGCGGCCGGACCTCCCTCACCCCGCAGCAGCTCTGCCAGCTTGATTTTCTACATGGGACAGCCCTGAACCTCCCCGCTGAGCTACGAGCCCGCAGGTGGCTTGGCGAACATGTGGTTTCTGGATGTGACATGAAAGTCGGCTTTTGCGCACTCTTTGTCTGGGCTCCTGGGGTTTGTTTTCCTTGCTCTCACGGTCCTAGGATATTCTCGGTGGTGTTTACGCTGTGGCAGGATAAGTACGTGGAGGCCGAGCCTGCTCCGCCGAAGCCCGCCGGGCCCTGCCCGCACCATCCTCCCAGAAGGCACCAGCGGGCGCCGGGGCGGGTCTGAGCCCGGGAGCACAGGGCCCTGCAGGGCCCGCAGGCACCTGCCCGCCACCTCGCCCCCGCCGCCGTCTGCTGGCAGAGCCAGCTGCGTCGCGGCTCCGCCTGGAGCGCCCCTGCCCGCCGGCGTCCCCGTGAGCAAGGAGCGGGGGCTCACATTATTCCCATCCTGCACATGACAAAACCGAGGCTCGGGGATGACTCGCTTGTGCACGGCGATCACCATTTCTACTCTGAACATCCCTCCTGTGCCGCCCGGTCCCCTCAGGACGCTGCCTCTCAACTGCACTCGGCCCTCGGCTTGTCACTGCAGCACGCAGGCCCCAGAGGCTTCCCAAGAGTCCACTGTGGCCCGCAGCGCACCCCGGCTCCACCTGGGCCTCTCTGCTGGCGTGGATTCTGTGCCACCTAACTGATCCTCTCCTGCTTTTTAATTGTCCCCGTGTCACCCTCCCATCGAGACTGCGAAATCCGGGGGGACGGGAGGGAGCCAGGGGCTGGCGGCTCGCGTCCGGCTGGGGGTGGCCACGCAGCCGACCCTCCGCCATGCTTGTCGAAGGGTGACTTGTTATGGTTCCCTGAGGCTGGTTCCTTGTGTCTGGCCGCGGGAGGCTAGAGCTGCCCCCCCCCCGCCCCCCAGGTCCTTGGCTGGCCAGCATTTCAAATGATATTGTTTCGTATTAAATTATTTTAAATTCCACGGACCCTGCTTTCACAATCAAATAATTCGATCTTGTTTACAAATGGAATTTTTACTTTTTGACGGTTTCTAGCTTTGCCGGGCTGCAGAGACTGTGTCCTCTCATGCCCTCCGGCCCATCTCTGCCGCCTTCCCGGGGACAGTGTGGCGTCTGGGAGTTGTGCGGGGGAGGGGGGAGGTGGCCAGCACCCAGCCCGAGGCTCCCTCGGCCTCTCCTCCCACCTCCGGCTCCCGCCACGAGAAAAGCCACAAGTAGCAGCACTAGGAGGGGTGCTGGCCACCTCTCACCCTAACACTCCTTTTTACGGATTAGGAAATGGGGGTGCGCGATCCCGGCTCCCCTGGCCAGCCCGGGATCCAACACCGTCCTCGGACGCCCTCCCCGAGCGACCTTCCACACTCCTCCCTTCCTCCCTCCCAGGCTTTCTAAGTCCCTGCCACCCACTGCTCTGAGCAATGCAGACACAGATGTGGAAAGACGTGACCTTTGACCTCTAGAAGCTCCTATTCCAAGCGTTGGGATGGGGGGTGGATAACCAGACAAAACATGGCCACGCAGTGAATTGCGGGGAGCGAGGGGCCCCAGAAGGCTGGGCGGGGCGGAGACGCAGGCTGAGCTGAGGGACCAGCGTGTTTCCGGCCGCAGGCTGGGTGGGGCCTGGCGGGTTTTGCCCCATTTTCGGCAGCTGATCAGACCTGGCAGGTGGGTGTTTTTGACCAAGGTGCGAAACTCCAGTCTCTCCCAGTGAGTCCCTTTGGCGCCCCGGAGGCTGCCTGCCTCCTCATCCAGTGATGCCACTGTCCCTTGAAACAGGTTTGCAGCCTCTCGTCTGGAACCTTCTCTAAGCAAGTAATGGTACGGGGCGCGGAGGGCGTCACTGTTCAGTGACCTAGGTTGGCCCCTGCAGCATCCCCACCAGGCTCGGCTCAGGATGGCGTCTGGCTGTTTCCGCCAGTCGCTGGCCCTCTGAGGTCAGAGCTGAGGAGGCCACAGCATGGGCCGTGTCCGCAGACCGCCCCGAGGGTACCACGGGACATCCCAGCCTGCCCCGGCCTGCAGACGGTCACCCGAGGAAAGACCGAGAACTGCCCGGCCAAATGCCAGCACCTCATTCTAAAAAACGTCCTGGGAGATGAGTGCCGGACGGTCCTGATGGCACCGAGGACCTGGCTGCAGCCTGCGGCTCCTGCGCATCCTCCCAGGAGCCCAGGCCCCGCCCAGTCTCTGCCACATCGCAGTGGCCCGTGCAGCCTCTGACTCACGAGGTGGTACCTGCGTGGACACCTGGGGTCAGACTGGGGACTCCCCAGGCCGTGGTGGCGCCCGGGGCTGGCCGGGGCGGGTGAGGACAAGACCCTCATCCTCCTCGGGGGAGGTGTAAATCCAGCCGAACCGAAAATGCACACGGTTTGGGCCAGAACCAACGCTCTTAGAATCTAACTTATTCAAGAAGAATCTAACGATTAAAGAACAGAACATGTGGGTTTAAAGGCTCCTTAGAAAGCGAGCTGCGGTGCGTCTGTCCGCTCGTGCCGGGACGGACGAACCTCTGAAATAAGCAAGGTAACGAAAGCAAGACGCCATGGAAAACGCGATCCATTTCTGAGTTAAAAAAAAGATGAAGAACTAGATGTTGGCGCATGCTTGGCCCGCTGCCCGGGAAGGGTTTTACCGGAGGGGCACATGGCGCCGTGGTTACTGAGCGTCCAGCTACCCCCAGGTCCCTTGATGCCGTCAGGTCGCCGAGTCCTTGGAAGCAGGTGAATATTACCGTTCGACCCACTGTGCACATAAAGAAGCTGAGGCCCGGGAGGGCGAGAGGCCGTGCAGGTCACGCAGGCAGTGGGTGGCGGGGATGCCTCGGGCTCCGTGGGGGGAGGGGGGCCGGGGGCCGGGGGCTTTCGGTTTTTGTTTTAACCTTCTCGAATGCTCTGCATCCTCTTCCCAGGAGCATCTATTACTACTTTATTTTAGAAAATGTCCACGGGGTTATCAGCATAAGGGTAACAAGCCTTTCATTCCTTTATTGTGCTTTTCTGTATTAAAAAGGGAAAGGTAGTCATGACATGTTAAAAACTCTCTGCCCCCACCCCACCGCCCCAAGAATATCAGGTCTCTAGGACAGGAACTAAAGAAAAAGCAGGATTCCAGAACGTGCCCCCAGGCTGGCGGGGCCCCTCGGCCCTTGCGTACTCATTTCCCATGATTCCCAGAATGCGGGAGGCGGAGGACCCCGGATAATTTCTAGTCCAGTTTCCCCATTTTATGGGCGGGCAAAGCAAGGCTGGGAGAGGGACCACCCTCTGCAGATGGCCCTTGGGGTCCACCTGGCACCCACGCCAGGCCTCACCGCCACCTCCCACCCAGGGCCCACCCTGCTGCCCTGAAGTGGAAGCTGGAAACACCACGGTTTCTTGACAAACAGGATGAAAACCACTCATGGAACGACACTGAATCCAGGACAGAGCCCTAGGACCGCCTGGCCCCCAAGAGTCGGCCCCGCTGGCCTCATCCGGCTCCGCGTCCAGGGCGCAGAGGAGCTTATGCTGGCTGTCTGTAACTGGCGAGGCTGTTGAGAGGGTGACGTTGCCATTGGTGACCACAGGTATCCTGGCAGCCTGGTGCATAAAGGCTACTTCAGGCTCTAACCAGGGCCAGGTTTCCACGGGGACGTTGCAGCCGCAGTGTGGCAGGCGCCCAGTTCTGTCCCTGTGGTCTTATCAGAGTCCCTCCCTCCTCGCCTCGGTTTCCCCATCTGTAAAACAATGGGAGTGGCCTAGATGGCCTCAGGCCTTTGAGATGGTGGCAGAGGCCAGCACCTGGCCTCGCTCCTGCTTCAGGTCACGGGGGCCGGAAACCCGAGCTGTGACACCCACTCTCCAGGGGTACAGATGCTCTGTGCTGGCCCCAGGGAGAATGCTGGGCGTGGACCCTAGGGGACGCTTATCAGGAGGAGTGTGATGGACGTCCAGGCCAGGAGGGCCGGCCTTACCCCAGCTCTGCCATTTACTAACTGTGCGACTCGCAGTCATGTAACCTTACCCTCTGGGCCCCAAATACCTGATCTGCCGCACAGGGAGAAGAGCACACCTCCATCCAGTACCGCGCCGTCGTTAGGGTTGGCGCCGCAGCCCCTGGCAGACAGCCGATCGCCATGGATGCTGGTGTCGGAGGTAGCGCCTTGGCGTTCCACCGGGCAGCATGACTCGCCCGGAGCTCTGCGGATGCTCAGACTACACGGGTCCCCGGGCCCTGAATCTGCCGTGGGGACTGGGAAGGAGGAGGCCGAAGAGGCTGGAGCTAAGCCGGCAGGGGTGGCCGCTGATCCGGGGGGCAGGCGTCTCGGGCAGGACCAGGGGCATGGCAAGGAGGCAGAGGGGCGGAAGTGACGGGTGCATGTGGGCACTTTGAGTCAAGCTCTCGTCACGCGCATGGTCTCATTTGATCCTCACCGTGACCCTAGGAGGTGGGCGTTGTCATCCGCATTCTGAGAGGAAGAAGCTCAGCGAGGGGAGGTGACTTTCCCGGTGTCACGGTGCCAGGAAGTGGTGGCCAGGATCCTAGTGGGCTGGTCTGACCCCAGGGCTGGAATGGGGGAAGCGGAAGGAGCGGACGAGGATTGTGGGTGCCCCCGGCTCGGCCCTGAGCTCCTCACCCCACACACCCTCACTCAGCTCTGAAGACGTGGGTCTATAAGCTCCCAGCTGCAACCCACAGAGGTCATGGGATCGTTTTAGCAGGTGGCGGCCATCTCTGGGAAGAAATAAAATAGGATACCGAGCATCAGAGTCCGTGACGCACAGTGGCATGAGTATTCTTTTGCGGAAGCGTCCCGGTCACGCGTGTCTGAGCAGTCCCTTACTTACATTCACACGTAGCCAGCACGCCCGCAGCCGGTTGGGATGCGCCGTGGGTTTCCTGCCCGGGCCCCAGGCAGCCGGCTTTGAAAGCCGCTGCTTTCAGCTTCCCCCGTTCTGCAGGGGCCTCCGGGCCTTTGTTCTGTGAACAAGAAGGGCCAGTGCTGGGCACCGGACGGGAGCCAGGATGTGCTGGAAGGATTCCGCCGAGAGCCCCTACCCGCCCGACCATGCAGCTGGCTCGGCAAGGTGGCGGCACCGCTGTGTGGGGTCCGAGAACTTGGGGTGTCAGTGCATGACTGCGGCAGGGCAGCTGCCGAATGGGGAGTCCCACGGCTCTGGCGCGGGGCCCGACGGGCAATGCTTTCTTCTTCTTCTCCTTGTGTGGGCCAAGGTGCTCCCCAAATCCTCCAGCAATGCCCCGAGGCTGCTCTGCCAGGCTGCCCAACTGTCAGAGGTGCTGAACTCTGTGTGGTCACAGGGAACAGGCAGACGAGAGGCCCTCCTGCGCCTGGGCCCGCTGGCAAACAGGAGAGTGTCTTGGGGAGCAAGCGGTGTCGGGGTGATGGGAGAGCAGGGGCCAAGCAATGCCAGGCTGGGCGGGGGAAGGTGTCTGAGCTCCCTCCTGCCCGCAGTGGGCACCTGGAGGAAGGCTCTCGGGGTGATTAGATTTGCGTTTCAGTCAGGTAACTACCTCTGACCGGAGCGTGGGGCTGGCCCCGCGTATCCGCTTGGCTTGCTCCAAACGGCCCCGCTCCAGCCACGGAGGGCCTAGGCTGGTGCTGGGAGGCCTGAAAGTGGGGTGCAAACCCCACCAGGTACATTTCAGGTGTAGCCTTCTTACCTGTGAAGGGCATCGTTCCCCCCGTCCCCTCTTTTGGGCATTTACTGTCACTCCTTTGGTTTATTTCCACCTAGTTGTAAGGGCTCCAAGGCCGGAGGCCAGCTGCTCGTTTTCTGAATATCGTTGAACATCCTGGATGTTCAGCACTGTTTTGTTCCTTGGAGGGTGTTGGGGGCCGATTTGGTGGCAAGATCTCAGACACAGCTCTGCAGGGGTCGAGGCAGCGAGGCGTTCATGCCTGTCCTGGGAATAGGCCTCCGGTTGGGGCACCTCTAGGCACCTCGAAACCTTCAGTTGTAATAAACAAGTACAGAGCAAAGCGGCATTCCAACGTGAGGCCACATTCCCCTCCCGCCCCCACCGGCTCTCCCATCTGCTGGCTGGCCAGCCCGAGGGGCCGCAAAAGGGACCTTTGTTTCCCCAGAAAAACAGAACAAGACAAAATAAAACAAAACAAATCCCGACGGGCTCACACACACACCAGGACTGAGACTGGACGCTCTGTCGCCTGGCCTTTGTGGGATGTGAATAAAGGTGTCCCATGGTTGGCTTGCTCTTGAGAGCGTGGACTCTGGATGTGACAGGGACTCCTCCAGTCGATCCCGAGTTTTGGTGCACACTTTAGTCACTTTTCTGTGTATGTGGAATTGACCGATGGTGCTGAGTAGGCCACTGGGGAGTTTTTTAAAGGACAGAAAACATCCTAAAATGGAGGAGAGACCTCTAGGTGGGACCAAAATATGGCCCCGGGGTGGCAGGCCGGGAGCGGGTCCCACCCGCCTACCTGCTCCGGGCACCTGCGTTCCCACTGCACAAGCCACCCGCCCGGCTTCCTCCATTATATCGCCACAGCCACCATCGCTGTGCGCCCCGCGCTGCGTCTGCGAGAACATAAACGAACGTGCAGGCGGCGTCCAGCAGACCTCCCTGTCGGACGGCGCGTCCCCTAAAACACTGCAACTGATCGCACCTCGACTCTCCTCCCATTTTGCCTCCAAATGTCAACACAGATGTATTTCCCTTTTCCCCGTTCAGTTTAAAGGTTATTCCTAAAAAGTGGCAGTTAATGTATTTTTGAGTTTTCGAGACTGAGAAAATTATCTACTAGGAGCACACACAGTATTTGTTTTACTCTGTACTAAGTTATTGACACAAGATCACTGGAAAAGTCACCTCGGAACAAATGCAGGATTGGTTTAAAACTGATCTCTCTGTTTTTTGTTTTTTGTTTTTTTTTTTTTTTTTTTTTACAACCACTGGGGTTACTGACGTTAGGGGAGTTGTAGATTAAACAAATCCAAGGTCACTCGGTTTGTTCTATATTGTTAAATATTACTGTTTCATATAAAACACAAGCAGATACTCCTGTGCTTAAAACATTGGGTGACTTTTCCTGTGTAACTTTTATCTCAAGTGGAAGGCGATTCTAATTTTATCTGTGCTCAATATGCAGATTAAAAAAAAAAGAAATCATGAGGCTGGAGCTGTTTACTTTTCCCGACAATTCTCTGAGCTGCTGAAGGAAAGAAAATCACCTTGGATCTAGCATTTTCTAAGCCCACTACAACAGCCCGGTCCCTTAGACCCATCTGGAAAGAAATCAATTACATCTATGTGTTAGTTTAATGTGAAATTATTTTATTTTCACTGCATTTTCCTTCAGGCTATTAGGAAGGAAAAAAAAAAAAAAAAAGACAGGCTTTGGTTCCTGACCACCCATTTTCTCTCCAGTTTTTTGGTTTCTTTTTTGCTTTAAAAATTTTTTAAATTTTTTTTTTTGGTTGAAAAATATACTAAGTGTGTATTTCAAATGTTAAAAAAATTATATATCTCGAACATGACAAAATTTTAGATCCACAATACATTTTGACAACAAGATTATTAAGAAATACCTTCCGCTTTCACTCCATTTAAATTAAAATGTCATTCTTTTCTTTTCGTATCTTCTGACCTGTTCGGTCTGACATTTGTCAGATGTGAAAAAGTTCTGCAGAGTATTTCAGAAAATGTTTGGGCAAAAGGAAACAAGAGATAAGTCAAATTTCCACGGAAGCACGCTTGCTGAGGAAGCGTCAGCTTTAAAAACGGTGCTGTGCTGGGACTGGCCGGTGTCGCTCATGGCACCGCGGGGCCCTCTGGCCGATCTGTTCTCGAGGGCAGCGTCGCGGGGACCCGCAGCCCCTGGGCCCGCGCGGCCTTCCGCTCTGCTGGCGTTTTCCTTTCTGCAGCGCGGAGAAGCCGTGGCGAGACCCCGTGGGGCCCCGCGCTCCCCGGGAGCCGCCGCCGCCGCCGCGGGAGCGCACGGCCCGGCCCGGGCCACCGACAGGCGTCCCGGGCTCACTCCTGCGCCCGGCCTCCCCCACCCTAACTGGTTCCAGATTTGCAACTTCAGAGGCTCGGGGACCCAGCTGGGCCGCGCTCTTGGCCCCTCGGGGACCCCCGAGCAATTAGTCCCGCGAGCGCACGGCCGGGCGGCGGGGGACAGGGCTCGGGGCTCAGGGCTCGGGGCTCAGGGCTCGGGGCTCCGGGCTCGGACTTCGCTGCTTCAGGCGCGGGCGCGGCCTTCCCCGCGCAGGCCCAGCGGCGCTGTCTGCGGGCCCCGCACAGACTCGCCCAGGTCGGGCAGGCTTGGGGAGGGGTCCCCAGGGCCTTTGGACGAAGGGCACCAGCCTGCGAGCGACATCTGCAGCGGGTGCGGCAGGCAGCGCAGTGCAGACTCGCTCTCCCAGGCCCCCGGCCGCAACGCCCAGGCCTCCCGGGAGGGCGAGACCACCCACGCCGCCGCCAACGTGGGAACCCGCCGTCGCCGAGGCCTGGGGGCGCTGCGGGGTCGGGGGCTCCGCCTGGCCCAGGCATTCAACACCAGCACCACCATCCTGAGATGCCGAGACCCCAACATGACCCGCTGCGGTGCCTGCAGACCCCCAACGCCCCGCACCCCCCGCCTCCCGGCCGGCTGGGCCCCGCAGACTCCGGGCACCAGAGGGGGAGGGCCGCCGGGGCGCTGTTCCAAAGGCCAGAAAATGGAAACTGTGCGAAAAGAATCCCCAAATCCGGCCGGGCCCGAAGCCCACCGGCTTACATAAAGCCCCAGGAGCCTCCCGCCCGCCCGCGGCCTCCCCGCCCCCGGGGTGAACGGTCGGCGGGCGCCCGGCCAGGCCATCCTGGGGTTGGCACCACTACCGACCCCTGCCCACGGGCCTGGCGTGACCCGGGGAGGGGGCAGGGGTCTCGGCCTCTTCCCACCGTCTGCCCCAGAAACATTTAACTGGCCTTTAATCACATTAGCAGCCGGCCCCAATTAGGGCCGCGGGAGGGGGAGGCCGGAGGAAACCGCCGCCGTGTCACCCGAGGATAAAGATCCTTTCATGCCCTGGGCCTGGCCATGGGCAACGCGGCGGGCCGCCATCCCCGGCCTTTGATGGCCCGCGCCTGGGCCTCGCCGGTGCCGACGGCCCTGTGCCCCCTCCATGCCCCAGTGTGCCATCGCCCTCGGGTGACCCGGCGGCCCGCGGTTCGGCGTCGGAGGCGCGCGCACCTGGCGCAGGCCTGACCCCGTCCGGCCCGCGGGCGGGTGCGCGCGTGCGCACCGGGCGCGCTCGAGGGGGCGCTGGGGGCTGGCACGGGGTCCCGGGGATGCGCCGCCGGCCCGCGGACTTCGAGCGCCTGGCTAGGACCTTGGTAAGGCCGCTGTCCACAGAGTGGTTCCGAGGGAGGGTGACCCCCGCCACGGGCGGCCCCGGCAGGTCACCGTTGCTCCCCTGGGCTCCCGAAAGGACCCGACAGCCCGCGTCGGGCCCTGTCCTCCTGCTCCCGGAGTGAGGCCAGCCGGCCCCCCCCCCCGGCCCAGGCTCCCGGGGGTCCCGGCTGGGGCGTCGGGCCCCGAGCGCGCGGGGAACCCGGACCCGGGGACAACGAGGCCGGCCCCGCGCGGCGGAACGCCGGCCTGTGCGCCCGGGCAGCGAGGAGGGGCCGCCTGCGCGCCGCCCCCCGCCGGGCTTACCTGGGGCGGGCTCCGGCCCCGCGCTCCCCTGGGCCCGCGCGGGGCGCGCGAGGGTCGGAGCGGGGCGCGCTCTGGACCGGCCCGGGTCGTGCGAGGACAGCGGCCGCCCGCGCCGCCAGAATGCTGAGGCCGCCGCCGGCCTTGGCTCCCGGGGGCCGCCGGGGACCCCCGCCCCGGGGCGGCAGCTGCAGCCCGAGCCGCGTGACCCGGGCCCCGACCTCCCGCGCTCGGCCGTTTGTCCGCACACAAAGGAGAACACTCATATTTTTCTTTCCCGGCGGCACAGCCTTCGCACCCGCCCCGTCGCCCTCCCCGGTGACCCCCCACCGCACACACGCTTCGCTGAGAACCGCTTTCTCTCCGTACGCCACTTTGTCTCGCCTCGCTTTAATTCCATAGTTGTATTCGAGGATGTCAGTATAGCTTAGAAAGTTTCATAGAAAGTCAGAAAGCAATTAGAGAGGCCCTTTTATTGGGGTTTCGTCGGTGCCATGGAGCCTTTTAAAGGAGAGTCTGAAGCACCGAACACAACCCCATTAAGCCGCCGAAACTCCCACAGTCCTCAATAGGGGTGCTCAATACTTCGACAGACTTTCGCTGGCTCATTGGGAACCACGGGGTTTCAATCCTAGTTCCGCAGCTGACTCACAACAGCGCGGCCTTGAACCCCTCATTCCTTCCTTTCTCATCGGAATTTCCATTGGTAAAATGGCCCAAGGGCCAGAGCGAACATTAATTAATGTCTGCAGAGCATTTCGGGTCTCCCTTTGACAAGCGCTATGAAACCTTCAAGCACTTCAGGACGGGTAACGCCACATCCTGACTGTTTATTTGAATTTTCAAAAAAAAAATTCCAGCCAGTTTCTAGAAATGTGAGCTCGATTGAAATAAACTTTTACCTCTCTCCGCTTTCAAAATCGATCCGCTGACATTTGGAAAATGGGTCAAAGAAATTATGCTTTGCTGAGAGAAAGACCACGTATGACCAAAGTTTGAGCTTAATTGAATTTTAGTGCCAAATTATAACACGCTGAATAACTGGACTTGGGCGAAGGGGGAGGGGGCGGGAGACCAGTCGGTGAGGCTGGGGCCGGGCAGTTCCAGTGCAAACACAGCCGTCCCCGGCTGGCCAGAGTGGCAGCCTCCACCAGCAGCCCGATCCCCAAGGACCGAGGGTATCGCTGCGGCCTTCACGTGGGAAACGGGACCGGCCCGGCTGATCTGTGGCTTTCCGTGGATATTTCTTGTGTATGATTTAATATAACAGGCAACTCGTCTACAGAACGTCGCTTTTCCTTTGTTGTTTTCAAGAGTAACTTCTGTTCTTCCCCATAAAAATGAATCCCTTCCTTTAGAAGCCCGTATGGAAGGAAAGCAGGTGTTTTAAAAGAATAAAGTATTTCTAAAGAGTCGGTACTGGGTTGTCAAAGCAAAGTGCCGCGTTTAGAACAGTTAGGCTTTTGCTCCTGGTGTGTCGTCACAGACGTTCGCTTTATCAAACAGAAGTTTTTTTTGTCTCTGGCAGTGCCCGGGTTCACTTTAGGAAAGGAGGGTAGTCGATAGGCTCATCATGAAGGAATGATAATTTCGATGGTGATGAAATGGGGCAATGGGCCGTTCACTAGATCCGTCAGGGGGTAATTAAAAACAAGTCTGCAAAAATGGAATATTTAATTGTCGAAGAGTTCGTGTTAGTCATCGAGTATTTTGAAATCGTTCTCAAATGTGCCCCCTTTTCTGTTACTTCATTGCCCCTGCGGGCCCCGCCTGCCCCAGGGTCAGCTCCTTGGCCTCCGACCCTGCGTCGCGCACGCGCACCCCGGCGGTCTGTCGTCCCGCGTCTCCTTCGCCTGGACGAGCTAGGGCCTGGGTGGGAAAGGACAGCAGGTGCCGAGACCCCAGGTCCAGCCTCAGGCCCTTCCGGCCCCGCCTTCAGAGTCCTCTGCCCTGACCCCTTACAAGCTTCTCTCTCAGGCCTCCTGATTCCCATCACAGATCGGCCTCTCCGAAGCGCCTGGCGCCCTCCCCTCCACCTGTCCAGACCGCTCGTCTCGGCCCACATCGGCCCGGCCCATGCCGGGCCCGGGCACCGCCTCTACCGCTCCACACCGAGGGCCTGATGCCCCGTCTGTGTTTCATTGCCCTGCGCTCTTTCTCATGTTGTGGTGTGACTCTGGGAAGGTTTCTGGTCGAGGAGAAAAGGACGGTGGCTCCTGGAGAGCAGGTATCATTTGACGCACGTCTGGGGCTCTGTCAGCGCCCGGCACCTGGAAAGGAGGCCCCCCTCATCGCCCGCATTCTGATGGGTAGAATGGTGTTTGGGCTCGCAGGAAGGAGAGGGCCGGGCGCGAACGCACCCCGTCTCCGTTGAACTCACAGGACCCGTCGCTGGACTTTTTTTTTCAAACAACATAAAACTGACTAAAATGAAACGGAATCTTAAATCGTTTAAAAAAACGACTGTGACTCAGTCGGGCTGCCATAGGAAGTGGCAGAAAAGCAAAGGAAAGCCATTCGCATCCGGGCAGCTCGGTCGGCCTGCGTTGGCTGTCCTCGGTCTGCCCGAGCCCAGGAGCAGATTCCCGGGAACAGCAAGAAAGAGATCCTAAACCTGCCGACATGTCCTGCCTAGGGCTCTGCCAGGTGACCCGTGTAGCGTGCAGCACGGGCCTCTCACCCTGGAGGTGGCCCTGAAGCACCGCAGGTCCTGGGAGACTTCGAAAAAGTGCCATTGCATTGCCGACCCGCCCACCTGAAGGGGCGGAGGACATGCAGTTTGTGTAGGGGAGTGTGGCTTCTGCGGGATCTGCCCAGACACTGGCCACAGGGCTTTGCTCTGAAGAGGATGGCAGATTTTACTCCGGTGGAGGGTGCGTGAGTAACGTGCTGAAATGAGAACAAAGTGAACAAAGCCACTTTAAAAACATTTCGGGCCCCCCCACCCCCTCCCCCAAAAACCCTTCCGGGAACAAAGAGCTGAATAGTTGCCGTGGTCTAGAAAGAAATTAAAATGACGGAAATGCACAGGGATTTGAAGGAGGAACGTTTAGCATTTAGACTTCAGTGAAAGTGTGTAAACAGTCCGTCTCTTGAGCAAGGCATCACGTTAGCCAAATCACAAGCGTTAGCGTTTAGCGATTACTGTGGTTCCCTTCGGGCCATCCCGAATCATCATCCGCCACTGAGAAACTGAACTTCCTTCTGCATCGGATCCTCAGCTCGTCCTCGTCCTCATCCTCGCAAGTGACAGAAGGACAATGAGAAAAAGCAGGTATGCAAAACACAGAGCTGGATGGCAGTTCTGCCGGTTACACGTATGTATACGAGGCATTATCTTCAAGCTGTTTTGAAAACTTTCTCTCTTTCTCCCTGGGGAAAAGTTTTAACACACGGACGGGTGGTTTAAGCCTTTCCTCTCCCTGTAATCACTGACTTTCTTCTCATTGTGTCTCTTAGACCAGGGACTTAGACCAAATGAAACACTGATTCCGTTCACATTATTTTTGGAGAGCATTGTGATGTTCTCATTTTGTTCCAGTTCAATTGTTTAATAAAATATGTAGGTTCAGGTTCGGTTTAAATCTGTTCACCCAGTATCCCTCTGGGGTGCAAAAAGACAGAAACGAAACAAAACCAAACAAAAATACCCGCTTCAGATTTACGGTTCGACACTGAATGAACATTTGGGTTTGCACCAACCATCCGTGAACAGGTGCTGCGTTTGAGTGTGTGTTAAAGACAGTTTTGGGTCAAGGCCAGGTTTTCAGTTTTAATCCTCAGTATCGTCCTTCCTGTTCTCAACAATCTAGGTGTTTCTTTATCTCAATTAGGTGCCAGGCCCCTCCGATGCCAGACTTTTGATGATACCAGTCCACAAAATCTTTGGAGGTGGATATTTTTTAGAATGTAGATTTTTTTTCCTCCCTGAATTTTAGAAAAGGAACCCAGTTATTATAGAATTCTGCAGCCTGGAGTATGCCCGTATCAAAAGCAGGGACATTTGACGGTGAATGTACCAGCGTTCATGCTGAGGGGCATCCATAGAGACTGTTGGTAGCCTCGCGCCAGGGTAGGCACTGAGTTTAGGAAACCACTTTTGGTTTGCAGAGTGCTTTTGGAGTTCTGGACATTGATGTAAAGGATTGTGGGTCTGCAGCACAGAACCCTTCTCTTTCCCTTAAAAAAAAAAAAAAGGCCTTTTCCCATTGGTGAGTTTTAATTGTAGCACAGGCATTTCGGTGTTGCTTGTTTAAAGCAGGTGTATCTATTTTTAGGTAATTCACAGAACGTCATGGACTAAGGATCACACTCGAGCGGATTAAAAGTGCGACGTGTCAACATTTCCGAGGCGAATCTCCACATGTTCAGACGGAGAGGCATCCTGCTGTCTGGACACAGTGCCGAGGGCAGCCGTCGACCCCTGATGGCCATGTCTCGCCCCTCCCCCACTAGGTAAGTCTCCCATCCTTAAAAAAGCTGCAAGGTCCTTATTTGCCTCTGGTCTTTCTAACGTGAATAAACTGCACGCACACGACTAAGAGAACCTAAGATGCTACGAGCTCCTTAAAATGGTGACGTTAGCCACCAGCACGTGGGCGGGATTCCTGGAGGGGGACAGGGCTGGGTTACGTAACCTCTACCGTCCCATGCAACGTGGACTCGGTGGGTCTGTGTGACCTCTGTTACGTCCTCATAACCATCAGCTGTTTCGAGAAACAGACGTTTTGCACAGAAATAGTGAGCATTCCGACTTCGATGGGAATGTGACACATATTTTAATTAGTACTTTTTTAGTAAGAGAGGTCACGGGCTGTTTGTGAATTGGCTTGAGTTTTTTTTATATGAGCAAATTAAATGCACGTGGGCTCCGCACACTCTCAGGAGAGGTCGGAATTCCTCATTAGATTTTATTTGGTGCTGGACACACGTGTTCGACCCGTAGGAACGCACTCTGAAATGGAGGTGGGAGTCGTGGGGGGAGAGGGTCGCTGTCAAGATTCAGTTTTGCACTTGACCTTCGGGAATCCACGTAGCGCTCAAAGCATAACGGTCCCGTTTCAGCCATGCACATTTTTAGGGGGTCTTGCAAATAACTTGAGGTTCAGTAAGCGCACTCCGGAGGTGCTGGCTTCGCGGAGATGACAGCTTACACTGTGAACGCGGAAGAGGCCCGAAGGCCAGCGTCCCTGCGTCCCAGGCAGCTCACAGGAGAAAACAATTTTCCATTTATGAGAAACGACTTTCCAACGTTCTCTGTGCATGGTTGCTTGACGGTTTTGATCTGCAGACCTTTTTCTGCGTACGCTTGGGATCTCTGTATCAGTATGGTCTTTGATTCATGCATTCGATTAAATTTATTGAGTGTCTCACAGTCCCAAGTACCGGGGTGAATGACGGGCCAGTGGGTGTGGTTTCTGCCCTTGTGGGGCTTCGACTCTGCCGGGGGGTGGGGGGAGACTTTCCACAACAGCAGCAGCAACATGTAACTTGGGGAGCTTTTTAACGCCCGCCGTTTTAGCAGCTCAGAAGGAAAGGAACCTTCGGCAAACATCTCTGGGAGCCCTGCCACCGGCCGGGAGTCCCGCGAGGTGCTGGGGAATATGCCGGGTGACCCCCACTTTCGATGAGTTCAGGGCCTGGTGGGGAAGAGTGGGCAAGGTCGTTAGAGTGTCATCAGGGGTAGAATCTTGGGGGACACACGCAGGGGGTGCTGCTGTGTGTGGGGTGTTCCAGGAAGAGGGAACACCACCCAACAGCTGCGTGTCTCTGAAGGACAATAAGCTCTGTGAGGGATGAGAGCGGTGAGGGGCGGGCCGGGTGGCTGGTGCTGGCTTCTCTGGGGCTCGTCTATGGCTGCTGAGTTACGTGCTCCTAAATGACAAGAATTATGCGGGTTGAAGATGTTCTGTCAAAGGTTTCTCCCGGATCAGGTGCATATTTTATATAAAATGTTCCACAACATGAGGTCTAATTTGACATCTCTTAAAGAAAAATCTGATTTCCCAGATGCAGCCTGGGTAGCTTTGGATGTCAGATTCGCTTCTTGTTGAATAAAGATTTCAAGCGTGAAATGCCAAGAAGGGGCAGGGATTCGGGTCCTTTCTTGGGACAACAGTGACCCTAGCTGCAGACTGGAAATGCAACTGGCATCTCACAAAAGGCCAGCAGGCCAGTTACACGACGGAGGCCTCCCCTGGGCCCTTACAAGGAAGACCTCCTCCCGCCGACCCTGCGTGGGGCCAGAGGGGCTGCTGGCTGAGTCGCGTGCCGATCCCATCCCTAGGGTCGTGAGGGTGGCACAGATGTGGGCACAGCAGAAGGGGACAGGCTGCCCCACCCCTGTCTTGGAGCCAGCTGTTCTGTTCTCGCAGAGGGGAGTCAGGTGACAGCCATCTCTCAGGGCCGCTGTCTGCAAGTTTCAGACTGTCCCCCTTCACTCTGAAGAAGTGGACGCCAGCAGTGGCCGAAGCAGCCGGTCAGAATGCCTGTGACCCCCGCAGGCCTCTCTTTCTCTGGTCCAGAAAGCTGCCTGTCTACACAGTGAAGCCGATTTCTGGGCTCAGCCAAATCCTTTTCTCTTTTCTAGGAAGAACAACCAGTTAGTCATTAGTTGTTCAATTCCACTGTGTTTTTTCACCTTCTCATAAAAAAATATTTTTTACAAAAATGTGTTAGAATTTTTTTTTCCCCCTTTGGGAAAATTCTGAGGATTTAATTGCCCTTAAAAATTGTGGAGCCTGTCAGAGGAAATTGCAGGTAGAATAGTTTTACCCAGCAAAACTAGTCCTGTGATTGTCACCGTCGTCAGGCTTCTCAGACGAAGCCGTGGGAAGGGCGGCGGGACTCCAAGCGGTGAACCGCACTGCAGACCGGTGCTCAGAGCGATGCTCGCCAAGCTGAGCAACACACGCCCAAGTCCGCACCGCGATGTCTGAGCAATCAGGCCGCTTTTAAAATGATTCCCAAATTTGCCCGCCGGAAGAAGAGCCATATCCACCCCACTGGTTTTAAGTTAAAACAGAGTAATTGAACCTGTAAAAAAATTTTTTTTTGAAGAGACAAAACAGCTTTAGAGCATATTATGACTAGGAAAGCAGGAGCAATGTTACTGGCTTTATGCAAAGTTGCGTCTGCTGTTTGGCTCAGCCAAATTCCTGTTTATTTCCAGGAGCGAACAGGATTGCGGCACGTCCCGCGCAGCCACGACCTTTTCTTTAGCCGTAGGATAAGGGACCACCTTTAGGGTATGAGAAGCTCAAGTGTTTTTATCCCCCCCAAGAAATACTCTCATCCTTCCTGTCTTCATTGCTGATAAGTGAGTTTCTAGCGTTGAATTGATTTATCTTTATGAAAAGCAAAACTTTCTAGAATATGAGGCTTATCTATGCAACCGGACTTTGCCATCTGGGGACAAGAAAGGGCCCTGCGGTTTTTATTCTTCCTCCCAGAGTCCAGCGCTCATGTTGACCGGTAATAAACCTCAACGAGCGGTTACTGGCTCCACAAAGGATGGAAAGTAGTTACTCTGATGTTCGAACTCATTTTTAAGTTAGCCGTACTGCGTCTGTCGATTACTAATTTATTACATACATATATTTGTATAGTTCCGGATAGATCCGTGTGGACGGGAACAGCACCGTCCTCACGCGAAAGTATCAGCTCGTGACGACCCTTCGGCATTGTGGACAAGGCCAGTGAACTCGTAGGCTGCTAAGTTGTCGGGACTTTTGCGAACGAAGAAGCCCAATACGAATACGGGATGGCTTAGGAGTCGGACGTTGCCTCGGGAAGCGACTGTCTCAGGTCCAGCCCTGGGCCTTCAGCTTGGCCACTCACGTGTCTACAACTCGGGCTTCCTCATTTGCAAACGATGGGGCGTCTTCCCACGGGAGAGCCATCGGAAGGCTCGACCCCACGACCCCGGTAAAGCGCGTGGCGCGGGGCCGGACACTGAGCTCAGTGTGTGCCGATGTAGTGGACCGGCAAGGAGGAGCGGGAAGGACCTTATGAAAACCAAATTAGAAAAATTAAGGCGGCCAGACATTTGCCTTATGAGCGATCCAGATATGTTTTCAAATGATGTATGAAGAGTATTATGTACACTCTCAATATCTGAGTGCTAAAGAGATTTGAAGGTTTGTTGGCCGTGGAAGTTATCAGGTTATTAGTGTGTGTGTGTGTGTGTGCGCGTGTGTGTGCATGCACTCACATTAAATGTATCTGGCCGCTTGTGCATTTTATGGCAGCAGGGCTGGTGTCCGCCCCATACCTGCTCGGAGCTGGGCAGGGTGGCCGCAGCCAGCCTTCACGTGGTGAGGACCGCTCACACGGCGGTGGGCACCCTGGCGGCTGCGGATGCGCAGGGCGCTGCGGGGGACTGGCTCGCAAAATGGGCACCTCAGCGGCTGCTCCCCGCCAGCACCCCGGGGGATGCGGGAGGAAGGCTTCCCTCCTCTTCCTCCTGGCAGGAAGGGGCAGGGCAGCCAGAGCCCGGGAGCTGGCCGCGGCCCCAGGTGCACCCTGCGGGCGGCATTCTGGTGCCAGGCTGTCCCTTGCAGGGGGAGGCGAGGGCAAGGTAGAACGGAAGGACACGGAGGAGCGATGGCCTCAGACAGATCTGGCTCAGCCTGGGGCGAGCGTCGGAACCTGCCAGAGCCTCGCTTTCCTCTGCCGTGTGCAGATAGCTCACGTCATCAAGACGAGCAGCAAAAACCCTGCTCTTCCCGCTTGCAGGCGGGGTAGGGAGGCGATCGATGCTGCTCGGTGTAATAACACGGCATTCGGATGAAAAAGAGGCTTTGCTTCCCGAAGCAGTCCACTTTTATAAATGCCGGAGGCAGAAAAAACAATAGAATGTCCGAGATAAGCTGGTGGTACCTCGGGCCAACCATTTCGTCCAGTCCTGACATCTACAGATCTCTTTTTTGTGGAGAGTGCTATTTCCACAGAGAGTTTTTCCCACCCTGCAGAGGGACGAGGACGTCCCCTACGCCATGAATCGCTTTCCATGCCAAGGCCCTTCCAACGTCTCCTGTTCAGTAAGGGCCCGAGAAATCTGAAACAATAAAATCTAGACGATTCCCTACCTGGTTTATTCCCAATAACTGGGCTGGATCGTAGTGTTAATGTTGAGGATTTTATCAGTTCTAGACCAGGCCCGGCGTGGAAATAGCTTACGTATCTAATATTTTAGAAAGTGGATGCAGTATACTATTAATTTACTTTCAAGCTATAAAATTAGGTTTTGGCGTGTCCACGAAAACCTTTCTAATGACATATTTAAGATAACGTGGTAAAAACTCTGGAGGACTGAGTCCATAAACGTAAACCGATTTGTATGATGCACTGTTAATTATCAGTCAATTTCCTCTGGGTGGTATTTAAAATTGGCTCGTGTGTGTAGACAGAGTCTAAATGTGAGTCTCGCTTATGAAAAGACAACATTTTGGTTGAAGTTCTGAGTACGGATTGTGTAACAAAATAATATAAAATATATGAAAATGGCGCTTGTATTTTCCCCCCAGAGAGAATCTCACGCTGAACTCTCCGACAGTTCTGTGTCTCTTCCGTGACTTTGTCTCATAGCTAAAGGGGTTTCATGAGAGCTAATGGTGATAACTTGTGGGCTGCACCCCATACCGATCTGAGGGCTTTGCCCGTGTCGACTGCTTTATTCCCGGTGTCGGCCTGGCCACTGGGGCGCTCCTGTCGCCTCCCTCTGCAGATGAGGAGGTGGCAGCTCAGCAAGACTCACCCTCGGCCGGGGTGGTGGGGGGGCGCGTCAGACTTCCCCAGCCTGCATGCTTCAGGGCTGGTCAATCCTGCTTCTCAGTACCCAGGGGGCACTGGGGCTTCCTCATGTTCAGTGACAACTTTTTCTATTACAAACTATATAATAATAAATAGGAGTGGGCGTAAATTAGGACTGTTGGGCAGATTTCACAATGGCGAGTATCATGAGCTTCTGTAGCCTGGCGTGACGGTGGCACTCAGACCGTGCACCTGGTTTGGACAGAATCGCTGGTCGAGACACGGGGATGTTTCCAGATTGAATTTGTCCTGTGAAAATTTAAAGGACAACAAATCTTATATTGTAAATATGGGCTCCACCTGCAATGCAAAACGGTAACTAATAGTTACGAGGGGAGAGCTATGAATACGATTTTAATTTAAAAAATCGTTCTGTTTATCGAGCATATCTCCCGGGCGAGGGGCTGGGGAGAGGACCACATCAGGAAATAACAGAAAACATTCTGGATGGACAGAAAAAGACTTATAAAGTTGAAAGTGATGTAAAGGAGGTATAAAAAGTGAACGTTTTCAAATAACCATCTTCTGTTTCTTAAGAATACCGGTAGTTGCAAAAGTAACAAGTTAAACATAAACTTGGGGACACAGCCGTTCCCCTCGTGTTCAGGGGACACGTCCAGGACCCCCAGTGGGAGCCAGAAAACTCGCGCAGTGCCGAACCCTGTATATATTATGTTTCTCCTCTCCATACACACCTGTGGTAGAGTTCAACTTATAAATTAGGCACGGTGAGAGATGAACGACAATAACCAATAATAAAATGGAACAATTGCAACCAGATAGTGTAGTGGAAGTCACGTGAACGTGCTCTCTCTATCTTATTGTCCCGTGCTCGCCTTTTCACCGAGAGAAAGCGTGTCACAGCCTCTCTTTGGCACATCCCAGCTGGCAGCCCCACCGCCCGTGTACTCTGGGGCCACGACTGAGTGAAATAAGGATTGTTTGGACGTAAGCGCTGAGAGACCACGACAGTCGATCTGACATCAGAGATGACTACAAAGTGACTAACAGGCAGCAGGCGGACAGAGGGATGAGTCACGTCCCACGAGGGACGGAGCAGGACAGAGGGAGCGTTCATCATGCTACTCAGGACGGCGAACCATTCGAAACTTATGAATTGCCTCTTTCTGGAATTTTCCATTTAACATTTTCGGACCGTGGTTGACCATGGGTATCTGAAACTGCGGAAGTGAACCAGCAGATAAGGGGGGACCACCGTGCCAGTAAAGGACAGTGACGCCACGAGAGACTGATTGATTGGCGATCGCGTGCTCCTGACACTGGGGGGACCACCGTGCCAGTAAAGGACAGTGACGCCACGAGAAACTGATTGGCGATCACGTGCTCCTGACACTGGGCTGGCCGTCAGGACTTCTCACGTAGCCCGGGGCCCAGGGGGCCAGCTCGCGTTGGGTGAGTGGCCCTGTGCCGCATTTCTGACGTTTGTATATTTCGACACATTTGATTTGTTTATTGGTTAAGTGAGATCACCAAGGATCCAATATCCTTGAGGGGACCGCCACCCCCAGTCTCTCTATGTCAGAGAACCCCAAGAAGCTGTGAGCGTGGAGGGCAGAAGGCGAAGAATAAGTGGCTTTTAGACTCCAGGTCGGGGTCGTTAGGGAATCAAATGTGTTTGTGCTCATTTCGAAGCAGAAGAAATGCACTTTTACAGGAAGAGGTGAAACCTAGTTCTAATCCTGCCCACTGGAGTCCATGGCGTGACTCCCAGATGGTGCTATTATGAGTCTTTTGATATTTTTCCAGCTAGGAATATGAAATACATATGAGAAAAAAAAGAAAAAAAGAAAAACTTGTGCCCTGAGATAAAAGATAAGCACATCTTAACTGCTGGCAGCCTCTGTGTGTCTTTCCTGAAATGCTCACCCTCTAGTGTGAATGTGAGATCAGCCATGGGTCACGTGATTGGCGTCTTAGGGGCACCTGTGGGCCCGTGACTTCCTCTGCCTGGTTACCCCGCACCCCCAGTGCACCGAACAAGGTCTGGGATGTTGGAGATGCTTGAAAATATGGATGACCAAGTGACTTAATGATCGACAGGGAAGAATCTAGAATGGAAGCCATTCGATATACAAGTGCCTTTTAGGAACTCTGAATGCTGCGTTTGTATTTCAGAAGTAATTTTTGAGAATTCACTTTGAGAGGAAGACAGACTTTTCTCTTTTATGTAGGGTGAACTGTTTTAACTAATTTGTTCGGGACACACTTGGCTCAAAACCCGATGGATAAAGCAAAGTCCCCTTAAGGATGTTGGCCCCAGACCACAGGACCTGGTTTGAAGTCTGTTTTAAGAAGGCGACAGGATTATGTAATTATTCACGATTCATAGGACATGAAAACACCTCTTCCAAGTACGAGGTTGTAAGATAACGCACCCCACAAATTCTAGACTTGCGGAATGTGTGCACCCACCCACATGGAAACCACCCACATCGAAGTGCCGGGGCTGAGGACACACGGCCATGCATCCCTCGTGTGGCCTGCAGCCGCTCCCTCCAGCACGAACCCGAAGGAGCCTGGGCTCATGGTGCTGCTGAGAATGTGACAGGCTGGAGACGCAGGTGGCCGCTGCGAGGCACCGGGACCACGGGGACACCTTGTCCCCGTGCGGGGCACATCCGCACGAGGTGAGGAACTGCAGAGGTCTAAACTACGGCCAGGTGCAGGCGATGGGGGGCGTGGGGCGCGTGGAGAGACGGTCCGCTGGGCCCCCGGAGCCTGTCATTCTGGGCGGGGGCCCCTGCACGTTCATCCTGTTTGCGGATAACTGAAAATCACGGCACCTCATTTAACCAGACGCATTTGGGAAGCTGAGAGCACCCGGTACCACCCCGGGGAGATCCCCTGGCGTCGTCGAGAGTGGGCATCGCTCGCTCAGTCCCATTTCGAGGAGCTGCCCTTGGCTAGCAGGGCGGGCAGGTGCGCAAACCTGGACAAGCACAATGCGAGCGGAGCCGGGAGCCAGGGAAGGGCGTGCGGGTAGGGTGGGGGCCCCGAAGCAGGAGCGGGGCGAGCCCGGGGGCGTGGCGTGGGCATAAGCGAGGGCGAAGGGAGCGCTGAGCAGACGCGGGGCGCGTTTGAGGTTGGGGGGTGCAGCGTCGCGGAGGTGGGGGACTCCTCGACCATGGGGGCGCCGTGTGTGCCGTGCCGAGAGGTCGGGGCTGGCAGTGGGGAAGGGGCGAGGACCTGGGTCACCTCCAAGGTTCCCCTCTTGGAGCCACAGGTGCATGGCAGGTCACGGTGAAGGGACCCCTGCTGGGGAAAAGCGAGGGGACCTTTAGCATGGGGACTTGGGGGAAGGGCGGGAGACCAGCCATGTCGTGGTTGGCCTGCTGGTGGGAGCTGAGTCCCGAATGCTCTCTGCCGCGAGGTCCTGGGAACCATCGCTAAAACAGTTCCCTGGAGACAGAAGCCTTGCTGGCTGGGCAGAGGGAGTGGGAGGTGGAGGACAGAGGCTGTGACTCACCATCCCAGGGCCCACCTGCTGCACAAAGCATGCGCCCAATCAATACATTTTCATCGGAAATACTTCCCTCTATTTCGATAGACCTTCATGGTCAGTGCCGCCACCATCCTCACCTACTCAGTCTTTACGGAAGCTCGTACTCTTGACCTGCCAGACAGGCTTATGAACTTGACCAAGCAGGAGCAAGGGATGGGCCCCAGATCTATCCAGTTGGTGTTTTCTTTTCCAGTTGGCCTTCCCAGAGGGCGTGCTCCCGCCCCGCCCCCACACGCGGGTGTCTTACGTTGGAGCTGCATCTTAGCTGCCTAGGACACTATAAGAAATGTTTCCCACCACATTGGACCGAGTAGCTGCCATCCACCAGAAACGCAAATGGTGTGTGGCCACCGCCCCATGGGAGTGCGTGGCCTGTGTTTTTTTTTTGTTGTTTTTTTTGTTTTTTTTTGCTGAAGGTGGTAGAAAATGGACAGGACCGAGTTCTCTAAAGAGATGATACCCACAGAGGCGTTAGGACCAGAGGGACATCAACAGCTTTGTTTGTGTTTGGAAACCCTTAAAGAGACCAGAGAAGTCAGAGAAACGTGACAACACAACCGTCATTGCGAGCATGAGAGAGCTGTCTTCAGTATCCCCACCTGCTGAGAATTAAGTAGCCTCTGCCAGTGCCTCTGACAGTGAAGGGGTTAAAATAACAAATAAATGACTTTATTTAGACTTGAGCATTTCTGGCATTTTTTTTTTTTCTAGATTTTTTTCCCCCACAGTATTTGATGTGACAGCTTTTGTTTGCTCACACTTGTCTCTCTTTTAAAATTCTCATATCAGCGGTAAAAGCTATTTCTTTTTCCTGTAACATCTTGAGCTTGGTATCCACTGAAGGGAGAAATTGCTCTTGCATTACTTGAAATTATAATATTATACCTAATTTTGAGGGAGAAGAATTAGAGTAATTTAGATCTCAGGTGCTGAAGATTTTGCAGGCGGGTCATTTGCAGCATTATTGCAGGTTAGTCATCCATAAAAGTGGTTTTTTTTGTTTTTTTTTTCTTTTTCACTGTGGGGGTGGCTCCGCCAGTCCTGGTATTCTTTGGGAATGCTGATTCTGAGGCCCATTCAGACATGGGAAGGATGGTCATCAACCATTGCGAGGCGATGGTCTGGCCTCGGCAGGGCTCTGGCTGGGGAGTGGAGGGTCAGGTGACATCGTGCCCCTTTCCCCATTCGTAGGAAAGGAGCAAGCGGGGCGGGGCAGGGGCAGGATGTCACCACCTTTGAGCAGATCCTCTCCATCCAAAGCGACGGCCTTGGGACCGTGGTAATTTCAAGTGCGCAGGCGCGAGCCGGCCCGGCGGTGGGCGCTGGGCATCAGGGGCCCATGATCTGTGTGCGCGAGGAGGTGACCCAGCGAAGCCTGTCTGTCTGCTCCCTTCTGCGAGATCATTTATGGACTGCGAAGAAACCAGAATTTCTCGGCGGATCATTTTAACGGCAATCTGGGAAAGTCAGGTTCTGTTTCCTGACGTTTGCTCATGAGAGCTGTAGTTTCTCCCAGTTTCCTTAGCCTCCCACGGCCTCTTCCGGGGCCAACGTTTGCCACAGGCCTTTGGCTCACGGGTGCTCGCCTTTTGGCCACTGATGTCCAAGTGAGCCCACACATAATTTGTTCACGTGGTTAATGGGGTTCCTTAACCCCTGACGTGTTTCGGGGTGGGGAGAGGGTGGAATGCAGTCTGCAGTCTGCAGGGCAGAGGGACCGATCGCTGGCTTTTCCTACAGTCTTACCCTGTGAGGAGGGACCCGAGGAGCCAGATGCCAGTGGAATTCTGTAATGCCGGCTGCAGCGTAAACTGTGGTGGGGGTTGAGCCGAGGACTGTTCTAGAAAAACCTGTAAGTAATTAAGTTCTTCCTCCAGCAAGGTAAAAGCTGAGTCTGAAGCTTATTAGTACAAAAAAAAAAAAAAAAAAAAAAAAAAAAAAGCGAAATCTTTGTTGGTGGTTATACTACTTTTTAAAATATAAACAAAGAATTCTGGCAAGACAGGAAGACATCGGATCCCATTACCGACCCAAGCAGAATAAAACAGAAGATATGGCCATTGTCGTTGCATGTTTTAAATTGCCGAGGTCAGAACGAAACTTAGATTACCCTGTTTCAGCAACTCCCAGACCACGTTCCCGGGAATCTAATATATTTCTCGGGGTGGGGGGAGGTTTCACGGCCAGCCGCGTTTCGGAAACCTCGCCCGCGTGCCCAGCTCTGCAGACTCACAGTTCGGCGCGTCGACAGAGTGCCGATTGCCGTTAACCCGGCGCTTTCTCGTCCCCTGTGCCCGTGGAGTCCTCCACGGGGCAACTGCTAATGTCTCGTGGTGTCGTCCAGGCCGTTCTGACATGTGTATGTGGCCTTCAGGACAGGCCACACGCTCCTCGAGGACAGACACTTCCCCCGTCTCAGCTTTGAATCCTCAAGGCGCCCGGTGCAAGGATGGGAGTGCCCCATTACCGTTTGGCAGAAGCTTGCCACGTGGCGGGCCTCTGAAGGTGCACCTCGAACCTGCTCACAGGGATGCAGTTGAGAAATACAGGTGAGAGGCAGAGAGACGCTGGAAATAAAGGTTCGCAGAGCGAGTCCGGCTCCTCCCCGCTCTCTCTTTTTCCTCCGTGGAAGCAGGTACCTCTGGTGGACTCTGATGTTTGTTTGTGCTTGAAAGAATAAAAGCATAAAACATTTCATTGTAAACTTGGGAAAATAAACGATCTGATGGACCGAGGCTGAGAGCAGACACAAAGCAACTGTCAAGGTTGAGTGGGCGGCACCCCATGTTGGTGGAGGGCTTCGAGCACACGGCACCGAGTTTTGAAAGAGAAAGCTCACCAGCTTGGTGTTCACCTCCATGAGCGACCAGAGTGAGTGACAGTCCTCTGTAAGGAGACTCGGGCTGTCGCCGAGAGGGAGGCCGGCGAGATAGTGCGGCGATCGTGGCCCGGTGTTGCGGGCAGTGGGGGTGTCACAGTCCCACAGTCTCGGCCCTAACGACCACCTGCTCCCCTGTTTAGTCACGTGGTCTTGGACCAGAGTTCCCGTTTCTTTATTTTTAAATATTTAAAAATATTTATTTTAAAATATATTAAGTTTTTATACATTAAAGGTTTACACGAACTATCTCAAATTTTGATTTTATTAATATCTATTTCATAAGGCGGCTGCGGTCCACGTGAGTACTTGCGTGGACCTCCTTGCGTCTGTCCACATGAGCACCAGCAGCGTTCCGAGGCGTGCGCGCCCGTGTCCCGCGTGCTGGTTCTGGGACAGGGGCCCTGGTGGCGGAGGTGGTTGGGGGCGGGGCCAGCCACCCCGCGGGGGGCCCTGCGAGCCTCGGCCTGGCCTTCCCGCCTTCGCGCAGCCCCTGCCCGCAGTGAATCATGCCGACCTGGGCGACCAGTAGCAGGTGGGTGACTTTGGAGGCCAACTCATAAAAGACATGGCCGCTTCAGCCATGCTCTTACTTTCCGCGCTGGGGGAAGCCAGCTGCCGTGTCGTGAGGACATTCGAGCAGCCCTATGGAAAGGCTTGCGAAGAGAGGCACACGGGCCACCTGCCAGTCACCGGCACCGGCCTGCCAGCGAGGGGACGTCCCGTCTTAGAACCAGGGCTTCCAGCCCCAGTCGCCCCCTAGACTGCAACCTTTATGGGAGACCCTCTTCCAGAACCTCCCCAGTTCAGCGCCCCTAAATCCCTCACCTCCAGGAACTCTAAGCTAATAAATGTTTATTGTTGTTTTAAGCTACTAAGTTTTGAGTTACTTCGTTCTGTAGCAATAGGTAAATAATACGAGTCACAGAAACGAGAAGGCAGAAGGAAAGAAAAAGGCTCTAAAAAGCACGATGTACGTGACATAATTTCATTCACGTACCATTGTATATAACTGTGCGTGAAGAAACCAGAAAGATGCATAGTCCCAGACTTGTAGGAATGTCTGCGTTACAACGTCAATTGCCAAGTGACAAATATAAATCACGGAATGATGTGTGTAGAATGATTCTATTTTGGTACAAACAATAAATCCACCCTCCCATGTGTTTACAGAAGCACGGCGGAGGCGGGCGGGCTTCTGCAGGGGCCGGAAGCCGGGGCCACGGAGGAGGTGACGGCGTCTGCCTCCGTGTCATCTTTTCTGGCAGCGTTTCGCTTGTTTAATGGGCTTAAATCACTTTCGTAGTTTGAGGCTATCAGTAAATAAATATTTTTAAAAAGTAAAAGGGAAGGCGGTTGAAAACGAGAAGTGAGTGCTGCACGCTGCTCAGCATACGGAGGCGCTTGTCAAAGGTTCTTTTCTGCGCCGGCGACCTGCGTGGTGGCCCACACCTGGCAGTCTGGGGAAGCCTGCGGATCCTTTTTCAGACTGTTTTTAAACGAAAAAATTAGAATACAAAGGGAACCCGTTCTATTGAACTAGAATTACGGTATGTTAAAGACCAAACTTGTCGTATAGTGCTGTGCATGCTGTTTAATTAATAATTGAAAGTAGAATGAGAATCAGCGATGTTTTGAGAAACCCACGGTTTCCATTGATGCCCGAGTCACGGGAACTGCTCACACGCTACCCCGAGGTCCGCTGCCTCAGTTGACAACTGAAGGGCGCGTTACGCACGTCCGTTAGACTGTACTGAAAACGAAGACGTGACGTATTTTTTCCCATTCAAGTTCACAGGTGTCTTTGCGGCACACGGTAGCTACGAAGAAGTCGAACTGCAGGTTGCTTCGTTTTGGGAACGTTAGCTGGCGACGTATGACATCAGGTCTCTGTGGGGCAGGGGGTCGTTGGGCGGGCAGACCCAGAGATGCTCAGGAGCGAGTGAGGCTCGGCGGCGGGGCCGGGCACCGGATGCTCATGCCGCTCGGATGCCAGTGGGGACGGTGAGCCAGGAGAGGAGGGCGCAAGGCAGTCCCCCTTGCGGCAGGTGCCTGTCGGCGGAGCCCGGCGCTAGCTCCCCGTCCTGCCCTCCCGTGCCGTTTTCCCGTCTTCCTTCTTTTTTTATATCTTTGAAAAGCCAACATGTGGTTAAAAAAACAAACCATACGGTGACGTGTTTTACATTCGACGGGACCCTGAGTCACCTGCTCCCGCCGTGGTGCAGAGCTCTGGCATCCGGGAGGAGCTGCGTGTTAGCCCAGCTGACAACGAAGTGGGCCAGTCACTCCCGAGTCTTCCCAGCCCTGTGTCTCCTCAGGAACCCGCAGAGAGAGGGAGCACCTTGCAGATCGCGCTCGGCAGCTCAAGATCTCATGGCAAAAGATGCCGAATGCCCTCAAAACCTTCTTTGCTGTTTTTAATTCTTTTTGCTTGCATTTTCTGCTTCCATTCATGATTCCCAGTTCATCCAAGTGACGTTTTCTGGCGTTCATTTTCCGGGGCTCATGCTTTGAGCTGATCTTCGGCCATCGCTGGCCCTCTTGAAGCTGGTGACCATTTAAATCTTTCTGAAATTACAGGAACTGTTTGGCAGCCCAAGGACCTGGGTAAACACAGCACCAATGGCCCCTTTGTGTCAATTGCCTTTCCTCCAGGGCCCATTTTGAGGACATCCCCACTTGTGAAGGTCAATCATGTAATTTGCCACTAAGTCTTAACAAATTGGAAAGGTCCAAAGACCCACAGCTAGAGATCCAGACCCTTCCAGACCGCTCCTCGAACGGTCTCAGAGCCAGCCAGTCACCTGACTCTTTCCCGAGGACTGCTTATGTGTGGAGACCTGGCAACAAGGCGTAGGGCAGTGTCCGTCAAACTGTGTGTCACACACTTCAGCAGGTTGGTAAATCTAGTGAGTCGTGACTAACATTTAAAAATGCGAAATGGGAAACCGTAGTAAAGGTAAATATTGCACCGTAAAAAGCACGTCTCAGATGTGGACACAGATGCACGTGTGTGCGTCCCAGAGTACGCCGTACGGTGTATTTCTCACTTAGGGTCATTGTCAAAAAACCGGACTGTCCCTGTTGGAGAGACTGTTCCGTGAACATTGAATAGTAGGCGGCCGCTAAGCTTACGTCGTGGTCAGTGAAGCAGCGAACACAGTGGCTGTGCGGCCATGAGGTACCAGCGGCTCAGCGGGGGGAAGGAGCGTGACTCTGTTTCCTCCCTGGGGACCGCCTGCCACAGGTGGGCAGGACTTGTACCCAGTCTTGCCGCAAGGCAGATGGGAGGGCCTGGCCGGTCTTTGGCCACCTCTGGGAAGGGGTGTTCCCCCTCGGGGGGGTGGCTCCTGGGTGGCAGTGGGGGGACCCCCTGAAGGAGGCAGCTGGGAGCACCCAGCGCTCTCAGTGGCTGAGCGGCAGGTGGACTGACCTGATAAACGGTGTCTGGGCAGCTCGCCAGCAGTGTCCCCTGCACGGAGGTCAGATTTCATAGCAAAGGTCCCAGCTCTCTTGGGGGAGGAAATGAGGACTAATTGTTCCGTAAGTTAATTCCAATAGGGAATCCGAGGGTTTAGGGTATATTGCATCTTTTAAAATAATCATGTGCTGCCACCATTGCAGCTCTTAACAGTCCATATGTGACACGAGTGCCACACAAATGTCACCTTTTATGTGGAATCTGGCAAGAAAATGTATTGTTGTCTGTTGCCTGATAGGGTTTCAGACTTATTTTTTGGAACAGGTGTGCCTTAGTTCAGCCAAAATGGCATGGCTGTCCTTGGTGCATCCCAGCAGTGTTGAGAAGGGCTGTCCCCAGGCCTCTGGTCGGTTGGCACACGTCTTTGGCCAGCAGCTGTTATCAGGGACGTCAGGGTCACTGTGGATCATGAACTGGACTTGTTAAATATTTTGCAGGCTTCCCACGTTCAAAGCTGTTGTGCCTCTCCAGGGCCTACTGGGAGGCGGCGGCGTTCCGGGGGACGTCCCCACTCAAACGGGAGTGTGAACAGGAAAGGCCGTTGACATGATGCTGGTGGAGAGGAACCCTCTTGAACGAGGAGAAAACACCTTGACCGTCAACTTCCCCTCCCCGCACCTCCCCCCGCCCCCCCGCACAGTCAATGCCACCAGACTCCCGGCCCGCTGTCCGTGTCAGTGTCTGCTGGTTTTCCCTGTGCCTTGGATCCGCTCTCACTGTGTGTACTGTAACCCATGACCGTGAGGAAAGAGGGTCAGGAAAAGCGAGGCCAGGCTAGGAAAATTTGGGTCTGGACGGTTTGTCCTCTTGGAGGAGTTCAATGTCCTACAGTTGGTCAGAGCACAGCACGCATTGTCCAGAATTTTCCCAGGCCAGCCTGGCTGGTCCCATCACTCGGGTCGGGCATCGTGTTCATCGGCCGGGCTCTTTAGTGTCCTGGGTGCCTGTCTGTTGCCACCTCTAATGCAGGAGCAAAGATGTTGGGGGCGGGGTACCGCTGGTTGAATGTCAAGGTCAAGTCAGCGTAGCACCCGCTGCAGCAGAAGTGTGTCATTTCTCTAATCAATCTGTCAGTTATCTAATCCATTTTCCTGCCATCTGATAACGAAGACCCTTTACACGAAAATTCACTACAGGTTATCAGTGTTCTGGTTCATCTATTTCTAGAAAAACAAAACAAAGCAAGAAAAGAGTAATTATAAAATCCCTGTTTAGCTGCTTCTTTTTGCCAATTTAAGAAGCCAAGGAAGATCACTAAGTGTGGCAGACGACAGCCCCGTCACTGAGCAGGCTGGCGGGCGGACCGCTGCCGTCACTCTGAGGGGGTGCCGCGCGCGCCTCTGGGTACACGGAGAAATCTTTCTTCTTTGTTTGTGTGGGGAATCGAGAAAGGATGTGGTCCCTTGGGACCGGTGAGGGCTGAAAGGGAGAAAATATTGTTTACAGCAGCGGATCTTAGTCCTAACACACCCGATGTCCCTTTTTGGAACACACATTTTGTAATGCTCTGTGATAAATGACAACACACAGCTACCGATCCGGCCATCTGCACGTGCAGGGCGCTCACTTCTTTTGCGTGAGATGCTGCCGCCCCGTCACCAGGAAGTGGGTCTGCTTGTCCACCCGTTGACTCCGCCTGGCCTTGTGATTGACCATGACTCATGGAATGCAGTGGCAGTGATGTTGGATGACTCCAAAGCCGAGACCTCAAAAGGCGTCGCATCTTCTAGCTTCTCCCTCTCAGAATCAAGTCACCGTGTGAAGGAGCCTGAGCTGGCCACCTGGAGAGGCCACACGAAGGAGAATCCAGGTGCCACAGCTGACAGTCCCAGCCAACTGCCCGACACGTGGCCTTCCAGGACCAGTCTCTGGCTGATCTGCCTGCTCGTCACGCAGGCACAGCGTACTCAGCCAGCATGGCGTGAGCAGAGGTGAGCCATCCAGCAGAGCCCGCGCCCGTCAGTCACCAACCCACAGACCTGCGAGCGAAGAAATGGTCAGGGTTTTAAGTCACTGAGTTTCGGGTAGTTTGATATTTACCAATAGAAAATGGATGCTCTTTATTTTCTTTGCACGTCATAGGTTATATAAATTACCGCACATATAATTTAAACAATGTGATATCTTAATTGTAATGCAAAAGGAAAAATAGGAAAGGAATTTATAATTAATGATATGCAAATGCTAGAGCTCAGCTGCACGGGAGGTTGTAACGAGGCCGTTGAATGAATGTACCTAGAGTCACCAGACTTCTGTACTGATGGCGGATCGGGCACCGTGAGTGGCATTGCCACCCGTGATGCGACTTTCTGAAAGGGTGATCAGTTCTCGGTTGAGTTCAGAAGAACAAAAAATAGTATTTTACCTCTATGCACTATAATAGAGTCCTACAGAATCAATTTTATGTTAAAACTGCATCCCCCAAACCCTTTGTGTTTATGCATAAAATGGAGTTACATGCTGGACTCAGGTAAATATAAACACATTCACAAGCTGAAGGAATTAATCACCAATAGCCCTCGGCTATAAGAAAGGTTATAGGAAGTTCCTTCAGGCAGAAGGATATTGATACCATATGAAAATATGGATTACGAACAGGAATAGCACTGAAAATGATAACTACATGGGCAAATATTTAAGATATTTTTTTTATTTAGACCTCTTTGAAAGATAGTTGACTATTTTAAAAAATAATATAGTGCGAGGTTTATAATACACATAAAAATAAAATCCATGACAACAATTGCGTAAAGGTCAGCAGAGGAAAAATGGAAATATACTATTTTAAGGTTCCTATCCTATATGCAAAGTGATATAATATCTGTTAAAGGTAGACAGCGATAAGTTAAAAATAAATACCGTAAGTCCCAAAGCACTATCAAAATAGCAAAACAAAGACATATTTCTCATAAGCCAACAAGAGATAAAATAGAATTATAAAAAATTTACAATTAATTCAAAAGAAGAGAAAAAGAACAATGAACAGGCAGAATGACTAGAAAAAAAATAGCAAGCTTATAGATTTAAACCTAACCATACCAATATTCACATTAAATGTAAGTAGTGAAAATATGCCAATCAAAAGCAGAGATTATTGGATGAAAAAGCAACACTCGACTATATACTGCCTGCAAAAAAACAAAACAAAGCATCTTAATATGAAGAGATAGGAAAAGATTTATTATGATAATAATAATCAAAAGGAAGTTAGAGTATCTATAGTAACATCAGACAAAGTTGATATCAGAGCAAAGAATATTACCAGGGATAAAGAATGTCATTTCATGATGATATTGATGTCAGTTCATGTACCCAGTAAAACAATTTCAAGACAAATGGAGCAAAATCTGATAGACCTGAAAGGAAGAAATAGAAAAATCAACAATTATGGCAGGGATTTCCATACACCTCTCTCAGTAATTGATAAGACTTGAACAACTTGACCTAACTGACATTTGTAGCTCACTCCAACCACAACATAAGGATGTACATTCTTTGAATTGACCATGACATATTTATCAAGATAGATCATAATTTGGTCCATAAAAGAAGTCTCAATAAATTAAAGAGGTTTCAAGTCATACAAAGAGTATTCTTGGATCACAGTGAAATTAAACTAGAAATCAGCGACAGAAAGATGACAATCCCCAAATATTTGGAAACTAAATAACACATTTATAAATAACCCATGGGTCAAAGAAGAAAACAAAATGACTTATGAAAATTAAAATATTACGTATCAGAATTTATGGGATGCTACTAACCAATACTTCAGGGGAAATATGTTGCATGAAACTCTATTAGAAAAGAAGAAAGATCTCAAATCAATGACTTCGGTTCCTGTCTTAATAAGTATGAAAAGGAAGAGCATAGTAACCTCAAATTAAGTAGAAGAAAGGAAATATAAAAGATCAGAGTGTGAATCAATGAAAAAAAAAGAGAGAGAAAATCAGTAAAACCAAAAGCTGATTCATTGAATAAATCAATAACACCGATAAACCTCTACACAGACTGACAAGGAAAAAAGAGAGACGAAATAAATTAGCAATAACAGAAACGACCGAGGTGACATCGCTATAGCTTGTACAGTTGTTCAAACTATGATAAGGGAATAATATGAAAAACTCTATGCCAATAAATTTGCAACTTAGATGAAATGAAGAAATACCTTGAAAAACATGAATTCCGAAGTTCACTCATTAAAAGTTAAATTACCTAAGTAGCCCTCTATTTATTATAGAAATAGAATTTGTAATTAAATAACTTCCCATAAAACCAAGCTGAAATGGCTTTACTGGTAAATTCTGCCATACATTTACAGAAGAAAAAAATACCAATTCTATACAAACATTTTTTAAAAATTGAAGGGGAGGGAATACTTCCCAACTCATTTTATGAGGCCAGTGCTACTCTGATACCAAAACAGGACAAAGACATTTCAAAGAAAGAGAATGATAGATCGACATCTTTCATGAACATAGATGCAAATGTTTTGAACGAAGTCGTAACAAATTCTTGAAACAGTAAGTGAAACGGTAAGTGATCATACATCACGGCCACGTGTGGTTTATCCCAGGAATGCGTTCGTTGATTTCATATTAAAAACTCATTATATTAACCAAATGAGAAAGAAAAACCGCATGATCATTTCAACAGAAGCCCTCCTCCCCTCCCTTCAAAAAGCATTCAACAAAAGCCAGTATCCATTCCTATTAAAAACGCACGGCAAACCAGGAATCAGAAGGATTTCCTCAGTGAGATTTTGGGCATCTGCAAAAAACCTTCGGCTGACATCACAGACTAAATGCTTTTACTCTAAGATCAGGAACAAGACAAGGATGTGTTCTCTCATCACTGCTATTCATTCCTGTACTGGGGATTCGAGCCAGGGCAATCAGGCAAGAAAAAAAATCAAAGGCAACCAATTTGGAAAAGAAGAAGTGAAACCGACCTTATTCACAAACGATTGGATTGTCTATGTTAAAAACATGATGGAATCTACAAAAATGCTACCGGAACTCGTAAGTTATCTTAGCAAGGTCAGAAGATACAGTATCCATTGTATTTCTGTATATTAATGATAAGAAGCGTACATCAAAATGTAGAAATATCTTCTATGATAATAAACATGAAATAGTTAAAGGTAAACTTGGCAAAAGACGCAGGTCTCTGTGCTTAAAACTACAACCATTGTTAAGAGAAATCAAGGAAAACCTAGAGAAACGGAGACAGGCACCGTCCTTGGGTCATTATCGTTCACATGTGAATTCTGCCCGAATTTCTGTGCAGATTTAATACGATCCTGATCAGAATCTCAGCGGGTTCTTTTGTAACACTTGACAAGCTGTTGCTAAAACTCCTATGAGAATTCTAGGTCTAAAGGACCTGGAAGAGCCAAAACGACTTTGAAAATGAAGATTAACTTTATTCGATTTCAAGATATAAAATGACAGTAATCAAGGCAGTGAGTGTAGTATTGGCTTCAAAATGGACCAGAATAAAGTTCAGAAATAAACCCACACGGATACGGAAAACTCCACAGAGGTTCAAAGGTAAGTCAGTGGAGAAAGGATAATGTGTTTAAGCATCGGTGCTAGGATTTTGGTACAAACGTATATAAAAATTTAACTCAAAGTGGATCCTAGTCCTAAAAGCAAAATCTAAAGCTATATAGCTTGTAGAAGAAAAATAACAGAAAACTTTTGTGCCATTGTTTTAGGCAAAGATTAAGATACGACAAAGCACGATTCATAAAAGAACAAATTGATAAATTGGACTCCATCAAAATTAAAAATATCTCTTCAAAAGACATTCTTAGGAGAGCGAGAAGGCTGGGAAAAATATCTTGTGCCCAGAATATATAAAAAACTTAAAAAACTCAGTGATAAGAAAAACAATAAAAAATTTGGCAAAGACTTTGAACAGGTACTTCAGCAAAGAAGATATAGGCATGGCAAATAAGAGCATGAAAAAAAAAAGCTACGTCATTAATCATTAGGGAATCGTAAATAAAAACATGATGAGTTACCACTACACATCCATTACAATGGATAAATTAAAAAGACCGACCGTAGCAAGTCCCGGCAAGGATGCGGGGCTTCTGGAAGGCTCGTGTACCGCGAGTGGCACTGTAAAATGAGGATGTAAGTTTGGAAAGAAAATACTTTGACAGCCATTCCGCTTTACCCAAGAGAAATGACACACGTGTGGAGATATCTCCATACAAAGCCTCGTACACAAATGTTCACAGCAGCTTTATCGTAACTGCCAATATCTAGAAACAACCGAAATGTCTAGCCGTAGGCGAATGGCTAGGCTGAGGCATAGCCATACAATGGAATACTACTCATTGGCGAAAAGAAACGGACTAATAACACGTGCTACAATATCTATGTTGAATTATACCGAGCGGAAGAAGCCAGACAAATAGAGTACCCAGTATGAGCTCCTTTATACGAAGTTCTAGAAAATGGAAACGGATCTATCGTGACAGAAAGCAGATTGGAGGTTGCCTGGGGAAGGGAAGATGGCACAGAGGCGTTACAAAGGGACACAGGAAACTTTTTTGGGGTGGCGATGAATATTTTTATTATCTTAATTGTGGCGAATTATACGCTTTAAACATATGCAGTTTATTGTATGTCGATAGGGTTGTTAAAATTTCCAATAACTCCTCTCAAACAAAACTGTTTGCGAAATGCTTCTCCCGGCAGTTTTCAGCAATGCCTGTAAAACTTTCGTGGGGAACACAGGTTAGGAATATAGACATCCTCGTCGGTGGTTTACTTCATCCTTTATCCTCATCATATTTGCCACATCCCAAGGGACGTCACTCCCCCAGCAAACTCCATGCTGCAGCGTGAGGTTGTTCTCCACCCTAGGGGCAGCCAGGTTATTGCTGTTGCTACTGTTTTACCCCCAAGTTAAAGATGACATTTAAGGCCCTTCTTTCGTTTTACGTATGTCAATCCGAACACCCATCTTTTAAGGAACTTGGCTAACTTGCCCACTAACTCTTACCATCCCCGTAAACTCAATGACTTTTCCGGGTCTGCTCTAGTTTAGCAGGTAGTTCTTGAGGGCCGACATCTCAGCTCTGATCCGCTTAGCATCATGAGGTCTTGAAGGCAGGAAGAATGTTTCACTCCTGTGCTTCCGGGTCTAGCTTAACAAACGCTGAAATAAAATGTCAGTTGTTTCGCATGGTATTTACCGTTACGTATTGTTTGCTAATGATTTCGTGTATTTATTTTCTCTTTCTCTATTCTTGCCTCTAGCCCAGACTTAGCCCAGAGGAAGTGACTAATGCTTATTGATTAAATGATTTTTGGGAGGAGCATGGATAATCCACAAACGGCCAATAAGTAGCCTTAAAACTTTCTTCCATAGGTTAGGAACCACTTATTAAACAATATCTCAATAATGTGCGTGGCCGGACAGAACTATTTCCTCTTGTAAAAAAGAGAAAATGAAAAGGGAAACGTCCATGCCTGTTTATACCGGTTAATTACTTCATTCCCTAGCCGTCTGTTGTTTTTCTTGGCTGTGGTATGATGTGGTTTAAATAATACTGCCTGATTCACTCACCTACGGAAGCACGACACTAATAACGCCAGGTATGTTGTTAATTTAGCTCTAAGCGCTGAAGTTTTGCATAGAGTTTGTTTTTACAGTAGGAGCTGAATTACTGAGATTAGCGGACTTCAGATTTATTTGCCGAATTCAGAACTATTAGAAAGAGAGGAGAACAGACATGATTTCAGGACACGTAAAAAGAACGGCTGTGCCTGACTTTACAGCCATGACACAGTCGTTATGCTCAACAGGTGACACGTTCTGACGACGTGAGATGTGGGGGGATTCAGCTGACTTTGCGAATGATCGATCCGGAGCTGGCTGTTAGGGAGGTGCAGGAATGCTGGGGTGACGCCATGGTCTCTTGGAGATGGACACCTGGGAGGGTGGTGATCTGTGAGAGGCCTGTGCTGGCCTGGGGAGGTCTCTAGCCTGATACATTAGCTACTTTGTACATTAAATAAACTTTCCCAACTCCTGATTATACACAAAATTCACGCTTATCGTAATAAAGCGAGGAAATGTTGAAAAGTTTAAAGAAATAGATGACTTATTCTCATTATTCGTGATAACTGCTATGTCTGTGTTATTTTAAATAAGCATATGTTTATTTTTCGAATATTTTATTATGAAAAATTTCAAATGCACAGCCAAAAGTTTCGGTGAACTCTCCTATACCCACACCTAGATGTCACCATTAACGATTTGTCGTCCTTGCTTTGTCGTGTATTGATTTCTCCTTCTCTCTCCGCCAGTCCAGCTTATTTTACTGATGCTTTTCAACAATTTGGCATGTATCAGTCTATTTTTCATTTTGATGTGAAATGCCCAAATCTTAAGTGTTTATGCCCTGAGTGTATTGGATACACACGAAGGTGACTCCCAACAATACTCACCGGCATTCACACCCCGCATAATCTCCTGTACTTTGCTTATTACCAATAGCACATGGCAAGCTGGCGGGCTGTTCCTTTTAGGATTATGTTCTATTATTTAAGACTCCATCTCGTCGTTGAGTGGAGCTGGAGGCTTCTTGTGGGCTTGATGAAGTAAGTGACCATACTGGAGAAGCCCACGTGACAAGGAACTGGGGGAGGAGCTAAGACCTGAGATTGGCCTCCAGCCGAGAGCCAGCAAAAAGCTTGGGCTCTCAGCCACGTGGCAGAAAGATCATTCTCTAAACAACTAGAGAGTGAACTTGAACTTAGACATGGATTCTTCCTCAGTTGGGCCTCCAGATGAGGACAGGGTCTTGCTGGACCATGAACAGAGGACTCCCAGACTCCTGACCTACAGAAACACCCAGCTAAGTCACACCCAGACTCCTGACCTACAGAAACGCCGAGGTAATTAACATGTGTCGTCGCCCATCGCTAAGTATGTGGGACTTTGTCATGCGGCACTAGAAAACCAGTCCGAGTATCGGTACCGGAAGTGGGGTGCTGCTGTAACCGATACCTCAAAATGTGGGGTACTCCCCAGTGGACAAGAAGCATGACACAGAAAGCCCAGGTCTTCCTGGAAAGACTGTGTTCGCGCTGGAAAGCCGGCCGTTAAGGGTTCTGCTGTGAGGGCTCGTGAGGAAGTGACACACGGGCGTTCGGAAACTGGAGGGAGGGGCGTCCTTGGAACGCGGTGGCAGAAAGTTAAGTGACGGGGATGTGGAAAGCAGAACTTGTAGGTAATGAGCTTAGTTATGTAGCTCAGGGAAACTGTAAGCAAAGTAGGTTTTTCCAGCGATTTATGGTAAAGTGTGAGAGGAGAGAGAGAAATTGATAGAAGAACTAGTAAACCAACAGGAAGTAGGAATGGATGATTTTGAAAATTCTAAGCTTTTCCAGATGACAACAGGTACTGAAATTAAAGCAGTGTGGTCTAGAGAAAAATCTGAGGGCGTGACTGTAGAACCTTTTGCTAAAACCCAAAAGATCAAAAGCTCAGATTATTCAATCGAACCAAAGAATCTTTCGAGGAGGGCAGCCTCGTGGACCCTCTCGGTCAAACCCAGACGCTTCTGATACCCTCGACATCGTTGATTACTCTTTCTTGTTCTGTAGTTTCACATAAATGGAACGTGCTGTGTATACTCTCTTTTCTGGTCTGGCTTCTTTCACTCAGTCTATACTATTTTTGCCATTTATCCCGTGTTGCTGTGCGTATCGGTAGTTGGTCTTTTTGGTGTTGAATGTTACTCTTTGAGATGAAGATATTATTATTTATCCATTTTTTTCTGTTGATGAACACAGGCAGTTTCTAGTTTTAGGCTTTTATGAATTAACCTGCAATAAACAGTCTTTTGCCTAAGGTTTTTGTGAATGAATATGTGTTTTACTTTCTCTTAGGTAAATTCGTAATTGTGGAATTTCTAAGTCGTAGGATAGATGTATGATCTGTTTTATAAGGAACTTCCAGGTGTTTTTCCATAGTGGCTATATCACTACACGTTCTCACTAACAATGAGGGAGCGTTCTAATTGTATCACATCCTCACCAGCATTTGGCATTTTCATTCTTTTTCATTTTAGCTATTTTAATAGATGTGCAGTAGTATATCATTGCGGTTTTAACTTCTATTTTCCTGATTTCTAATGGTATTGAGTATTTTTTCTTGTGCTTTTTTGAAATTTGCATTTTTGGGGGAGAGTTTCTTTTTAAAAACTTTGCTTCCCCCTCTTTTTGAGGAGAGGGGTTGTTTGTGCTTTTATTAGGATTGAGTCGTAGGGGTTCATTATATCTCCTGGATACCAGTCCTATGTCAGATGTTTGTTTTGAAAGTATTTCCTCTCATATGGTGGCTTGCTTATTATTTTTTCCTAGAACGTCTTTTGCTAAACAGAAACATTTAATTTTTATGAAGACTAATTTTCCAATTTTTCTTTTATGGTTATTTCTTTACGTCAAACGTTTCTTTTGTTAAAGAAACCTTTGCCTATCATCAAGCATGAGCCTATTCTCCTATGTTTTCCTATGCAAATAACATAATTTCTGGATTAGCATAGCTTTATAGCAAGTTTTGAAGTAAGGTGCTATAAGTCCTCCAATTTTATTTTATTTTTTTTAGAGTTCATCTCGTATATTCAAGGCCACTGCTATCCAATAGAACCTTCTTCAATGATAAAAATCTTACATATCCGCACTGTTTAAGAATGGTGACCACTAGCCACAAGTAAGAATTTAGTCTTACTTGTGGTTAGTGCAACTGAGAAACAGAATTTTAAATTCAATTTTAATTTTTATAAATATACATCTCAGTAGCCACACGTGGTTAGCGGCTACCGTAGTGCACAGTGTAATCACTGGTCCCTTACGCTTCCATATACGTTTTAGAATAAGCATGTCAGTTTCTACCCAAAAAGGCACTACTGTCATAACCGGGACGACACTGGATCTAGAGATCGATTTGGGCAGAACCGACATCTTTGTCATGGTTAGTCTCCTCAATCGTCACCGTGGTATATCTTTCTATTTATGTACGCCGTCTTTCATTTCTCTCAAAATGTTTTGTCGTTTTCAGTAGACTGGTTGTGCACATACTTTGCAGAAATTTGTTTGAAAAAATAAATGAGTATTTCATTTTTTTGGCGATGATGTAAGAGGAGTTTTCTTTTTTAATTTATTTTATAATCGTTTGCTGCAGTTTACTTTTGGGCATTTACCTTCCGTCGATCTTGCTAGATCCACTAGTTTGGTAGCTGTTCTGTTGATTCTTTCGGATTTTCTGTGTAAACATTCAAGACATCTGAAAATAGAGATGGTTTTACTTCTTCCTTTCCAATCTGGATGACATTTATTTATTTAATTCTTTATTTGTTTTTATTGGCTTATTGTCCTGGCTAGAACCTCCACCGTAATGCTGAGTAAGAATGGTGAACATGGACATTCTTGTCTTGTCCCCGACCTTACTGGGAAAAAATTTCACTCTTTCATCGTTAAATACAATATTAGCTGTATGTATGATGTTATTTTTTTCGTTTTTATCGTGAATGAGTTTTGAATTTTGTTAAATGCTTTTTACGCATTTTTTGAAATGATCACACGGCCTATCTCTTTTAGTCTATTAACACTACAAATTTCATTGGTTGATTTTTTTTAATGTTAATGCAACCTTAAGTTTCTGGGATAACTCCTCCTTGGTCATAATGTACTCTCCTTTCTATGTTTTGCTGTATTCTGTTTACTAATATTTGATTAAGAATTTTTGCATCTTTATTCATGAGAGATATTGCTCCATAATTTTGTTTTGCAATGTCCGTCAGGCTTTGATTTTAGGGTTTCAGTGGCCTCATTAAACAAGCTGGAAAGGGTTTCCTCCCTCTCTATTTTTAGAAAGAGTTTTTATGTGGTTGGTGCTATTATTTTCTTAAATGTTGACAGTTAACTAGCGAAGCTGTCAGGGTCTGCAGTTTTCTTTATGGCCACGTGTGTGATAAACCGGTTTCTTTTATAGATATATGACAGTTGAGATCCTCTGTTCTAAAGAATTTCTCCTTTTTATCTAAATTGTCAAATTTGTTATTTTAAAGTTGGCATTGTCTCTATGTATGTAAGTGTGGAATTACTATGTAATACACCTGAAACTAATATAATATTGTATGTTAACTGTATTTTAACAAAAAAAATAAACAGAAAAGAAATGCACGCGTAGATATTTTATTGGTAATGTATTAATTCTTGAGTGAGTAGTAGATTCATTGTCCATATATAAGCATAAATAAACAATTAAAATAAATAAGAGCCATTCACGAAACAATGACGATAGTATTTTATGAACAAATGACTATGCTGAATCCAGTTCTATTCAAATGAATGAATGAATGAATGAAGAAAACAAAAAATGTTGGCATAGTCTCTAGTATCTGTAGTATCTGTACTGATGTCCCTCTTTCGTTCTTGATATTGTTACTTTGTTCTTTCCCTATTTCTTGATCAGAATAACTGAAAGTACATCAATCATGTTTACCTTTCAGAGAGCAAGCTTTGGTTACACTGATTTTTCTGTACTTTTTGTTTTATATTGCATTGGTTTCTGTTCTTATGTTTACTGTTTTCTCTGTCTACTTACTTTAAGTTTCCTTTGCTCCTCTTTTCCTAGTGTCTTAATTTGGAATCTTGAACCAGAACTTTAGAGCTTTGTTCTTTCCAAATATAAGCATTTAAAGCTATTAATTATCCTCTAAGCACTGCTCTAGGTCAATTCCACAAATTTTGATACATATTTATATTATCGTACAGTTAAAATAGTGCTGATTTCCCTTGACTTATTCTTTGACTCACACATTATTAAAAGTGTGTTTAATTTTTAAATATTTAGGATTTTCTAGATATTTTATTATTTTCGATTTCTCATTCCACCGTGGCAAGAGATCATATTTTGTATGATTCTAATGTGATTCGTCTTATGTCTTGATGAATGTATCATGTGTATTTGAAAAAATATATACTATCCAGGTTTTGGATGTAGTATTCTATCAATATCAGTTAGGCCAAGGTAGCTGATAGTATTGTTCAGATTGTGTCTTTACTGGTTTTAAAAATTTAGATCTTTTATTAATAGTTGAGCGAAGGGTGTTAAAATCTTCAACTATGATTATAGAATTCTCTCTTTCTCTTTAATTCTGTCAATATTTGCTTTACATACTTCAGGATCTGCCGTTAGATGCAGACACCTTTATGGATTATTATGTTGATGATGAATTAATACTTCTATCATTATGAAATACTCTTCTTTATCTTGTCGATACTACATTCTTAAAGCCTATTTTATCCGATATTAGGATAGTCACTCCAGCCTTCTTATGCTTACTGTTTTCGAGATATATGTTTTTACAATCATTTGCCTTCAACCTATCTGTATCTTTATAGTTAAAAATGTGCCTCTCTTGTAGACAGCATGTAGGTGAGTCCAGCTTTTTTTCCTTTTCAAAATGTTCTCTTTATCTTCGATTTGGAACTCTTTGACTATGGGTGCCAGAGTGTGGTTTTCTTTGTAGTTTTTCTTCTTGAGATTCTCTGAAAATTAATGTATTTCGTTAAATTTGGGAATTTTTTGGCCATCATATTTTCAAAGATTTTTTTATCCTATTTTCTCTTTCTTCCTCATTGCAACAATTGCACTTATGGTAGATTTGTTAGTATCGTCTCGCAGGTTCCTGGGGCTCCGTTAATTTTTCTCTAATCTTTTTTCTTTATGTTTATCAAATCGGATGATTTCTGTTGGCCTTTCTTCAAGCTCACTGACTCTTTCCTCTGTCATATTCATTATGCTATTAGGAATACACAAGAACTTTTTAATTTCATATAGTGTACTTTGATGCTCTAGAATTTCCATTTGATTTTTTTTTTATAGTTTCTATTAATCTGCTGACATTTCCTGTCTTTACATGCATGGAGAGCTTATTTTCATTTTTTCCTTGCTTTTAAGTCCTTGTCTTATTATTTCCACATTTAGATCATTTTGGACTTGGTCTCCATCTATTATTTTTTCTTTTGAGGACAGGTCACATTTTCTCGTTTCTTCCGTGTTGCATAATTTTGGACTATATCCTGGGCATTATGAATGCCATCTGGATTCTGTTATATTTCTCTGAAGAATGTTGATTTGATTTGACCTTTTTTTTAAAGCAGACTATTAACTCGATTGGACTCAAACTGCACACTTTTTCTCTCGGAAGAGCTCAGATGTTAGCTCAGTTCTTTATCCTTAGTGCTTTAAATCCACCTCTCACACATAAGGTTCAGGTGCTGCCTAGAGAATTTGGGGTGCCTCTTCTCCGGTTCCATCTTTCTCAGAATCACCCCCTCACTCTCCAGTGACCTTAGTTGCCCTGAACTCTGTCCTTTTGTTCTTCAGGTTAGAAAAACTGTGGATTTTCTTTTAGTGATTTAGCCACTTCTGCGGTGACAATTTTGAATTTCCCTCAGGCTAAAAGCTATTAAAATGGGAATTTCATCTCATGCCATTTTTTCCCCCTTCTAAATGTCAACTTCTTCTAGAGTCCGACTGCCTTTTGCTCATCCTTCAGTAAACGAAGCCCTTATTTTATATTTTTATTCAGAGTTGGTAGTTGCTGTCTGCAGGGGGCTTGGGGCTAGGAGAAGCTTACTTGGCCATACAGGGAGGAAAAAGCCCCTGCCCTCTCTTTTGTTAAGGTTAAAATGCATTTTATTTTTAGACAACCTACACGACACGTGTTTTTTTCTTAAAAGCAATTCTTAAACTCCATATTAATCAAGGTTAAAATGAGTGAAGAGATCAAGATGACATCAATCCCATTGATTAAGTTCTGGCCCACTTTTAACTTTATAAAAAAGATACTAAATACAAGTTTTGTTTCAAAATTATCAAGTGTTCTATTGCTTAGTAAATTTTTATTGAGCGAATGAGCATTATGATAATGTTATAGGCATTTTACATACAAAGTAGTTTAAAAATATAGTTTTTAATATTTATCTATCATTTCAGTATATATATTTATATATTATGTAATATATATTCATATGTACATATTTTCTGTTTCCATATTTTGTCAGTATATTACTATTCCAATAAATATGTTTGTATATAAATCGTTGATAATATTTTTGAGTATAGAAGAAATCTCTTCCCCATTCCTCCAGTGAATTGATTTGCTAGATGAATTGTTTTCTCTGCCTTCTGCAATGCTGATTTCACAGGGAACTTTGCTTTTCTTCTGCTTCTGCTATTTGGGATGTAGCCTACCAGGAACCAATCCTGTTTGTTCCCAGACCTGCTTAAACGAAGTATTATTGTGATTTAGTGGAACGGAATACTAACCTACGAAATACGAGTGGAAAAAAGAGAGGGTGGTTGTTTCTATAAAAACTATAAAAACGATGTTGAATGCTTTGGGGAGACTCGATAACGTGTAGTAATAAGATCACTTATACGATAAGGTTACGAGCAAGGTGACTCTAAACAATTTGAGAAAAGATGATAAATGATAGAAAGTCTATTTTCATAACGAAACCTAAATATTTTTATTTTTGTGCTCTACTTCAGAATTAAGGACATGAATTATATAGGTGTGGTTTGTGCGTCTAATCAGGGATCAAAATTCTGAGAAAGACCTTGGTCCTTCATCATAAAACTGATGAATTAATCCAGATTTTATATTATAACTTATAACAAAATCTTTATTGTATATTTTTGCCATTGTTTATGATTTCTCTACATAATTGACTTTCCAGTGTACTGACCAGATTTTCCAAATGTTGATCCCAAAAGCATGAGAAAAATGGACTTTAACACTATTTCTTCAAGACATGTTCCTAGAAATGTAATGACAGTGTATTTTTTGGGTTATGGATACATATTACCTAATCACCCACTAGAGAGATTGTATCAATTTATATCCCCACATAAGGCTATTTCTTAGGTTTCAAACTAATACAGTGAGGCCGCTGTCTTCTCTCCAGCTGAGATCAGCAGTCGCATGGTGGACTTGCGTGCCTGTGGCCTGAAACGTCTAGAAAAACATCTTGAAAAACATCCCAGGATTGTCCTTTGCTATGATAAAATGGAATTTGATTCTTTTTTCTATGAATACTGGTTTTTTGTGAATTCTAACCTCAAAACATCACAAAAGCGTTGGGATTGTTTGCCAGACACATCCCAAATTCCATTTATTGCTTTGTAATATTCAGGAGACCACAATATTTTTATGCTATAAGCTACCATAGGGATCAGTTTATTAAACCCTTCCTGTTACAGATTGAGCCAGGGAACGGAGGACAGGGAAAAGGGACTCGATTTAAGTCCTCAAGCTTAGTGATATCTCGGCTGAGCTCAGAGCTCCAGTGTCCTGACTCCTGGTCTAATCCAGCTCTTTCAAACACATCACATCGCTTCTGATTGCTAAGGAAAGCATTGCGAAAATTTACCACGTGGAGTTCCGGATCATCGTCAAGGCGGAGGTGTGCAGAGTGTGATCAGATAATGTCTATAATGTGAGCTAGCATTTATTGAATGGTTAAATGTGCCACATACTGTTTTAAGTGCTTTAGCTAGATCAAATTATCTTATTATCCCACGTAAACTTCATAATGACTCTCCGAGGCCCCGTATTATATAGATAAGGAGACTGAGTGTGGAGAAGTGCCTGAGGTTTCACAGCTAGTGAGTGGCGGAGTCAGAATCTCTTGCTCACGGTCTTGCTCGAGAGCCTGGATTCCTACACATCCTGCTAAATCGCCTTTCTGTGCGAAAGGAAAGTGACATTTATTAGCTGTCTGCTCTGAGCCTGGCATTTTGAGGTATTTTACATGCTTAAAAAGACTAATCTTCACAATCCGGTTTTCAATTTGAAAAAGTAAATACCAGGTAAATTAAATGACTTGCCCAAGGACACAGCTAGTAGGCAGCAAAGCCAGACATGAAACCAACACCCGACTCGCTCTGAAGCCCGTGGCTTTGCTGGAAACCACGTTGCCGCACCACGTCGCTCGGCGGCTCTTGCGACCTCAGCTGCACGTTGGAACTACCTGGGGACCATTCGCAGACCCTGACGTTTCGCTCTCACCTCCGGAGTTTCTGATTTAACTGGGCTGGGGTGCAGCTTGGGCAGCGAGGCATTTAAAAGCCCCCAGGGGCTCTGACACATAGCCAAGGATGCCACCCACCGCCAAAGATTCAGATGCTTTTGATCATACCATACTGTTTCATTTCTTTGTCCAATTATGGGAACAGGGATAAATCACATCATTAAAGGCACGTTTCAACAGTGCGTTAGTGTCCTAGGGATGCCGTGACAATGACCACAGACTGGGTGGCTTAAAACAACAGAAATTTATTCCCAAAGCACCGCTCCCTCTGAAGGCTCCAGGGCACGGTCCTTCCTGCCTCATCCAGTTCCCGCTGGTGGCAACAATGCTCGGTGTTCCTCGGCTGGTTGTCACATCGCTCTAATCTCTGTCTCCATCGTTGCGCCGACTTCTTCCCTTTGTGTATCCGTTTCTGTGTCCGTCTCCTCGTAAAACCATAGAAAATAAGTATGTTGGTCTCGGCCCTTGGTTCCCGGCCCAGAGCTGGTCAAACCCTAAGCGATGACAGTGCTGAGAGCATCTTTTATTGTACTGTATGGTCGTTGACCCCTTCCTTGACACGGCTCCTAAAATCCTTGGAATTTCCTGAGTGATCGGAATGTCTTTTGTTCTAATGAGATGCCTCTGGGTGGGATCCTGGACGGAGGCTGGTTCACCAAACTGGAAGCTCTCTAAACCCCATAGTGTTGGAGTTTTTATGGGGGCTTCCTCACGTAGGCAAGAACATATCCACGTACCAGGAAGATGACGCACCCGGCTGCGTGGGAACAGATGCCCCTGTGCTGGGGGCCCTCCCGGACCTCGCCCTGTGTATCTCTTCATCTGTGCTGTTTATCTGTTATGTCCCTTTGTTATGTCCTTCAATAACAAACTGGTAAATGTAAGTATTTCCCTGAGTTCCGTGAGCTGTTCTAGCAAATACTTGAATGCAGGGAGGGGGTCGTGGGAACGAACCTCCGATTTGTAGCCAAGTCAGACAGAAGTTGTGGGTGACCTGGAGATCTGCTACTTGTGATTGGCATCTCAAGCGGGGGACACTCTCATGGACCTGAGCTCTTAATCTGTGGGGAATGCGCTATCTTGAGTTTGTGTCAGACTCGAATTGTAGGACATCCAGCTGGTGACTCGGAGAATCGCTTGGTGTGGAAAGAAAACCCCACACTCGTGGTGTTGGATATAATGTGATCGTGGAAGTCATGTGACAGTGACGGAGAGACACCCAGGAGAAGTGACTTTCTCCTGCTTGTGCCTCTACTTAGAAGTACCCAATCTAATCTGATATGACCTCATTGTAAAGAATTTCATCTGCAAAGACCCCACTTCCAAATAAGGTCACATTCTGAGGTTTCAGGTGGACATGGGTCTTGGGGGAACACTATTCAACCCAGTGCAAACAGAAAACTAAGTAACATTGCATTTTAAAGAATGTATGTCTCTAGGTATGGAAAAAATGAAATTCTATGGCTTCTAGATTTAATTTTTAAAAAGATATTTTAAAATGTCTTAAGTACATTCCCCCACCACCAAAGCAACAAGTCGTAACAGGTTATCACCAAATTATAGAAAGATCTGTATATACAACACCCTTTTTGTCTGGGGTCCCCACGGCATGTTCAGTAGTACAGGGATGCCAGAGGCTCAGCTTGTTTTCTCAAGTTGTGTGTGAGTCTGCACAAAAATCTGAGCAACAAAAAAAAGATAGGTTGTTCCCAGTGGGATGTTTGAAGGAAAACCAATTCCGATCTTCCTTCTACTGTGAGTCGACAAGAGAAACTTCCAGTACATTATGAAGCACTGAAGGGCTATTTCGTATCTTTCTAAATATGGTCCATGAGATGTTCTTCATTGGAGCAACCGTTCAAACAATTTCTTTCTTTTTCTATAATTAAACCTCGATAATTATTTGAAAGTACAATCATTGAAAACCTGACAATATTATTCCTTAAAGGACATTTAGAGGAGGTTTCTTGTCAAACTGGCGGAGCAGGTAGACGCTGTGCTTGCCTCCTCCCAGACCACATCAAAATTACAACCAAACTACAGAATAACTGTCACCGAGAGTCACCTGAAGGCTAGAGGAACAGAAGTCCTACAACTAAGGACATACTAAGAAGCCATGTGGAGACTGGTAGGAGGGTTGGAGACGTGAAACGGGCAGGTCCCACGCCCACATGTGGTGGTTAAAAATCGGGAGGGATATTTTGGCTGCGAAGGTCCCCCTTAAGGAGCGAGGGGTCCCAGCCCACACCAGGCTCCCAGCCCAGGGTTCCATTGCTGGAAAGAGAAGCCCCCATAACTGTGACTGTGGAAACAAATGGAGATGGTGACGAAGGCAGCTGGAGTCCCAGGCGCTCCTTTTAAGGGACTTAGCACTGACAGATGTGCTCACTCTGAGCTCCAGCGCTGGGGCTGCGGCTCGAAAGGTGCTAGGGACCCAGTGGGAGGAACTGAGTTGTCTGGCTTGAAGATGAGGGCTGGAGGAACAGCTTCTCCGGGGCAGAAGTGCTGGCAGAATTCATTGTTCCTTTGCTGAACCCTCCCCGCCTCCAGTGTGCAGACACAGGTGGCTGCCATGTCTGAGTCTCTACTAACCCAGCTAACACTATCACTACATCTTGGTGATTCCCTGAGACCCAACTTGTGAGTCCGCCCAGGCTGCTTCTAGTGGCTTCTCCACACAAATGGCTCGTTCTGGCTTATGCTGCAGGCTTATCTAAAATCTCTCAAAGGCTCATAAAATCCAGACAAGCAGCATCTGGCCTCAGCGTGCCCCTCACTTCTTGCTAAGTAGCCCCAAGCCTGGTACTAGTGGCAGCTGGTCTCGGTTCATAGCTGAGCCTCTCCTAGGCACCTCCAAGTCCAGCACAAGTGGCAACCATTTTCAGATCACTTCATAGCTCAAATCAAGTGGCCCCAGGCAGGGCTCAGGTGGCAGCTGACCTTGGCAGGCAACAGAGCCCCTCCCAAGAGGCCCCAGAACCAACACTCTTGATGGCCAGCTTGAGACCACAACAGAGAACCACCCAACTACTTCCACAAGTGACAGACCCACAGGGCAGACTGGGCAGTCACCAGACCCCGCTAAAGTGAATGCTACTCTGTAGGGTCAGCCCCTGCCCGACAGTTCCTCCGCAGTAGTCACACCAGTCCTCACAGCCAATCAGCCCGAGGGTCAGTCCTTACCACCGACGTGCCCACAGCAACTGAGCCTCAACTACAATTGGAGGGCACGCACAAGCCACCCAGCTCAGGTAACCGGGGAGACTACCTCACTGGGCCTCACAGGACACCTACTATGTAAGACCACTTACCAAGACCGGCAGACATAGCAGCTCTACCTAATACATAGCAACGAGGGGGACCACCAAACCGAGACAAAGAAACACGTCTCAAATGAAGGAAGAGGAGAAAATGCCGGGAAAAGCACTAAACAAAATGGAGACAAGCAATCTACCAGACACAGAGTTTAGAACACTGGTTATACGGCTGCTCCATGATCTCAGTGAGAACTTCAAGAGAGATGGAAAACATAAAAAGGGAGATAGAAAACAAACAAACAAGAAAACAGAAATGAAGACTACAATAACTGAAATGAAGAATATATCAGAGGGAATCAGTGGCAGATTAGATGAAGCAGAGAATCGAATCAGCGACTTGGAAACTAGGGTAGCAGAAATAATCCAATCAGAACAGCAAAAGGAAAAAAGAATTTTAAAAAATGAGGATAGCTTAAGGGGCCTCTGGGAAAATGTCAAGTGTACCAATATCTGCATCACAGGGGTACCAGAAGGAGAAGAGAGAGATCAAGGAATTGAAAACCTATTTGAAGAATAATGACAGAAAACTTCCCTAACCCGGCAAAGGAAAGAGACATATAAGCCCCGGAATTGCACAGAGTCCCAAACAAGATGAACCCAAAGAGGTCCACACCAAGACACATCATAATTAAAATCCCAAAGGATAAAGACAAAGAGAGAATCCCAAAAGCAGCAAGAAAAAAGCAGTTAGTTACCTACAAGGGAACTCCCATAAAACTGTCAGCTGATTTCTCAACAGAAACTTTGCAGGCCAGAAGGGGTTGGCATGAAATAGTCAAAGTGATTAAGAGCCAGGACCTACAACCAAGATGACTCTACCCAGCAAAGGTATCATTTAGAATCAAAGGAGAGATAAAGAGCTTCTCAGAAAAAGCTAAAACGGTTCATCACCACCAAACCAGTATTACGAGAAATGTTAAAGGGACTTCCTTAAGAAGAAGAAAAAAGATAAAAATATGAATAACAAAATGGTAATAACTACATATCTATCAACAATTAAACGTAAATGAAGTAAACGCTCCAAACGAAAGACAAAGGGTGGCTGAATGGACAAGAAAACATGAGACTCACTTCAATCAAAAGACACACTCAGGTGGAAAGCCAAGGGATGGGAAGGACACTTCACGAAAATAGAAATGGAAGAAGCTGGGGTAGCAATACTTACGCCGGACAAAATAGACTTTACAACGAAGGCTTCGAGAAGAGACAGAGAAGGACCCAGTTATCTCACTTTGGGGTATTTATCCAAAGAAACTCGAAACACTAATTCAGAAAGGCACATGTTCACTGCAGCGTTATTGACAGTAGCCAAGATGCGGAAGCAACCTCAGGGCCCATTGGCAGATAAATGGATAAAAAAGATGTGATATATACATATAATGGAGTATGACTCAGCCATTAAAAAATGAAATCTGGCCGTCTGCAACGACATGGATGGACCTGGAAGGTATTATGCCAAGTGAAATAAGTCAGACAGAGAAAGACAAATACGTATGATTTCACTTATATGTGGAATCCAAAAAAAACCAAAACATACAAACAAACAAAACAGAAACAAACTCATAGATACGGAGAACATTTTGATGGTTGCTAAATGGGAGGGGCTTAGGGGGCTGAGCGAAACGGGAGAAGGGATTAAGAAGTACAAATTGGTAGTTACAAAATAGTCACGGGATGCAAAATATAGCATAGGAATATAGTCAATACCATTGTCATAACTATGGTGTCAGACAGATACCAGAGTCATCAGGTTGATCACTTTGTAAGTTACATAAATGTCTACTCACTGTGTTGTACACCCGAAACTAACGTATGTCAACTGTAGTTGAAAATAAAAAGAAATCATTTTTAAAAAGGACATTTATGGGTCAAATTGTGCATTATTCCCCCTCCCTTGGAAACGAGCACCCGCTCACCCATAATGCCCTTGTTTCCTTACTCTTGCTGTCTGTCGAGGAAACCAGCTCCTCGTTTATTTCCATCTTGGGTTCATCTTGCTCGTCAAGCTACTCAACATTCGACAAGATCATGGTTTTCATTTTAGAAATGACAGAAAGGGATTGTTTGTAAGAAGTGGCGAATATCCCTCTGAGGCTCTCCCATCCCTGCCCCTGGCATCATGAGCATCATCAAAAGCCTTTTCCAGGTCCTGCTTATTTGTGATGCTTCTCTTCGCCCTGGGCAGGGCGATGTACACAGACGTGACTCATAGATTGGTAATTTACCCGGGATAAACATAATAATTGGTACAGAACTCATGGATTGGCTTTAAAAAAAAACCCTGTGAATCTTTATAAAACCTCAATAACAACATTTAGGGGTTCTCGTAAATAATAAATCTCTATTTCCACTTGGAGAAAAATCCTGGCCTTTCCATCTGAATCGAGCCTTCCTTAAAAAGGCTACACTTGGATTGGACTTCTCTCGGCAGAGTTCTTAGGCAAAAACTCAAGGGAAGCCGACAATTTATTCTTCAGTAAGTGCCACAGAATCGAATCTTCAAAGCCTCAACAGCTAATGTCACTGCGGACAACAGCAAGGGACGTAGTGGATGTGTGATCCTACGGAGATGCGAGGCTTGGTTTTGAACTGGCCGACGAGGACTCGGATGGCCGTTTGCCCCGGGAGGGTGGCGACAGCGTTGTCATGGGCCGAACGCCTCTTCACGATGCCGCCCGGCTCTCTAATGGGCATTATTGAGAGTAACCATAACTACCTAATAAGCCGCAGCAATCGTGCGGTTTCAGATCTGAGAAGAAAGGGTGCCTGGTAATGTCCTCAGTAGCCGGGATGGAATTTAAAAAATGTGGGTGCCTGCCAGAGCAGATCATGGCCGCCTTCTCCTGGAAAGCACATGCGACAGGAAGAAGGATAGGCGTAGAGAGAGATGGCTTTCTCTCGGGCGAGGTCCCATCGTTCTCGGTGTTTATTCCCGATTAGATTCAGACCCTCTTTCTCTTGGTCCCATTGCCTTTGACTAGGCCACCTTGACCACAGAGAGGTCATGTGTGGGCCACTCTGTGTCATCAACTTTGGTTTAAATCACGGCATGTGAGCACCTCGAAGACAGGTCGTAGGCGCAGGCCCCAGCCCTAAGATGCCGGGCCGTGTTTCCTGATGGAGCGATAGAGGAATCTGGCCTTTCCTTTCAGGGGATAGGAAAATGCTTTTCTAGAATCTTCTGAGGAGTCTGAGAAGCGAAGGCAAGCCGGTTTCTCACCGTATTCTTTTCTTGCCTCGTCAGTGTTTGTGGCTGTGGCTTTTATGGTTATGCCAAGAGTGGCCGCCCAAGGTTGGCGGAGGCGCTGGTGCCCTGGGCAGGCAGTGTGCTGTTGAGTGAAGTGTGGCTTCTCCTGACTCCAAGCATCACGCATGCCACGGGTCACGGCTCACGGCTCCCCCGGTCAGCCCGGTCTTCCCATCCCACTGCCATTTACCTGTGGAGTTGAGTAGTGTCAACAAAGGGGAGATAGGTGACTGTGACGGCCCTCCACGCCTTGGGCCATCCGCTGGGCGAATGTTACCCAGCCTCTTCCACTCAAGGATGACAAAGCAGTTTGCAGATACGTTTTGCCAACTCAAACGCAAGAGAGAGGCCGCGGCTCAGGCAAATGGGTTGGCCGCAGCTGGCGAGTAATTTAGCAAGCGGGCCAGTGGGAAATTGGACGTCAGTGGCTCCCTGTTCTGGACATTGGCCCCACTCTGTGCTCTGGAGGAGAAGGGGACCAGCCGGCGGGTCTCGCCAATCCCAGGCAGTGCCGTGGGCCCGCCCGCGGTGACCCCGGCAAACAGACACACTCATCACACCGAAGCCGGGGGAACCACAAAACGGGACACATAGTCAAGGAAATATGTGCACAGCTCGGTTTATTTTTCTTATCTGATTTCTTCTCCTGGTGCAACTTGAGCACTGTTGAGCACTTGGCAGCGGCCTCCCCATACTTGAGTTGTTTGTCATTTCTGGGGCTGCTGCCGCCGCCGCTGCGATCTCCCCCGTAGGGAGGGAGTTGCAGGCACATGTTGACCCAGTTGAATGGGAACAGGGTGCAACAGGAGTCTTAGGAACAGGGCCCAGGGCAGACCCGAGGGAGCGAAGTCGCTCCTCTGCCCGCGTGGTCAGGCTGGCGGTTAGTGCGCCGCAGCCCGGGTTTGAGAAGCCAGGTCCTCTCCCAGCCCGGTCAGTGTCGTCTGGAGTGTCATCAGGGCGCTTTGGTCATTGCTGGGGTACGGGAGAGCCGTCCCCCGGTGGCAGCTGGTGCTGGGCAAGGTGCAATTCCCCGCAGAGACGGCACGGGAGTGGGTGGGGTGGGGAGGGTCTGGCAGGGCGCGGGCAGTCGGGGGACAGACGCAGAGGCCACGCCACGCCCCAGCCCGCCCTCGCCTCCTCCTGCCTTTCCAGAGTCCCCTGTCACCCTCTCTCCCCAAAGCCTTAGCCCGGATCCCATTGCCACAGAGCCATCTGTGTGCTCATTCACGTCCAACCCGCCAGAGGTGGGGGGCCCTGCCGTGCGGGAGCTCAGAGCCCCGTGGGAGAGCAGACCCTGGAACGATGAGCCACAGCCCCCCGCGAGGCTGGACGCTGGGGGCCCCTTGCGCCCTCCCCTCTGGTCCACCCAGCGGTCACCTGCTGGCCACAGCAATACCTCCTGGGTCTCTCTACCTCTTCCTGGCCACGGGAGTTAACACTCCAGCAGAGACCCTCAACCCTAGAAAGGCAGAGTCCAAGGGACAATTCTGAGAAATGCTGAAAATGGTAAATTTGATGTTTTCTATACGTTGCCGTAATATACAGGAAACCGAGAGACTGGTCCTGGGCGGGGGGACGGTCAGCGCCCCCCAGCAGGGATCGGGAGCACAGCCCGAACCTGCAGCCTGGCCCAAGTCCCCGCCGGCCCTGTGCACCAAGCCGCCCGGTTTCCTCGTCTGCGAAGAGGCCTTTTAGGGTCCCCGCCGCGTGCACCTGTTGTCAGGAGCCAGCGACTCAGTCCCACTCGTCCCGTTCGGCAGCTGGTTCAGCGCCAGGCGCCCGCGGACTTTGGAGGGAGTGCGTCCGTGCTCCCCAGAGGAGTCCCCCGCGCTCCTGTCCCGCCTCTGCGGCCATGGGTCCCAGCTGCGCGTGTGTGTCCAGGTTACGACGGCCTCTGACCTGCAAACCGAGCCGTCCCAGGGGTCACGCAGGCCGCTCGGCCCCTCCTGGCCCCCTGGCCCCCCCCCGGGCGCCGGCCTGTGAAGGGGAGGGGCGACTTCGGAATCGAAAGCATTGCTTTAATCTGAAAGGGTGACCTAGTGAAGACGTGAACGTGACAACACAGATCGCCTCTGACAACACAGGGTCTGCTCTCCCACAGACGAGGGCGGCTGCACGTCCTCGGCTCCTCCTTCGAATCCTTCCGAAGCTTCCAGCTCGCCCCTCGGTCCCCTTGGATGAGCAGAGAGTCATACAGGGCTGCTTGTTTTAAGGCAATGACAACGGTCGCCTCTGTAATGGCTTGCTCTGAACTTTCCCCCATTCTTTTAGCCTAAATGCATTATTTTCAGGAAATCTGTGTTGCAAGACAGAACAGCAAACTCTGGTCCCGGAGCCAAGTCCCACCCACAGCTGTTCTTGTAAATAAAGTTTTATTGGCACGCGGCCAAGCCCCTTCATTTCATGTTGCATAAAGCTGCTGGGAGCTACCAGCTACCGAGCAGGGTCCAGAAGTTGCGACAGAGGCCATGTGACCTGCAAAGCCAAAAATATTTACTATCCGACTCTTTACAGGAAACGTTGCCAACATCCTGTTGTAAGAGACGCTGAAATATTTAATTCTTTGAGGATCAGGGCATGTAATTAGGCTTTTCTTTTACTCCAACATGCTCAGAGGAGGAAAACTTATTAGCTGTAACATGCTCTGTAAAAGTTACATGAACTATTGTCTCACGGGGTAATTACCAGCATTTGAATGCATACCAATCGGCGTATTAGTGAAACCTAAGAGGCCATGTAAAAAGATGGTGAAATAGTCCATCAGCTTTTTCCTGACGGAACAGCTGGGACATCGGCCAACCCATGAGGAAATCGTATGGAAAAGTGGGCGATTTTATCTGCATCCCTAAAAGTTTGTATCTATACGTTTTGCAGAAGGGATCTTTTTGTTTTGAAATTCTTCCTCAATTCAGACATACAGCTATAATCAATTATACGGTTTTTGCTTTGTTCCTGTGTAATTCTACCCAAAATGACGTTGGGGATCTGGAGCATCGTGAAGAGGCGTGGGACGAGAATAAGGTCTCCACGTGCATTTCACTCCTGCTGGGCACTCGGGGTCGGAGGGGGATTCAAACGTGGCCCCCCATGCCCCCACTCCCCACTCCGTGTTTGTGCAGTAAGATCAGGTGGACCAGGGGTTCTTGGTTGGGCGGTGTGGTATTCGGGGCCAGGCCATCCCGTGTTGGGGGCCGGGGTGGGCGCTGTTCTGAGCATCATATGATGTTTAGCAGCATCGCTGGCCTCTGCCCCCTGGATGCCAGTAGCAAACACTGCCTTCCCCACCTCCATGACAACCCAAAGTGTCTCCTGACAGATCACCACTATGCCCCCCACCCCCCGCCCATGCCCCGTGTGGTGGGAACCACAGAATTAGTCCAGGGAGAAGCGACGGGTTGTGCCTCTCCAGGTGACAGGTTTGCATGTGCCTCTGAGGACCGGTGCTGCCGGTGCAGCCAGGAGCTCCCGCTCCGGCCTCTCTGGGCTTTGTTACCTGTGGGCGGTGGGGTCCTGTATCGCCTCTGACCCATCCTGAGCTCCCGTTCCTCCACCTGCCAGGTGAGGAGACCTTCCTCAGCCAGGACACTCAGTATTCCTTCCAGAGAGGCACGCAGTCCTAAAACGATGGAGAAACTCCAGCAAACACACACCAGTGTCTAAAATAATGCATATGTTAAAGTTGGAGATTCTTGTAAAAGGAGGAGGTCGATCTGCCATAAAAAAGTTAATCGACTTCATGGTAAAATATTTGACTAGACAGACAATAGCCGAGAGGCTGGAATGCCTAAACTCTTCAGAGAGAACAAATAATTAAATGACTCTCAGAAACTTTATTTCCCTCGGAGTGCCATTTTATGTAATTTCTTAACATTGAAACAAAAGCTCTTCTCCTAGTTAGAGGGAGGAAAAAAACCAGCCCCACCTCACAATCAGCAGAATCATGGTTTTGACTAATCTCTATAATCAGAAGCTAATTTGCCTTAAGAATAATAATAGTAACAATATGCCCGTTATGAAAGAGTATGCTTTTATCATTTTATTTGCCTGCGATTATGTAAATTCCAGATATGGGGCGAAGGGAAGGGAGACTGCAGAGAGCGGCCCCGCGTTTTCCGTGGGCGCCGGGGGCTCACTGCCGAGCAGGGAGGGCCTTCTGGTCGGAGAGGGAGCCAGCTCTCACCCCTGTGCAGAGGATTTATTTTGTGCAGAAAGGCCGAAGCATTTGACAGTTTAAATTCAATACGTTGCAGAGTGCAGGGCAGAGAGCACTGTTCTGCTTTCTGCTCCCCTCGCCCTCTGCTTTGGGGCGTCATGGGATGCAGGGGAGCCCCGAGCCAACAGCAAGAATCTCCCAGTTCAGCCCTTCCCACCCCCATCGCAGCCCTTCTCCGGGCGACGCGAGCCTCTCTGAGGTCCCAGCTCAGGGACTTTGCTTTTCTTCTGTTCTCTTGGGAGGCCAAGCTCCAGCTGGACCCTGCATCAGCCGCAAGGGCACCCCGTGGGGTCTCAGCCTCTGCTGTCTCTGGGCCTCCGAGCGTCATCCCCAGAGCGAGAAGGTCGGCCCTCAGTCCCCGGCGACACGTGATTCCTGTCCCCGACTGTCAACCTGTGTGGCTCCAGGGAATGCATGTGGCTGAACTATTTGTGTGAATCACTGCTCTCGCTTGTGGACCTCCCCTATTTGGAAAGCTCTGCAAAGCGCTCTCCTCCGATTAAATCACGGTGCTCCAGGTGACTCAGCGCCTTCTCAGAATAGACGTGTCCAGTGCGCAGTCGGGGCGGCTCGGAGGTGGAGGGGGTGGGCTCTGGACAGGTGGGCGTTCACGTCTTGGCCCCGTTCCTCTCTGGCTGTGGAGGCGGGTTGCATAACATCTTGGTGCCTCCACTTCCCTTCTGTGACACGGGACCAAAACCCGTTCCTCCAGGAGTATTGTGTGGAAAGGTCTTGATCAATGCTCACGAATGTGAGCGGTGCCTGGTTGCTCTCACTACCGGGGGCGTCTGTGCCCAGCTAAAAGGATGCCAGTCTCATTTATCTTAAAATTGCACGATTCTAGGTCAAGGAAAGAAGTAAGATCCCACTGAAGAGCGATTTGCATTGGGATTCCACCCAAAGTCGCATGGATAATTGAACGTAAACGAGCGTTTTCTACATATCGGCAAGGAAGCTGTTACTTTTAGCTCCATTTTACAGATGAAGAAACGGAGGCACAGAGAAGTTAAGTAATCGCTCAGCGTCACACAGCTTTTAAGGGGCAGAACTGGAGTCCGAACGCAGGCCCCGCGGCTTGGGGGCCTCGCTCTGCGCCTGGCGCGTCAGCCACGTGGGTTCGCGTCATGGGGCCTACGTCAGGTGTGCGCGAAGGCGGAGAGTTTGTTTCCCTTTTTCATGGCTCCGTCCTCTTTCGAACGACTTCTCCATCCGATGACAGATAATTCTGAATGCGGTGACATCGGGGCGGGGAGCTACACGTCCCGGCACTACTTCAGACTGTCTCAGCTCGGCCTTTGCTGTTCGTGATCTGATGTGACATCTCTTCGGTAGGGACCCTTTCCCCCCCTCTCCTTCCCTTTCCCTGACGCCGCGTGTGCCTGTCCTAGCGTGCTCGTCCTGCGCTGTTTTATCACGCCGCTCATACCCGACTGTCTTGGAGAAAAAGCCTTCACTCTTCCCTTAGTGTGCTCCTCGGGCAGTTCGCACGGTCCCTAACACAGCTGCAAGACAAGGTCACTCTTAAGTAATTGCTCAGTGTCACACAGCTTTTAAGGGGCAGAACTGGAGTCCGAAGCGAGAGTCCCGTGACCCGGCCTTGGGCTTGGGCGTGGGGGACACTCCGGGCCTGTGTTTAGCGCAGAGCTCATCTGACGGACCCTCCCAACTGCTAGAAAACATTTCGTGGAAACACACATTCGGGAAAAAAAATGACATTTCACCGAAGACAGTTCAAGTTCTGAAGACAATTTTCTTTGCTATGACTGAAAACCACATTTTCCCAAACCAAGTTACAAGGAAGGTAAACCAAAGAAGTCCCACTTTGTTGCAAAGTTGACTTGAGGTTATAATTTTGAAGTTCAGAGGAGTTTTAGAGTGTTTGAAAAAACATTTTCTCATTACAGAAAACGGCGTAGGCACAGAGGAAAATTTGTAAAAGCACGGACTGACCGGCTGGAGAAATCAAGCCCCAAAGCCAAAGGTCACTCCAGGCCAATGCGTGTCCCGGTGCATTTTCTTCGGTGGAGATTTTGGAGTCAAGTAACTTAAAAATGGTTCATCTCATCTCTGCCCAGACCTCAGGGTGGTCCCCCTAAAACGGGCCCTCGTTTCTGTAAGTGGACAAAGACAGACTGACAGCTGGTTATTTGTGGCAAAGCACGATGGGAAATGCAAGTCATCGATGTCTCACGAGTCTCAGGGAAAAAGCTGGATTCTGAAGTTTTCTCTTCCACGCGCTTAGAGGCATCCAGGGACATGGCAGAAAAATTAGAGTGTGGAGGATTACTCATCTTATCTTTCAGATAGCGCCTCGCGGCTGCTCTGCAATTATCAGTGTTCTCAAAGCCGGTGCTGGCTGCGAGAAGGCTGGATGGCAAAGCAACAAGATAATTAGGCACAACTGAATTAACTAAAGAATATATGTCAGCCTTCGCCGCGATCCTCCTCATTTCATTATACGCAACCCTGTAATGTCTTCTTTGTCTCATTAAATCATCGTTAAGCAGCACCGAAAACACCACGAAGACGGTGGAAAAGTGAAACCGAGTGCGGAGAATGTGCGTGTCACTCCGTCCGCTCCATCTGGAACGTTAATTGGATCAGCCGCGTTCAGACTCCGCTCCAGCGGGACCGTTACCTTGCGCACGACTCAGCGCCCACCGTTACTGTGCGTGCGCGTGCACGTGTGCGCGCGCGTGTGCACGCGTGTGCGTGTGCACGTGTGTGCGTGCGTGCGCGCTCGGCGGCGATTGTTCTGCTCTCGGGTTCGGAGCAGTCTGGTGGGTGTGGGAAACGTGAACAGAAAAGATTTTCTGCAAAGGGCGTAAGTCCACTTCGAGGGCACCTGCCAGGGCTTTGTCCCTCCCACTGGGGACAGGGGAGGGACCTCGGGGATGCGCTGACATGCCGGCGCTAACGCCTGGCTGAGGAGTGACGGACGGGGGCGCCAGCCCACCCCCATTCCGCTGGCGGGGCTGCGGGGCCTGGGCGGAGCTGCCCCAGGAGCGAGGGGGCGTGTTCCCGCCAAGTCAAAGGCTCGTGTGCTCACTGACCCTGTGCTGGGAGCCATGTCCTCCCAAAGGGGACACCATTTACTGATTGATGCTCAAGCAGGAGCTATAAGGGCCCACATGGCCCTGAGGGAGCCGTGGCTTTGATTCAATCAGCAGTTTTCTTGAGCATCTGGTGGACATACAGGGGTTTTCAGACATATTCAGTGAAAATGGGGTCCTGTGCTGTCATCGCCCGTCCGCTCTCCCTCTCTCCCTCCCTCCCTCTCTCCTCCTTTCTCTCCATTTCAGTTCTGTCCAGTGAACATGCATCACGGTCTCTTCGTACCAGGTCATGTGCAGGTTGCTGGGAAATGCAGCCGAATCAAAGTAGGTCCAACTCTTTGGGTTCTGAACGGCCACATGACGTAGAATGGGGGTATCCATCGTAGCTGGCGCTTTATTCAGAGGTACGTTCACTAGACCCGGCAGACAGGGTCTGTGGAGAGGGTTTACGGTGAGCAGGGAGCTGTGGGGAGCACAGACACCCTCCAATGGGTCTTGCTCTGAGTCCGCAGTATTACGGGGGACACACCCTCTGGCTGCCCTGTAGGTCTTCACGGTCCCTTGGCCTTGCGTGTTTTTCAGTGATTATAATTTTTAAACGCTCATCCTTTTATCCATTGTGGGTTAGCACGATGGCCCCACCTTTGAGGTGCGGTTGCCAGATTTTAGGGAAAATAAATGCCCCCCCCCGCCACCTGGTTAAATTTGAATTTTAGATAAGTAATGAATAATTTTTTTTTAGTATAAGTAGGCCCTGTGCAATATTTGGGACATGCTCATACAGCCTAAACTTTTCTGTTGTTTATTTGACATTCTGATTTTACTGAGTATCTAGTATATTATGCAGCAGTCCTTCTCTGAGGGACCCTGTAGACGTGCATTAAAGCCGGGTTTGGGTTAAGAGACACGTAGGTTCTATGCCTCGATTTTTTTTTAAAAAAAGAGAGGCTGAAAGATGTAATATTTAAACTTTTTAATTGAAAACAGCGGTGCAGCTGCAGACTTTGCACGGTGTAGTAGGAAGCCTGTTGGCCATGCGATCCAGTCGACACGGGTCTCATTTCTGGCTCTGAGACACCTGCTCTCAGGTGTGGCGTCCTGGCTCCTTCCAGCACCTGGTAGGATCGCCTTTTTCCAAGCACTGTGAGGTGGCCGTGCCCAGTGGAATGCGAGTAGGGGTGACACCAGTCATTCGCAGGAGGCGGCATGAAATGCCAGCACACCACAGGCCGTGCTGTCCCTCTTCCTCGGGGACCCACAGTGCTCTGGGTGAGGGCCGTGGTCAGTCCCATGGAGACAGGATGACACCGACTCAGAGCAGAGCTCCCAGGTCGCCCGCTAAGTAAGTGCGTGCTGCCACGAGTCCCTGAGACTGGGCATGGTCTTTCCGCAGCATCGCCGAGCACGTCCTGACTGATGCACTGTCCGAGATCTCGCCCTGGGCAAGCCCCTCGCCACCTGTGAGAGTTGGTACCCGTCTTTGAAAGCAGAGGGATGATGTGCCCAATCTTTTTATATACAAATTCTTTACTTTGAAATCGTTTAAGAAGTCTGTGGAAACGGCACAGCGTAGGCCGAGACTCAGGTAAAGAGCATTTGACCCAGGTTGTGGAAGGGCTGGTTCGCTTCACCCGAGGCGCAGCTGGATACCGTCAAAGTCAAAACGAGCGAACGCTGATTCTCAGGAAGTTCAAAGAGCACGGAGGAGACCAGCGCCTCTCGGGGCCCGTCCAGCCTGTCCCCGGCCGTGGCCGTCCCGAGGCCAGCCTCCGAAGGGAAGCCTGTCAAAGAAGTATCTGTTCTTTATCAGCTGCAAGTTGATGTTTGAGGTTTCTGCTCTCCTTAGCAAACTGGTCCAAAGGGTTATGTAAGTTTTCTCTCTTGCACACGTTCAGAAAGCCTGTTAAAACAATTCAGAACCTGCAGAACCCACACGAGAGCCCGGCAAGCGCGCAGGAGCTCTCCGCTCCCCTTGTAGGGCGCCTCAGTGGGCAAAGCCGTTCGCTGCCTCCGCTCGGGCGGCTCCGTCCTGTTTCTGGGGCTGTCTGATGGCAGGTCATCCCACGCCACATTTTGGCCAAATGTTGTTTGCCGATTCTCCTCCTTTTTAGAGGAGCTGTTAAAATCGGGCCAGTCCAGCAGGGTCCCCGTGAGCGAGGCCCGCAGGGACAGATGCGCCTGGGGGGGGGGTGACGATGCACCCGAGGGCGCCACGCGCTTTCCTCGTCATCACTCATCGATCGAGCGTCTCTGATGCTCACACTTTATAAAAAGGTCGGATGCCTTTTTTTCCCGGTTCCCTTCTAATGCACGGATGCTTTATATGTGGCTCCTCTAACGTGTGGAAAATTCCTCCGTTGCCTTCTACAAACCAGGTCTCGCTGTGTGTGGAGTCTCGCCGGAGCTGGTCACGTGCCTAGGAGGCCCTGGGGGCGACGCCAGCTCCCTTCGACTTGAGTTATTTTATCAGTCTTAAACCTGCAGCATTTGAATCATTCCGGTATTTAAGATTTTTGTTCTTTGAAGCTAAGGCTGAGACCTTCGAATGAGAAAGGTGCAGATAAACGGGGAGATGGAAATCGTTTTTACTAGGAGCTGTTTGTTTAAAGTGACAACTGAAATCCCTTACAAATATTGGTTTACCTTTTAGCTATAAATTTGGACGCCCACAGTAGATGGATGTGCTAGTTCTCAGGCTCATGCTGTACTTGAGAACCGTGGTGCTGAGACCATAGCCTGTTTCTTGGACTGATTTCTAGATATTATATAATTTTTTTTTTGCATATGCTTATTTAATGCCACGTCTAGATTCAGAGCCAACGGTTGCCTGTTCTGCTCTTGGACTCATTTCAAGCTGCTCAGAGCGGGAGCTTCTGAGGCCGCACAGGCTGAGGACGTCTACACAGGTCATGGAGAGTGAGTCCTGAACCGGCCGGGGGTGCAGATAAATGGTCCCCCCGAAGCCGGTCTTATATAACGGGATCAGATTCCTATCTGACGAACTTGGGGCATGATGAGAGATGAGCCGGTGGACTCTCATGTCGTGCATTTAGATATGCCCTGCTTTGTCTCTGGTACATTTTCATGGCAGCCCCGCGTACTCCGCCCTCTCCCCTCACACACACACATCTTAGTGAAGCTGCTATAACCAAATACCATAGACTGGGTGGCTGAAAAGAAAACATTTGTGTCTCGTAGTTCCGAAGGCCAGAAATCCAAGATCGAGGCGCCAGCACAGCCGGGTTCTGGTGGGGGTCTCTGCCTGGCTGGCAGGCAGCCAGCTTCTTGCTACGTCCTCACATGGCGCGGACAGAGCGCTCTAGTCTCTTCATCCCTTTGTAAGGGACAAGTCCCATCCTGAAGCCTCCCCGCCCATGACCTCACCTAACCTTGTCACCATTGGGGGTTAGGGCTTCAACATGTGGATTGCGGGGGGCGCATATTCAGTCCATAGCTCTTCTCCTTCTTTCCCGCTTTCCTCCCGCACTCGCTGACCACCTTTCTGTGCCCGGCCGGAGCCTGAGGCTCCACACATGGAGAAGATATGGTTCCTGCCTCCTACAACACGCACTCTCACAGAGACTGACGGTAACCCAGTCTTCATGGCTCAGCGTGGCGAAGACCGAGCCGGAGGTGTGTGCCCACTGTTCGCCACCCAGATGAGCTCTCGAGTTCTCTAGAAAGCAGAGAAGTTAAGAGGGGCCTCAGCAAAACTGTGGCAGCGACCAAGGGCACGGTTTTCCGTGGAGAAACAAAGCTGACCCGTGTTGGGTTATGGATAAGTGGCAGCAGATGAACTGGGAGAGATTGCATGGGGCTTGTTCCTGGAGACCGCGAATGCTGAACTAAAACACTTGGACTTTATCTGGTAGGCAAGGGGGCGACTTGCTGGTTTTCTTTTCTCTTGTTTTATAAGCGTAAGAGTAACACGTGTTCAGTTGCGTCAGGCAGAGCGCCCTGGCTTGGTGGGCTCCCAAAGGAAGAGCCTGGAGTCGATACTTGGCAAAGAGATCCGAGCAGTTTCAATCAAGGTGAGAAGGACGTGCTAGCGAACCGCCACATGCATGCATGCATGCATACACACATACATACGTACATACGTGCATACATACACACATACATACATAATCATATGTATACTATAATCACATAATATAATCAATTATATTAATTATTAGTTAATGTTGATAACATTGACATGCGAATATTAGAGAATAGATATAATAATATTTGGAAGTGACTCTGAAAAAGCTCTATATTTGATCCAACTACCTTCTCAGAAGAGACGTGCTCTTTATCCCTTTGTCCCTAGAAAAAGCCTTTTTGGTGGCCATTCAAACTTCTTCTGGCCTATCCTGTTTAGTGAGCATCTTTATGTATTTTAAATACCGAGGGTTGTTTATGCTCACACACCTGTTATGTTACATAAAAGCAGCCAGAGGTAAAGACACTCTACATATACAGGAACAAGACAACACTTACTAAAGACCTCTTATCAGAAATTATACGCATTAGAGACACTGGAATGGCATCTTTAAAGTGCCGAAAGAAACCCTGTAAAACACTGTCAAGCCAGAATTGCATAACCAAAGAAAATATATCTCAAAAATGAAATAGGCATTTTGCCTGCAAACCTCAAACAAAACCTGTATGAATCTGTGGCAAGCAGACCTGCTCGGTAAGAAATGTTAAAGCAGGTTCTTTAAGCAGAAGAAAGACAATACCAGATGGAAACTTGGATCTAAACAAAATAATGAAGAATGATGGAAATAGCAAATGTGTGAGGAGATATAAACATTTTTCTCATTTTAAAGTTTGTTTATAAATAATATGATCGACTCAAACAAAGAAACAACAATGAATTATGAGGTTTATTACATATATAGGAGTAAAATTTATGACAGCAAAAGCATAGGACAGGGAGGTAAGAAATAAAAGTTTATAAGATTCTTAGATTATATGTCAAGTAGTATAATATTATTTGAAAGTGATTGCGTAAAGACACATATTGCAAATTATAGAGCATCTCTCCAAAAAAAATAAAACAAAGAAGTATCATTCATACATCCACAGTGCAGAAAAAAATAAAATGCTAAAATAAAATTCATCGAAAGAGCAGGAAAGAGGAAGAAAACAAAAACTAAATGGGACACATAGCAAACGGTAATATAATTGATACGTACATTACATAGAAATGCTTTAAGTCCTCTAACTAAAAGGCAGAGGTTATCAGACTGAACTTCTTTTTTTAAAAAAAAAATCACCCATCTATATTCTTAGATATGAAGATGCAAAGGGTTAAAGACATAAGGATGAAAAAATATAAGGATGAAAAAAATATGCCATGCAAATCCTAATCATAAGAAAGCTTGACTACGTTAGTGTCATTCAGAGTAGACCACAGAACAAGGAACAATGCCAGGCTTGTATTTCATAACGGTAGTAGTGTTGATTAATTAAGAAATCATAAAAATCTTAAACCTATGCACAATTATTAACAGAACTTCAAAATACATGAAGCGAACCTTTTGAAAGTATTAGAAAGAGAAATAGACAGATTCACAACTGCAGTCAGAGATTTCAACATTCTTCTCTCAGTAATTGATAGGAAGAGTAACAGAAAATTAATAGAGATTGAGAAGACTTAAAGAACACTATCGGCCACCTTGTCCTAATTGACAGAACACTGTACCCAAAATCTATAGCACATATTCTCATGAGGTACACTTAGAACAGTCACCAACATGGACTGTATCCAGGGTCATAAAGCAAACCTCATTAAGTTAAAAAAGGAAAGAAAACATACACAATGTTTTCTAATCTAAACAAGATTAAATTATAAATCAGTAACGGGAAAAATCTTCAAAGTCTCGGAAATGTCAGAGTTTTAAACACCACCTATGCTTCTAAATAACCTATGAGACAAAAAGAAATCGCAGTGGGGCAATTAAAAATATTTTTAACTGTGAAAATCTAAACACAATGTATTATAATGTGTGAAATGCACCTAAAGCACTGATCGGGGGAACAGTTATCATTTTAAATGTTTACATTAGAAAAGAAGAAAAATCCTAAATCAATTACCGCCTTTCATCTAGAGGAAAAAAGAGCAAATCGAAACCAAAGTAAATAGAAAGAAAATAAGAAAAGTAAAAGCAAAAATAAATGAAATAGGAATCATCAAAAACAATAGAGAAAAATCCATGCAACCAAAAGCTGGCTCTTGGAAATGATCGATTAATAAAGGTTTAGCAAGACTAATAAAGAAAAGATACAAATTACTAATATTAAGAGTAAAAGAGGGGAACGCACTACAAATCCTACAGACGTTAAAAGGATAACCGGTCAATACAATGAACAACTTTAGGCCCTACCTTCTGCAACTAGGTGAAATGGACATATTTCTTGAAAGACAAAAATAGTCAAAACTAAGTTAAGAGGAAATAAAACAACTGAATAGCTTTATATCTATTACTGTAACTGAATTTGTAATAACACATTTTCACCACAATTCCAATTTGTATAGCCTCCTAGGCGAATTATAGCAAACATCTAAGTAATAATTAATATCAAACCTACACAAACTCAGAAAATAACTAGACTAAAATGACTCATTTTAGTCTAGTATTAGCTCAATAGCAAACCCAAATGATGTCTTTATAGGAAAGTCATGAACTTAGAAGCCAAAATTCTTAATAAACTATGAAATAAAATCTGGCAATATGGATAATGCACTATGATCAAGTGGGATATAAGATATATAAGATTGGCTTAACTTTTAAAAAAAATTAATGTAATTTACCGTGTTCACGAAGCAGAGTGAAAAACTCTTATGATCATCTCAATAGCTTCAGAAAAAGCGTTTGACAAAATTCCATACTATTCATGGTAAAACTCTCAGTAAACTAGGAATAGAAGAGAAGTTCCTCAGTCTGCTAAAGAGCATCTCCGAAAATCCTATAGCCAACGTCATACTTAATGGTAAAAGACTGAACGCTTTTCTCTTTAGATGAGGAGCAAAGCAAAAATGTCCACTCTCACTATTTTCATTCGGCATTTTATGGGATCTCTAAAGGCAATAAAAAAGGGATAAAACCGTGTGTATTCACAGGTGACTGATCGCGTAAGAAGAAAATCCTGAAGAACCTATTTTTAAAGTTACTAGAATTAATAAGCGAGCTTAGGATTTGGGGATACCTATAATAGACCAGGGATATGTGGTCAGTTGAGTTCTGATAAAAGTATCAAATTTCAATGGGGAAAAGAAAAACTTTTCGACAAATGGTGCCAAGACAACTGGATATCCATATGACACTCTTGTCACATGATGTCTGCAACAAATTAACTCCAAGTGGGGCATAGACCTAAACTCTGAAAGAATAAAACTTCTGGGAGAAAACAGTGGAAAGCTCTTGTGACCTTGGAGTAGACAAAGATTTCTTAGATAAGACACATATATGCAAATCAAAAATTATAAAAATTAATTTGGAATTTATCAAAAACATAAACTCGCCTTTCAAAATATACTTAAGAAAAGGAAAAGGTGAGACAGAATGGGAAGAAATGTTTATCATGCATATCTTACAAAATCCTATATAAAGAACTTAAAGAACTAAGTACTATGGAGACACATCCCATTAACATTGGGAAAATTTATCTGGAAACGCTAAATGGGCTTATTTTGTTATATGTAAATTATACCTGTAATCCTCAAAGTGAATACAACGATTTCTTTGGATACCTCTGCCTCCACACAAGATGGAGTCCCAGGGACTGGATTTATCTTCATGCTTGAAACAACCAAAAACTAAAAATACAAACCAGATAAGAGCTATACCACAGAAGTCTTCAAGGCGCTAAAGACACCGATCCCGGAGGAAGGAGAGAAGACTGAGTGAGCTTAGTTACAGCTTCGACAAAGTGTCTGGGCTGCTGCACAGGATGGGGAACCCAGAGGGAGCCTGGCTGACCTGCTGAGTTGAGGACCAAGAGCTGAGAGTCTGGGGAGACCAAGGTGGCTGGAGTTTGCAGGGCAGAGCCCTGGAGGGCAGAGAGCTACGCAGAGCAAATCAGAAGGCTGCAGAAGTTTCTCCTGGAGGATTCAGCAGAGCACAATCAGCACACAAATGTAAGGAAGTTACCTGAAGTTGGGGAAAAATACACCCAAAAGACATGCATGCAAGACCAGAAACAGCACCTGTTCCCACCAGCCAGACAGGAAAAATGCAGAACCTCACGAGGCTTCGGTGGAATCCTCAGGGAGATCTTGCCTCTGTAGTTGGGAATCGTTCGACTTAGACTGAGCTCTGCTCCAGAACCACCTAATAAATCATCAAAACAAGACCTGAAAGGATCAGCTTTTCCCAAATAACTTCATATCATCCTCAAGTTACGCCAAGAAAGCTCAAGCATATTTTTAGCAATAAAAAGAATCCAGTACCCGACCAGGTAAAATCGATAATGTCTGGCATCTAATCACAGATTACCAGATATGCAAAGAAACAGGAAAAAATGACTGTCATGAAGAGCACTGTCATGATCAATCAATCAATCAAAGTGAGCCTAGAACTAAATACGGACGTCAGACTGGGACAAGGACATTAAAATGGTTATTATAACTGTATTCTGTATGTTAAAAAGTTAAGCCGAGACCCAGAAGATACAAATGACCCGAATTAAATTTATAGAGATGAATACTACAGCGTGTGCGATGAAAAATTAGACTTTGGATTAACGGGAGATTAGACAGTGCAGAAGAAGAGATTAAGGAATTTGAAGATACAGTGATAAAAATGATCCAAAATGAAACACAGAGAAAAAAGAATAAAAAAAAAAAAGAAGGAACAGAGACTTGTAGATCTGTGGGAAACATCAACTGGCCCAACATAAGTGAGATTGGAAATGGGGGGAGGCAGGGAAGCAGGAAAGGTGTATCGAGAAATATGGCCCCCAATTTTCCAGATTCTATGAAAACTACCCACGTACAGATCCGAGTAGCTCAATGAATTCCAAGCACGAGAGATGTGATGCAAACTGCTTCGAGGCGGTCATAACCACCTTGGTCCAAAGAGAAAGTGTTCTCAAGGGCCAGAGAAGAAAGACACATGCGCATGGAGGAACGAAGATAAGGTGACAGCAGATTCCTCATTGGACACGATGCGAGAAGAACAGCATCATTTAAGTACAGAAGGAAAAGGCTCTCGACCCAGCATTCTGTACCCAGAGAAAATGCTTCTCAGACACAGAATCCAGAAGGATTTCTCCTCAGCAGACGGGCACTGCGGGAGCATTAAAGCAAGTGTGTCGGGCTGAAAGCAGATGATACCAGAACAAATCGGGGTGAACACAGAGGAGAGAACAGGGTCGGGAATGGAGACGACATGAAAACGTGGAAGATATTCTCTTATTAACGTCCATCTCTTTAAGATGGTGGCTCGAACAAAGGTTGTCACAACGTATTTTGGGGTTTCTGACATTTGCGTAAGTGGAAGGCGGGAAACACGAGCGTAAAGTTGGAGTCAAGAGACATGGAAATCAGGCTTTTATATTATCCGTGAAGTCGTATACCATCGCTCGAGATAACGATACGAAAACGTCGTACACTACATACCCTAAAGCGACCATAAAATGACAAAGACATATAGTCGATAAAGCAACGATGAGGATGAAATGAAATTCTTTGTACGAATCTCAGAAAAAAAGACATCTCCCGCATAACGACGAGTCTAATGCACCGCTGTTGCCTTTGCAAGGGAGGAGAGCAGTTGGCTGAAAACGGGTGTGAGGGAACTTTCTGGATTGGTGGAAACATTCTCTTCCCGGTTACATCTGGAGGCCTAGAACAAGTCCACTTTCTCGTATGTCAGTGATGTCGTTAATCCCCAAAGCAGGTTAAAAATATTTCTTTCGTCGTCATCGTCGTCACCGTATCACCCAGACCAAAGTCTTCCCCTTGGGTGGCACCGGCTGGACCCTCCGTCACTGCCTTTCTCAGTCACGGGCTGTGGCCGCCCCCGGCTCTTTGCCGTGGCTTGCCGTGGAGTGCTGGCATTCGGGCTCATCTTTTGTTCGGCTGAATTTCTTGTCCAATGTTTCTTTCAAGAACGATTCCCGGGCTCTGATTTCCTGAATTCTCTCGCATTTGAGAATGTCCACCTTACGCTTCTCCGTTGAAGGGCCGCTTGTCTAAGCCAGACACACCCCCTCTGGGTCGCTTCGGACCTGGCTCTGTGCTCTCAGTGCGTGACTGGTTCTGTGAAGTCAGAGGTTAATGGATGGTTCCCTCTTGGAAGTTTTTTGCTTTTTTTTCCGATTGTGTGCTTAAAGACTTTAACGATGTTGTTTAATGACGACCATATTATATGTATTATAATCGTTTCGTATTATGTTTTCCTGGTATATGTAGGTCTTTCACCCACTTTTCCGTTCATCGCAGGAAAAAATGTCTTGTATTATGGCTTGTAATAATTTCTTCTGTTCCGCTTGTTGTCTGCTTTAGAGGCAAATATTTTCCTTTCATTTGAATATGCAGTTTGCCCTCCATGTTCACTACCTTCTCTTAACTTACTTTTACCTCTGCTTTTTTGTTCTGCATTTCCCAGGACGACCTCAGATCTTAACTTCCCGTCACTACTTCGATTTTCAGGAGTGTCTGCTCTCTCCCTGATTGTAACGTATTTGTTAGATCTATAAGTTGCTCCCTTAACTGGGCGATATTTTTCTTTTATATTATAATCTCACTTTTTGGTTTTCGGAGAATGGCATTCACTTTTAAATATACATTTCGTATGCAAAACTCACTGGAGTCCGATTCTGTGTCTTACGCCATGTTTTCCTCCAGACGTAGGTTTTCAACTCTGTCTTGCATGTCCTCGCTCTCTCTTTTCTGCCTCTCCCCGCCCTCTCCGCCTCTGCGGTACATCTGCCTTCCTCGCCTTGCTGTGCCTTCATCCTTGTCACCATAGGTGACGAGGGCAGGTCAGTCTAGCCTTTCAATCGGTGTGATCTAATCTGTGCGAAAATGTCATTTTCCCATTTGACCTGGGGCTGGCGTGTCTTTCTCTCGGGGCTATAATTTGAAGCTACGTGTCTCTCCGTTAGATTTCCTGTAGTCTACACCGTGGGGAGTGAGGGGGCAGCAAGGGACCCCGGGCCGAGGCTGAGGCCGAGCCCCAGTCCTGATCTCCCCTCCGAGCGCCCCGTCCCAAGGCCCGCTCCACCCAGCCGAGGGCACGTTCCCCCTTTCATGGGCATCACGTTGCTGTTCCGACTCAGCACAGGACCCTGGTAGGGCTGCCGGTTACAATACAAAATACCCAGCTACATCCGAATTTCAGATAAGCAACGAGTAATTGTTTAGTATGAGCATATCGCAGATGGGGCACCTTGGCACACGTTTATGTGCCGGTCTGGCCAGCCCCAGGCCCTGGACGATGGCAAAGACTGTCCCCTATGTGGCGCCTCCTTGCAACACGCAGGCTCTTCTGCTCTCGAGGGTTCCACGTCGCTTCCGCCCGGCCTCCACGCACACACTTTGTGCGGTCGGCAGGACTGATTCCTCCCCTGAAACGCCTGCTTTTCTCTTGGCCGCCTTTTCGATGCTCATGGCATGAGGTGCTTATGGCCAGCGAAGTTTGTTTTTATGATGTTTTTTCTTCACTTTCTTGGGTACTGGAGTTGGGCGAGTCTGTGGTTCGCCTTCATTCGGAGATGCTCCGGGAATTCTCGCTCATCGTGACAAAGTTATCACAGATGCGGGGAAAGATGCTGCATTTTGCAGGTGATTTCGGTGTCAAGGTGCATCTTTTCTCGCTATTAGGCCGGGAGCTCCTTTGAGGCAGAGATGGGGCACCTCCACCCTCACCTGAAGGGGTCCCAAATAGTTCCTGTGCAGACGGTCGAATGAATGAATGAGATGCAGGGTTGCAAAACTGAGTAAAAGGAAGGATCTTTGGGAATAGTAGAGCTGGGTGACAAGGACGGTCAAGCCCTGACCCCTGTGACCGACAATGCAGGGTGAGCACGCGAAGGTGGGGCTGCTTGGCCCTGGCCCTGCCTGTGGTCACCTACTGGGGAACCCGGATGTGGAAGGAATCACTCTTTCCAGACCTGGTTTAGCCCCTGTTACTGTAAACCAAGGCTAGATGAGTCGAATCTAGAAACAAACCGTCAAAGTTTTAAAGGTAGGAAAATTTACCAGGTAGTGGGACTGGGGGAGGGGCGGGCTGCCCCGCACAGAGAAGATGCCGGAACTGGTTTGCAGGGCTGTAAGGGGTTTGCCAAGGGCGCGAGGGCGGGAGCCAGGCTCTGGGCAGCCTGGGCAGCAGAGCAGAGCAAAGGCAGAGAGGACAGGCATGAAGCATCTAGTCCGAGAGCGGTCAGCCCACCCCGGGGAGCCGGGGAGACAGGCGAGGCTGTGGGCGGAGGGGCCTGGTGCCCGGCTGAGGGCGGGACCGAAGTCGGCCTGGGCCCTGGGCAGGCTGGTGCAGACGTGATGCGCTCTGCCTTCGGCCGCCTCCTCCAGAGAGTCATAGCAGGTTTGCCCCGAATCGCCGGCCCGCACTGTCCTGCTAATCACCAGAATTGCGTGCTGGGCGGGTTTTGAGTTTGAGGGGGAGGCGGAGAGGAGAGGCCAGCTGTCCCTGGCTCATCGGCCACACTGTCTCTGACCTTTCTGCCCCGGTGACTCAGTGGGCGTAAGTGTCTGGTCTGCTCATAGATGTGCACTTTGCCCTTTCGGTCCGGGGAACTCCAGAATCATCCCAAATATTATGTATTTTTACATCTACTTTTAGCCAACTGGCAACGCATTTTCGGAATTTTCTTTTTGTATGCACATAAAATGGCACAATTTTCTGTAAAAGTGGACTCTGGGAAGAAAGCTTGTGAGCCTTGCCCCGTCCTCTGGGTGAGGTACCCCTGAGGAGTCAGTTGGGGACATGTCAGGGCCTGTCACACGTGAGTCTGAGCGAATGTTCTAGGATGATTAGGTGCACGTTTGGAGCAGGCGTCTTCACTAGGCTGGCAAACATTTCATGGGGACCTTCTGCTCCGGGCACTGTGCTGAAGTCAGGACACACAGCCGAGGGAGGATTTGGCCTTTGACCTCCAGGAGCCCAAAGTCTAAAAGAAGACACCAGGTAAGCACAGGTGCACCAGTCACGACAGCACAAAGCGATGCCACACGTGCCCAGCCCGTCCCACCGCACACACCGTCCTCTGTGCCTGGCGGGCGAGCCCGCGCCCCCTCCTTCCGAATCTGGGACCCTCGGCCCGAGGGGGAGGCGCCCTGGCAGGTGTAAAACCAGACCATTCGGCCATAAGCTCCAGGGGTCCTGGCTGTGTCACAGAGACTTAGCTCCGCGGACTTAATCTTATTTTGGAATAACGAGGAAATCTGAAACAGTACACGGGGAGTCAAAGGGGTCCTCCCAAACTCCACGTCTACCCAGAACCCCAGAATGTGACCTTTTTTGGAAATAAAAAAAATGATTTACAGATGGAATTAAGGGTTGAGATGAGATTATACTGGGATAGGGCGGGCCCCAAATCCAGTGACTGGTGTCCTTATAAGAGACATGGAGACATAGGGAAGAATCCACGCTAAGGCAGACGCCAGGGACGCAGAAGCCGAGGGACGAGCTGGAAGAGGCAGGAAGGATCGTCCCTGTGAATCCGTGGAGGGAGCACGGCCCTGCTGACTCCTCGTTTGTGGGCTTCTGGGCACCAGAGCTGGGAGAGCGTCGATGTCTGTGATGGCGAGTCCCCGTACCTGTGGCGATTTGTTACAGAAGACCCGGGAAACCAATTCACAAACTTACATATTAAAAAAAAATGACAACGATTCCAGTGGGGATTTTACATTGTGGCTCAGAGCAAAGGACGACTAGTGACGTGGGCGGCCAGGCGAGGGACAGAGCCGAGCCAGGCGGTGCTGCTGTCCTGCTGGTTCCTCTGTGCCACCAGGCCATGCTCCCCGGCCCCCACCCGGCCTCGGTTCGCCCCGGCTGTGGTCTGGAGATTTCTGGGGAGTGCCCGACTGCTGGGAACCGATGGCCACGGCTTTGATCAGGGCCACTTAGATCGAGTTGCCGGGAAGTTCCGTTTTAAGTACCAGTGGCCAGCCAGAAGCTGAAGATGACTCGCAGAGGGGTCCCCAGGGGCTCGGGGAGGGCAGAGGGGAGGCCCAGGTGGCTGGGCCCCCACTGACGCTGTGGGTGGCTCCACGCCTGCCGTGCTGTGCCTCTGAGCTCCTTTCTGCAGTGGAGGGCTTAGCGACAGTGCATCTTCTCAAGGCTGTCGGCAGACACATGGTGCGGAGCCGCCTTGTCAGCGGAAAAGCAGGTACACAGAAGCCTTCGTCACTATCGTTGGAAGGAGCTAAAAATACGGGTTGCGCGTGTAGGACCACAGTCCAGTATTTCTAGGCCGCGCGTGCAGACTTCATCAGACACTGGCGGGGACATCCAGGCCTCCCCACCAGCTCGGCTCCTGCAGACAAGCCCGGAAACAGTCTGGACCTCACCTGCTGCTCAGGTGGGCCGGCGGAGGGGGAGGATGCTGCTCAGCATCTCTGCCAGGATCAGAGGAGTCTGATCCCCAGCCGGGGGCCAGGTGTGCGGTGGGGGAGCCCACCTGGCACCCCATGTTCATGCGGGGCAGGGCTACGCACTCCTCTGCAAGGTCGCGATGGGGGGAGGGTGGCCAGCGCCTCATTTCCCTACTCTGCCATCTTGACCGAAAGCCCTCTGAACACACCCTTTTTCATTATAATTTTATTTTTAAACCTTGTGGTAAAGCGCACGTGTCAAGTTTCCCATCAGAGCGCTGTGAGCCGCTCTGACCCCCCGGCGGGGACGTCGTGCTTGCCGCGTGGTCCGCGTCAACTCGGACGCCCCCGTGAGCAAACGTAGTTGTCACCGAGGCCTACTGGGTGCCAGGCGTTCCCCCTCACCCTCATTTCAGTCTGGGCGGAGGTGGGGGGGGTGGCGCGGCAGGTGGTCGTGTCCATGCGATAGGTTTTTGGTTTTGATGCCGAAAGCCAAAGGGACGTGCTGGAGGCCGAGTGAGCTCCGCGGTGGGCCGGCCGCGTGTCCGGCCGCCCTGCCCGCAGCCGCGCCGCCCTCGCCCGCGCAGCTGCCCTCGTGTTTTCGCCCACTTCCGATGTGCTTTGTCATGATCTACCAGACACGCTAGGGGTTTTCATCAGCTGGGGTTTTTCCTTTTTTCTTTCCTTCTCTGTTGTTGTTATTTTGCATCAGGAGAAAAATGAAAAGAATTTAATTCATTATTAAGTGCTGAGAAGGAAAAATGCAGCGGGGGAACCGCAGCCAGGGAACAGCATGAAACGGGAGGACGGGGCCGCCGGGGGCCACGGGGCGGGGTGCGCGGGGGGCTCCTCGCCACCGCCGCTCTGCCCTCGGGGACCCCTCGCGGGTGTGTTCCTGGACCTCCTTGGCCGTGGCGCGCGCTCTCGGGCCAGCTGGCCGCCTGGCGAGTGTTCCCTGGGCAACGCCCATCGCAAGGAAGCTGACATGTGCCCAGCTGTCCCCGAGGGACACTCATTGCTGCCCGCCCGCCCCCCCCCCACTATAAAGACGAGACTGGCTCAGGCTCACCACACCTCCCCCATCTTCCGTTATTGTTTTTGTGACCTTTAAAACTCTAACTAGGTTTACGCATCTTCTGCACAGTTTCTATACCTCACGAATTAAATGATTCGGGCAGTATTGTATTTTTGCACATACAGTACTTCGAAGTGTAGTCCACCCTTTTCCCCCCTAGTTTTTAAAAATTGTGCTAAAACACACGGACATAAATTTTACCCTTTTAACCCTTTTTAGGGACACAGTCCGGGGGCATTGAGTGGCACCGTCACCACCGTCCCGCTGCAGAACGTTGTCATCTCCCCTCACTGAAACCCTGTCCCCAGTAAACACTGGCCCTCTCGTTCCGGGCCCCACTCGAAACCCGCCATTTGGGGGCGACTTGGTGAGGGGGCTGGAGCGACAGGCCCAAAGGAGAGCTATGTTGCCTCCGAAATCCCAAGGCGTTCGCTGGATGTCGTGGGACGGGGGCATGGATCACGTGCCCAGCGTCACGCGGCCACTGAGCCGCGGCTCCGGGGCTCGAAGGCCTTGTCCTTCGCCGTCCGCAGGCATCTGGCGTGAGCGGGCTTGGTCCCTGAGGCCGAGGTGCTCTCCGGGAAGTCCCCGTGTCACAGAGAGACACGTGGTTCGCTGGGAGGCGTCGCGGGTGGCAGCTCTGTCCTGCCGGTCACCTGTGACTCAGCGCCGGGGCGCGACCGTGAGCAGGGTGCTCTCGGAGTGGAAAGGACAGGTCCCCTACGCCACCCCCCCTCCCCCGCAGTGTCTTCGTCCCCGGGAACGCGGACCCAGCTCCTCGAGGCTCCGGTACCCGAGGCCCGTTTTCACAGGAAGTCTCCTTGTTTGTTCCACTTTTACCGTTTTCCTCCTGGCAAAGATCTTCCGCAGCCGCGGCCGGAGTCATTCTGGGACAGCTGACCCCTGGGCTCTCCTGAGATGGCTTAGGAGCCTGGACGCAGACTTCTGCTCTGAGCAGCGATATTCCTGGCCAGACATGAAAGGAGAGATTTTGACAGCCCGTTTTCTCCGGGCGGTTTATCCTGATTAAGTGGGAGCCGGGCAGAGTCCCCAGAGCAGGTCCTTTCTTCTCAGCCCACGGCGACAGACAGGGTGGGGTGGGGTAGAGGGGTGCAGGGTGTGATGATGCCTGCACCGGGTGGGGGGTGCAGGGTGCGCTGATGTGCCCGCCTCTGGGGTGGTGGGGTGCAGGTGCGATGATGTGCGCCTGTGCCCGGGTGGGGTTAGGGGTGGGGGTGCAGGGTGTGCTGATGTGCGCCTGCGCCCCGGGGTGGGGGTGGGGGTGCAGGGTGCGCTGATGTGCGCCTGCACCCCGCCTGCCAGGCCGAGCCCCAGGGTGCTGCTCATTGCCCTTTGAGGGAGGCTGCCCAGGGCGTGGTGTCTCTGCCCAAGGTGGCTGGGTCGGCGAGTGACGCAGCCTGGACTGAAACTGGGCCCGTGGCCCGAGGGCAGCACCCAGGTTCCTTCCTCCGTGTTATTTGTCTCCTGTGGGCCCGAGGGGTTCGGCTGTGCCTGTACATGGTGTTCCCTGCAGCATCAACACGGCGTTGTGTAATCCTGCGGCTGTGTGTGGCGTGTGGGATGCTGAGCGTGTGGGCCTCTGCGGGGGTCAGGCCAGGCTAAGCCGAGGCCCCGGCCTGCGCGTCCGAGGGATCCTGGGCCAGCAGCACCCCCTCACCCCCGTGTGAACCCAGTGGGAAGCGCCCGGCGAGCACGCCAAGGCTCAGGCTGATTTATGGGGGTGGAGGCTTCGGCGCTGCATCCACGCAGCACTTTCAAAGCCCGGCGTGCAGAGCCGCAGGGTCTCGGGCTGGCGGTGCAGCTCGCTGGGCTCAAACGACCCCTCTCCCGAGCATTCATCATGTTTCCATGGGGACAGCGGGCAGGTGATTTACGCCCATCTCTTCCCTCGGCGGCTCGGCCAGTGCAGCTGGAGAGGACGCAGGAACACGCGGGCGGCGAGAAGGGCTCCGAGGAGGCCACCCCAGCCCCGTTCGCCTGAGTCAGAGGCGCAGGCCGGTCCCATCGGAGCGGGGGGCGGGTGGGGGGGTAGGAGCCGGTCGGATTCGCTTTCTGCGATTTTCCAAAACATTGCATTATTAGGGATGAACTCTGGAACGCCCGGGCCTCGTGAGCGGGGCTGCCGAGGCCGTCCGGACCTCGCGGGCCAGGGGCAGCGCGGTTTGGCTCGCGTGCGGCCGCCCTGGCATTCTCTCTGGCCTTTCCACTTTAGTGCAGTAACTCACGGGTAAGATGAAAACGGCTCCGAGATAACTGGAAAGCCTTGGCCTTCCGCGCAGTAAACAAAGCAAGTTCAAAGGCAAAGGCTCCCCTGGCCCCAAGTCAGCCCCAGTGGCAAGCTCTGCTCACGCCTGGCCCAGCCGAACCACAGCGCAAGACGAGGCCTCGCTTATTCGCCCGCACGCGGAGACCCCAGTGCGCCCGCCTCCGACCCGCGCTAAGCGCGTGGATGAGGTGCCAGCACGCCCTCCAGGGCATGGAGACTGCGCACTCCCAGACCAGCCCCTGCGGGTGTGAGGCGGCCCCGCACCCCTGCGGGAGCAGGACAGGGACAGTCCCTCCGAGGCGGCCAGCAAAGCCGCTGCGTGGCGGGGACCCCTAGGAGGCGAAGGGCGATGGGACGGTGACAGTGGAGGTGCCGATGGGCGTGTGGGCAGAGGGCGCTGTATGCACCAAGCGTGGAGGCAGAGTGGTGGTCAAGGTGAAAAGTCTGGGGCGGTCCTGACAGCAGGTCTGAGTCAGGAGTGGGAGGTGGTGAGGGAGGAGGTGTCGGGTTACCGGGAGCTCCTCGAAGCCACTCTGAAGACCCAGGCCGTGTCCTCAGGGCAACAGGAGAATCTGTGGGTTTTAAGAAGAGAAAACGCTATGACCCATTCGACAGGTGTGATCATCCGTCCATACTGACCATCTGCTGGGTGCCCGGCCCAGGTCAGGCTCCACGCTGGGGCCGCTGAGAAAGCGTTTGAGAAGGACCCATGTCTGGCATTGACGTGGGGGACGTTGGGGACATGGGAAGACTAGGTAGGGGCTTTGCGGTCATCCCAACGAGACACTGCGGGGTGGGAATTAGGTTCACCCTGGGGTGATGGACAGGGAAAGGCAGACTGGAGATTGCAGGCGACCCAGGGAGCGGCTGGGTGACCACGTGGCTGTGGCTGTGGCCGTGGGGGTTGGCACAGGGTCAGGGAGCGGAGGGTAAGGGAAGAAAGAATCTGGAGTGACTAGTTTCAGCCAGCAGGGATGGAGACCACAGGAGGTGGCGGACGTTCTCGGCATGGACGTGTGCGACAGCGGGTACGGGAGTGAGCGCGGCAGCCTCGCGGAGGGAGTCTAACGCGTGCGCCGCAGGAAGTGGGGCCAGGACGGCCGTGACGGTGGCCGAGGGCAGCAGGGTCAGCTGGCGCGAGTGCGAGTGTGCAAAGCAGAGGGGAGGCCCTGCACAGAGCCGGGGCCTGGCGAGACTGGGGACTCCCGGCGAGGACTGGCCAGCACCCCGAGGCCATCTTGCTGCCTCGTGCCTGCCGGGGGAGAGGCCTGGGCTCGGGGGCGCAGCAGCTCTGCGGGCGTGGGGGAGGCCCGGAGGGCTGGACACCAATGCCAGCGTCTGCGGCAGCCGAGTCAGGCCGGAGACTGCAGCGGGTTAGGAGGGGTGGTGGCCGCAAGTCGGGAGGGAGGTGGCCGCGGGGGGAGGTGGCCGCGAGGGGCGGGGGGAGGTGGCCGCAGGCCGGAGCCCTTGGTGGTCTGACATGAAGGGCGTGCCGTGGATATGGGAGCAGGGTTCCGTGTCCAGATTCCGACACTCGGTGCTTCGGAATGTCAGGTAACATCTTCGACCTCCAGGCCCATGTCCAAGGGAATCCTGGGGCCACCTCCCAGGCTTGGGGTGCTTAACGAGCCAGGCGCGGGGCTGACGGGCCGCAGAGCACACGGTACCCCTCAGACGTAAGATTTCAGCTTTGACCAAGCGCGCCAATGGTGCCCACTGCCATCTGTGTCTTTGGCCAGTGCGGGACAGACAAGTAGAACAAATTGTGGGTTTTTGATGGGTTTTTCTCTGCATGCAAACATATTCCCATCAGGGCAGGGCGGGGGGATCCTCAGAGATGTCGGGACGGGCGGGGGTGCCCTGCTGGTGGAAATGGACTTCGTTAGCCCAAAGGCCGGGTCCCCCGTGTTTCAGAAATGTGTTTCCAAACGCTTAAGAGGTCTGAGGACTCATTCGCCGATGCAGAGCTAGCGGAGGCCGATCTGGAAGGACTTCCTGGGGGACGTAGGCCCAAAGAGATTTGCCGCAGAGAAGCCTGAGTGCAAAACCAGCGTGCGGACACTATGGTGGCCACGTGACAGTCACTGGGCCATCTGGTGGAATCTGACACACTGGGGAGGGGCTCGGGAGCAGGGACCGTCACTGCCGTGGCTCTGTGCCAGCAGCTTATGGCACGGGAGGGGATTTCGAGGTTCCAGGGGACTGGGTGGGGAGGACAGTATGGAGCCATGTGCCAGCCGCATTAGAGATGAGGCCAGCTCACGCCGTGCCTGACTCTGCTCACTTGTGGTGGTCGACGTCATCGGGCCGTGAGGTGCGCCAGTGAACACGGTCACCCTTGTGCTGCCCTCCACGCTCACGAGTTTCCCCCACGTAGGAGGGCAGCAGAAGGGTGACCGCACATAGACCGCCCACCCCACGGAGGGGTGACAAGGCGTGAAGGACTGGAAGCCTGGGCGACTCAGGAGCGCGGAGGCCATGGCTAGTGTGGCATCCCATTTTAGGAAAAGAGAATGAGCCACTGTGACAAAGTCCCGGCTTAGTTACGGTCTTCTTGACTTGCCATTCGCTGGTGTGAGTCCCAGAAACGACACCTTTAGGTGGGCCGTGGGAGCACCGAGGTCCTGAGCACTCGAGATTTAGAAAAGGTTCCCAGGCTCACTGGAAGGCAGCAGTGGGGTGACCGTAAGCCTGGCGACAGGTCTGAGCAGCATTTTCCTTACTGGCTCCTGCTAGAGGCTTCGTCTCTGATCCCCACACGGCGGAGGCTCCGTGTCCCTTGCGTGGCATCGGCTGGCCAACTCCATTCTGCTTTGGCGGCGCAGTCTCGTTCCTTCTCTAGCCTCTGATTTCGTGGAGACAGTGCATTTTCATGTTCTCCGCTCCCGCGAGCTGTCCCAAGGCTGGCTGCGTTTTAAGATCGTGAGTCTGGGTGGCCAGCGTGCATGGCCCAGGGACCCAGGGATCCCTGCGGCCCCGTCACTCAGCCGCTCAGGGCTGCAGATGGCAGATGCCATGTCTTTCCCCGTCGGCTCCTGAGACCCAGCCCCGAAGCTGAGACCCAGCCTCGAAGCCGAGCCAGCTCGATGCCCCGGCCCCCCAGTGCCTTCTGACCTTAATCCACCTCTTTGGTAAGATTTATTAATTACGATGCTCGAGACAGCTTTGTGCCAAGAAGTTCAAAGCATCTTGCAGCCTTAACCCGTTAATCCCATCAGCATCCCGGGGAGAGCGGAAGGCGCTGTCCCAATCCTGTGGCTCCCACGCCGGTCCTGGGAAGGTCGGGAGGGGTTCGGCGAGCTTGAGCAGAGGGCTTGGCCTCAGCGTCCTCGCTGAGTCAACGCGGGCCTGGAAAAGAAGCCGAGTTTCCTGACTCAGGCCGAGGGCCGCGTTGCCAACGCAGGCTCCGCTCCTTACAAAACAGCCATTGTCCACGTCTCCAGAGATGCGCCCATCCCCCGGGCCGGGCAGTCGTGGGCATCCGAGTGCCAAGCACTGGGACTGTTTGCACCGAGGGCTGGAGGGAGAGGAGTTTGATCATGGGGGCTGGCAGAGCTCGGCCCTGCCCTCCACGCAGAGAACACCCTCCCCAAAAGGGTTCTGGCTTGGCCTCGGAGGGAGCGCAGGCAGCCCGGCCACCACCCGGGCCACCTGTGCGGGGAGCGCCACAGCTGTTCTGTGATCCCGGGGCTACCTATGGGGCAGGGCTTCTCCCCAGGGTGCTCGGGAGGGGCCCGTGGACGGAGGCAGCTGGACAAGGAAGAAACAACATGTTCCTTCTCCGGCCTGCACGGCCTGCACGCCCGCGATTCTGCATTGTTTTTCATTTTCAGCCTAATTTTAGTCCAAGAATTTGGTGAAGCTGGAGAGGAGTCTTAAACCTCTCTCTCTCTCTCTCTCTCGCTCTCTTTTTTTTTTTTGTAAACAAGTGTGCTTTTCTGGCCAGATGTTTCTTTTTTTCTTGGTTTTTACGGGGCTGCGCCACTGAGCTGTCCTCTGAGACTGAATAAATCTTTGTTTTATGGCTTCTTTGGTCCTTTACAGCTCAGGGCCTCAGGAAGGAATCAGATCTTGTAATCCTTCTGGTCTTAGCCTCGAATGACCTCACAAACGCACCAGTAACTGAAACGTCTGCGCGATGTTTCTGTGGCTGATCCGAGAGCACGTTGCTGGCGTCCGGGACCCTGGTCCCGGAGGTGGACGCGGGCCGGGGGTGGACTCACCGGGCCGTGCGTGCCCCAGCCCGGCGCCGCCGAGGATGAAAGCGCACCCCTGTCACGGACTGCGTGTCTCGGGCGATTCGGTGCGCTTTAGTGGGACCTGGACACGACGGCCTCTGTCTCCGGCTGGATGTCCCCGTTTAAAGCTGAGCCCCACGTCAAGCACGTGCAGAGTGGGTGCTCGGAATGGCCCCTCGGGGCCCGCGAGCTGGTCCCGCGGGAGGCGTGTGGGGCATAGGACGACACGGGCTGGGGAAAGCCTGAGGTAAGGGGAAATGTTTTCACGGCCTGGGGCAGTGGGCTTATTGCCTCTATTTTTACTTCTAAAAGGGCCCTGGCAGAGGCTCGGCCTCGTAAAGTCTGTTGCGAGTGATGCAGCCGTGGAGCCAGCAGCGGGCAAGCGGCCTGTTTTTTTGGACAGATTTTCATCTGGGAGAAGAAAGCGCTATTGCTCAATCTTGAGAGTTGGGTTTTAGACCCCGGAGGCATATCCGACCTCGAGGCTGACCTTGGGCGAGATTCCAGATGGGGCGGCGCCCATGGGTGCTCGCGCCCCTCTGCCCGCGGGGGCCCCGCGGCCCCAGCCCCGTCGCTCCGGCGCCTTCTGAGAGGTTCAGCGTGACTCGCCCGCCTCTTGTTCCCTGCTCTCTGCAAACGCACTGCGTCCTTCCCTGGCCCCCTCTCTGGACAGCTGGCGCCGCTGCCCTCCCGGTCACCTGTCCCCTGTCATCATTCATCGTCCACCCCTTCCTCTCCTCCCACATCTCAGTGGTCGTCAGATCGCGTTACCTCGACCTCTGTGATGTGTCGTCGCCATCCTCGGCTGTGTCAGCGGCCTCTTAGTGGCCCATTCTGCCTCCGAGCTCTCTGAACGCCACCTGTCTGTACCTGCAGCTGGCGGCTTTTCCTAAACTTGGCCTTGGCTGTGGCGCTCTGCAGTCTCGGATGACCCCCCATCAACACGGACGTGAGGTCCAGTCGCTTTCACTCGCTGTCTTGGGCTCCTCACCGTGCGGCTCATCTCGCCTTCCTGGACAGGAACCCTGCTTGCCATGCCCAGGATCCCGGGCGCACTGTGCAGAGGCCCACGCCCAGCCGATCCCTGTCTTTGCTCACTCTGCGTCTGCCACCTGGAGGGAACCCCCTTCCCGACAGAGTTGAATGTCCAGAGGCCTCGCCGGCTGCTGACAGGAGGGGCTTCTGGACTCGGGTCGAGAACACGGGTGAGAAAACCGTTTAGTTCTGAAGCAGAGAGATTAGCCATCGGAAACACCGGGGCGGGCATTTTGGTGTGTCCCCTCCAGTGCGGCCGTCTTGGCGTTGGGAACACTGCGAGTCCTGGAATGTGAGCCGCTACCTTTGCAGCTGCGTTACTTTACTAAGAGATGGGCAACAGGGACACCCGACCTCATGCCTGAGCCTCGCCCTTTGCAAGCCCACCCTGGGGGCGAGGACATCGGGGGACGGAGGGACAGAGTGGGAGCCGGGCACCTCCTGGGAAGCAAAGTGCAGAAAACTAGGCATCTGGGGTCTTCAGCGCCCGTCATTTCAGAAGCGCGGTGGGAGAGGGCGGCGGCCCGCACTTCCTAGCATCCCTTCCCTTTGGGAACTGGGGCCTCTGTCCCTCACCACTGGAATCGGGCTGGGCTTGTGACAGGCTCTGGCCAATAGCATGTGGCAGAAGCAAGGGCTCCAGACACGTGGCTTCTCCCTCCAGCTGGAGGAAAGTTAGTCCCCTGGGAGATGAGAGACCACGTGGAGCAGAGACCAGCCCTCCTAGTTGAGACTCCCCAACCAGCCAGGCCCCCCACAGCAAAGCATGAGACTGAGGCTCTATTCGACCCTCCAGCCACCAGCTGACCTGCCCACTGACCCCATGAGGAAGACCAGCAGAGAACAGCTGAGCCGACCCGAACCAGAACAGCCCAGCTGATCCACGTGATCGCGAGCTTAAAAAAATGGACATCGTGTCAAGCCACTGAATGTCAAAGTGGTTTGTTAAACGGCAAAGCTCAGGATACAGGGGCCATCGGTCATTCAAAGCCAAGTGTGTGCTCAGGTCTGAACTTCCCGTAGGGTCCCAGGGTCTTGCCTGGTTTTCGGTTAAGATACAGCATTGGCAGAACTTATCTGGTTTCCATTTGAAAAGTGGAGGATGGACTCTTGTACGTTTTTTTTCCCAAAGGTAAAGTACAAATCACATAAAACTCACCATTTTAACTTTAAGAATGTGCACCAGCACGTACAGCCATCGCTCCTAGTTCCAGAACTTTTACGTCGTCCCCAAAGGAAGCTTGTGCTTGTTGAGCGCTTGCCGCCGGTTATTTGCCACCCCCGTCCTCCCCGCACCCCCAGCCCTAGGCAACCGCTACTCCACCTCCCATCTCTACTGAGTTTCCCGCACATTTCACGTGAACGGAATCATACAACCCGCGGTCTTGGCGACTGGCTCGCTTCATTCACTTAAGACAGTGTTTTCAAGATTCATCCATATTGTGGTGTGAACGGGCACTCGATTCCTCTTTATGGCTGAAGGACCCCTGTTCCTTTCCAGGGTCTTTGGCTCCGTGTCCCTTCCTGGATCGTGTGTCTAGTAACAGGATGCGCAAGGAACCGTTCTAAGTGGTTGCCTCGTTCACCCCTCACAGTCACCTGGCAAGCTTGGGGCTGTCCTCCTCTGCACTGGACAGGTGAGGCAGCTGAGGAGCGGAGAGCTTAGCTGTTGGACCAGAGTCACGCATCTGATGAAAGGCGGGTCAAAGATCCTAATTGGGAGGGTTTCGTTCTCACACCCGGGCCGTTCCGTGGTGCGGAGTCGGGTCGTGGGGACGTTGGGTGGCAGGACGCCCTCCAGTTCCCAGCTTCGTATCTCACAGGAAGAACCTCCACTGAATTCCCAGCAGACCGTGACACATGCACAGGAACACGACTGTGTGACTGATTTCAGGATGCGTGTTATTTCTTCTGATTATAAAAAGAATCCTGACTTACAAGGATTCAGGCAAATCCAATGTAAAGAACATGAGGGCTCCTGATTAAAAAAAAAAGAAGGCGGAAAAAAGAATGGAACCGGAAAATGAAAGACGCGTAGACAATGTATGGGAAAGGTCGGCTGTGATGTGGCTGCAGGGAGCGTGGAATGCGGCAAGTGTCCAGCACGTCTGCTGTGGACGTGACTCAATAAAAGAATAATGATTTGAATAAAGTGACAAGGCCACTTCGATGTCGATACATCCCAAATCCCTGGCATCGAAATGGCCTTGGAAAAGTTGCCAGGTGAAAGTGACGCTTGTGGTGGCCTGCGTCAGAAAAGGAACGGACAGCAAGGGGAACTGTCCCCCAACGTCTGCAGAGCTCGAAACAGGGAAAACGGGGCCGGATGGAATTTTTGGGTTCCTGGGTTTCAAGCACCCTGCTCCATGCTTTGACGGGTTACGTCCCGTGAGATCTTCACGCCACTCTCTGAGGTAGGAGTCTCTAGCTGCAGAAGGTGGGTGAGGTTTGGCGGTAAGATGCCCTCTGTGATGTCCCAGAGGCTGGCACGGCACCCACTTTCCTGATACTCCAGTCTCGTGCTGCTCCTGCAGCTTCGCGGCATCCTTCTCGGATGAATCACGAACGCCCCTCACGGCCCAGCTTGCTTGGGCGAAAGACTGCGTATGGACGGGTCCTCACTGCTCACGAGAAATCAAAAAGCAGCTCAAAGATCATGTCCCCGGCATTAGCTTTACTCGATGTTCGATGAACATCAGCGTCTCGTTGTCACTGTCTTAATTCAGTGGTTTTGAGACGATGTCCTCTCTTCCGTGAAATGCCTTTCTTGACAAGCCCCACTCTCTGATTGCCATTGATTTATTTATACATGCACACACTGAAGCAGGAATAGATAGAGCAAGCAAGGCATGGCGGCAAGGGAGCATGTAATGAGTCAGAGGAAGTGCTTGTTCTGACAGCCGCCGGAGCTGAGTTCTTAGCACCCAAAGCAGCGAGGAGACTGTGCCCGTTCGCAGGATTGTCAAGGCTCTTTTCCCGTCCTTCCGTCCTTGGCACTGAGGTTTTTCCTCTAAGACACTGTCCGGGAAGGCTGAAGTGCATCCAGGCTACCCGGATCATGTCCACTGACATATCAGCATCCCTGGCAGGCCGTTTAGCTGAAGGATATATATGTGGTTGTAGAGGTGGAAGGTCCCCAAACTCTTGTTCTGTGTCACAGGAAATAGCCAGGGTTCTTTGCAGAGACACAGCGGTTCACAGAGCACCAAGGAATAGAAAGGGTGTTAAGGACCAAACTGGAGACAGGTCTTTTATTTGGGGATGATGGGAGACCCAGAAGGAAGACCCAGAGAGAGCCCCCAGGAGGGGCACTGCATTGTTTAGCCACCGGCACACTGATCAAATGGGGACCGACTGGGTTTCTTTGGAAATAGATGACGTACATGTACATTTTAAATCTCTCCTTTTTTTTTTTTTTAATCAAAAAATATTGTCACAGAGCAGATAGACTTTATGGCCAAACTATTGCCATGAATTAAAGAAGAAGATATAGAATAACTACCTCTATAAAACAAGAGCTTAAAGCAGAGATGGACATCAGGGAAGATAGGGCAAATGAGAAGGAAATGAGACGTGCACCTGCAGAACGCAGGACGATGTGGGAGAGAAACGCGCCAGTCTTTGCAGATAATGAGGGCATCTTGGAAGCAGAACAAAAACAGAGAATAGACGTTGCTGAAAACATAGCAAGGTGTGCGGAGGACAAGATCAAGCCGAAAGTGAACAAAATAAAATGGAATGATGCGAGGCATGTAGAAGGATTTGAGTTCCAGGAGATGGTAAAAAAAGAGCCCAAATATGGGTACCCAGTGATCTGAAAAATAAAAGAACCGAGATCAGGGAAAAAAAAAATTAAAAATTAAAATGATAAGTTAAGAAACATTTCTGGAAATAAAAGAAGAGTTGGATCTACAGATTAGGAGGAAACGTCGTGTCCCAAGAGAAGTGGACGCAGTGTTCAATGCTGAAGTGTTTCTGATTAGAGTTCCTGAATTTCAAAGATGTAAAGGGAATCAAGAAGTGATCAGGTCACCTAGAAGGGAAAGAACAGAACTATGGCGTTAGTCTTCGCAGCCAGAAGGAGGAGGAGCGAAGCCTGTGACTTGCCCGAGAAAGTCGTTTCATACCTAACTAAACTGTCATGCGAACGTGAAGGCAACTGGCACGGTGAACACGCAGGAACTCGGGAAACAGCGTTCATTTCAGCCTGTCTTGAAGACGCTCCGAGAAGTAGAATTTTAGCTAAACAAAGGATGAAGGAAAAGAATTGGCTCTGAGCATGAATCCATCTAATTCTAGAGTTAGGTCATGAGAAAAGGGTGAAAACATTCCAGGAGAGAGAGAGAAAGTGACCAGCGTGGGAGAGAGAAGGCAGGCTGTCTGGAGCAACGCCCTTCGGGGGGTGTGGACGGATGGTTCTGGAACACAGGTGGAGTCGCCTTCAGGTTGGGGCATGAAAAGTTCGTGGCTGGAAGCAGGAAGCAGGCTGAGTGTGTGGGTGCAGACGCTGGCACGCGGGCTGGTGTGAGCACAGAGACCCGGGGAGGTCTCTACCGGTTGCTGTTTCTCCATGCAGTACCAGCTGGGGGAGCGGATGGAAACAGAGATGTTGGGGATTGTTCGATCCATCCGTTGAGTCGATTATTTCCAAAGCGATATCTTCCGTTTCTGGAAGTCCCTTTCGGTTCATTTTGAGATCTGCAGGGCCATCCGTCACCCAGGCCCTCGTGTGCATGTCTTCAGTACTTCATCCATGTCTTTAAACGTTCCTGCCTGCCTCTCCCATATTGTTTTCGCTAATTCTGGCGTCTTTTCTCCCACACATGGGCCACCTCCTCTCTGCTTGGTGATCTTCATGAACCCGTATGTGCTGCCTCTTGGTTCATGGGAGTTCCAAGGATTTTCTTGGAAGAGGATTGGCCGGTGCTTTAATGAGCAGCCAGGTCACCATCCTCAAGTGTCCCGTGGAAGCTCCAGGGTGCCGTTACCCTCCTATCTCTCTCCCCTCCCCACCCCCCGTCTCCCCTTTCTCCACCACGGCTCATGCCCCGAGAGTAAGGCTGCTATCGGGTGCCTGTCTCATTTGGGCCCCACTTCCCCACTCGCCTCGGTGCCAGCTCCAGGATCGGCCGTCCCATCTCTTGCTAGTCCCTTTGTTATTGCTAGCGACGGTGTTGTGTGCGCTGCTGCGGTGTGCTGCAGTGTGCGTGTGCAGGACTTTGGGTGTCGGCTTTTCGAGATTTCCTTCACTTCCTGTGAGTCCAGCAATGCATCAAAAGAGGTTTTCCTCCCTTCTTCCTTTCCGTCGACCCAGGATCTGACCGTTTCCTAGCATTTCCGGTGTCTTATGAAAGTGAAAGAAAAAGCTTTATTTTCACATGACACCCTTTGAAACGCGCACCTACCAAGATAAACAAATAGAAAAAGCGATTTAAAAATCCCCGTGAATTATAGCAACGGCACTTCGGTCACTCACAGAGTGCCGAGTCCTACTTTCCAGCCCCTGCTCTGGGCAGGCCCAGGCCGCGTGGGGTGCTTGTCCTCACGGGCCCTCCCCGCTGTCACCCGCATGGCTTACACGCGGGCCTGGCTCCTGGGCGTCCGTGCCTTCACGCACACTGACGCCTTTCCCCAGAAGTGGCCTTCTCCGGTCTGGCACTTCCTAAAGTCTCGGCTTCGTTCACCTCCAGAAGTTTTCCCCGAGCCTCCCCCGGCTGCGCCCTCACTTCCCGCGTGACCATCTCTCCTTTTACGGCCCCCCTGTCCCCTCCCCCCCGTGAGCTCCCGGAAGCTGGGACTTCCTTTCTCCATTTTCTCCTTCACGTAGCACAGGTGCAGGGGCAGATGCACGTCTTCGTGATGAATGAACCGGGGTACTGGGGTTCCCCAGAGGGCCCCCGGGTCCTTTTCACCTTTGCCCGGCTCAGATACTGTCTGGTACTTACGAAATGACTGCCTGTGAGAGCAAAGCGCCGAATCCGGAGGAGGCATGCGTTCTGGAACTCGCCTGGCCTAGGAAGCCCAGGTTCCTGGCATTGAGAAGGGCGTTGGCAGGTGCCGTAAGCCAGATTCCCACGAGGGTTCCTTTGGCGGTGCTGATCTGGGGACTGATGGGAATATGGGGGAGAGAAAGGAATGCTCATTCAGGAATGAATTGTGGTTTTCGGGGGCAGGGTCAGACCGAGCAGCGCTCAGCCTTTCTGGAACCCATGAGGGACCCCATCCAAGAGGGGAGATGCTGCATGAGTCAGCTCAGTTCTGGTCAAAAGTTTGAGGCCATTGACGTGGACGTTCATCTTCTCTTTGGCATCCGAGAGAAGAAACAGAGATTGTTACAGTTGCATCTGCCCCTTCTGGTGGATCGTCCTTATTGTCCTTATTACGAAGGCTCATGCTTGCCCAGCCTTTTCTGTAGCCTTTCTTCGTGGGTCCTGGGGAGGCCAGTGATGACCCATGGCCACTCTAGAGGGGCTCCTCTTGGGGCCAAGTGCATGCCTGAGCTAGAAGAAGGGAGATTTGTCAAGGCCCATTTGGAGACACTAGTGGGTCATTTCTCTGTCCTCATTTCTGGGCAGCAAGAGGGGTGACATCTGGAGTTGGTACAGGCACGCTTCCTGGTTCCCAGACCTTTAACTTCAGCTGTCTCTGCATCTTCCAGATGGAAGCCTGTTTGAGACCTATTCCTACCCGTGTGCTTGTTAGTTATTCACCCGGCACATTTCCGGGGCCAGGCATTGTGCTAGTAACTGCGGCTATTGAGTGACCCACAGGTGATGGGACTTAGACCAGGCTGACCATGAGTACAGATCAGAGGACAGGCGGGCGTCCCCTGTCCTTGTGTGTCGTCCATGTCTTGAGTCCATGGAGAGCTAACCTTTGAACTGAGTTTCTTCAGTCAGCTGGGCCAGTAGGGATGGCTGGGTTGGGGAGAGAAAAGCTTGTACCAACCTGAGTCCTGAAGAGCAGGCAAGGCTGGATCTTCTAAGACCCACAAGTGTGCCATGCCGGTCCCAGGACCAGCCTGTGGACCTGAGCTGGAACCCTGGTTTCCTGCTCAGAGACTCTTTCTCAATCTCCAAAATGGGCATCGCGTCACCTAATTAGTGGATGTATAGATATCATTTTTGCGTTTCGCGGATTTATCAAAATACAATTGAGTTATCATAAACTGCACCTATTTAAAGTGTACCATTGGATGAGTTTTAACACATGCCCAAGAAACCGTCACCACGATCGAGTGTTGGTCATCACCTCCTAAGGCTTCCCTGAGCTCCTTTGTCATCCATCCCTCCATCCTCGTCATCAATTCATTTGCATTTTCCAGATTATTATGTAAATGGAATCGTACGGTATGCATTTTTTGTCTGACTTCTTTGCACGGCGTGATTATTTTGAGCTTCATCCACGTTACTGCGTGGATCGATAGCTCGTACCTTTCTAGTGCTGAGTAGTGTTCCATTGTGTGGACATACCACAATTTGCGTGTCCATGCACCTGTTGGTGGACATTCAGGTTGTTTCCAGACTGTTAATGTTGCAAATAAAGCTGCCAAGAATCTTTGTGTCCAAGTCTCCGTATGGACACGTGCCTCCATTTCGGGTGGGGAAATTACCTAGGAGCGGAATGGCCGCATCGTATGGAAGCGTATGTTTAACTTCTTGAGAAACTGCCTCCCAAAGTGGCTAACTTGTATTACCATCTCGCCGCAGAAGCTCCACATCCTTCCCAGCACCTGGTGTGGTCAGTCTACTTGATTTGGTCCTTCTAGTGGGTGCGTAGTGGTACCTCGTTGTGGATTCATTTGACCTTTCTGTAATAACCAATGATATCGAGCATCTTTCCATGTGCTTATTTGCCATCTAGATAGTTTCTTTGATAAAGTGCGTAATCAAATCTATGGCTCAATTTTATTGGCTCGTCGTGTCTTATGGAGCTATAGGACTTCCTTAGATAGTCTAGATTCGCGTCCGCCATTGGATCTATGCTTTCCAGATGTTTCCTCTTGCTCTGTGGCATCACTTTTAAGTTTCATAAGTTTCTTTTGAAGAGTAAAAGTTTTGTTTGTATATAATCCAATTTATTTATTTTTTTACATTTCATACTTTGCATAGTATTTAAGAAATCCTTGCAAACACGAGATTACTAAGATTTCCTCTTATATTTTCTTATAGAAGTTTTATATAGTTTTCGCTCTTACATTTAGAACTATGACCTAATTTGAGTAATGTTTCCTGCGGTAGAAAATGTCCAAGTTCATTTATTTTACGTTTTTTACTTTGTGTATGGTTAACGAATTTTCCAATATCATTGATCAAAAAGATTATCATTTCTTCACTGGCTTACCTTGGAACTGTCGTTGGCAATCCGTTGGCCATATGTGTCTGGAGCCGCTTCTGACCACTTTGCAGTTTTGACTCTGTGTCCGTACATACGTTAATATGTCATTGTCTTGATTCCTGTAGTTCATAATCATGAAATTTATTAATTTAGTTTAAGCCCTCTGACTGTTCTTTTTTAAAAGTTTGCGTGTATGTGTGTGTGTATTCTATTTAAATTAACTATTCAGTTTCTATAGCAAGCCTGCTGAGATTCCGATTGGGATAATATGGAATCTGTACATTAATTTGGGAAGAGCTGACATCTTAATAGCACCGAGTCTTTTATACCGTGAAGGTAGTCTATCTCTCCATTCCCATAAGTCTTTATTTCTCTCAGCACCGTTTTGTTGTTTTTGTTTTTTTTTTGTTTTTTGTTTTTGCACATGTTTTGTCAAATTTAACCCCAAGCATTTTATCTGTTTTGATGATATTGTAAATGATTTTATTTTCTAAACTTCCTTTTGTTCACCTCCTAATGTATAAAAATACAATATTCTTTATCGACCTGTATCTTGCAAACTCGGCAGACTCATTAATTCTAGTGGTTCTTTCGTAGACGCCTTAGGATCTTCCATGTAGATGGTCATGTCGTGAGCAAGTATGCCAGTTGTACTTCTAATTTTCAAATACGTGTGCCTTTTATTTCTTCTCGTCCTCACGTTGCGTTAGCTACAACCTCCGATAACATCGAACAATAGGGTGAGAACAGAAATCCTCGTCTTGTTCCTGAACTTGGGGGAATGTCGTCTATCATTAGTGATGTTAGTCGTAGTTTTTTTAATAGATGCCCTTCATCAAGTTGAGAAATTTCCTCTAATTTGAGGAGAATATTTTTAAGGAGTGAGCTTTTAGATTTTGTGAAATGAGTCTCCTGCATTTATTGATGTGATTATATAATTCTCCTTTATGGTGAATTATGTTATTTGATTTTCAATGTTAAATCAACCTTACATCCCTTTATAAACCTCATCCCGCCACAATGTTATCCTTTTTGCATATCGTGGGATTAGATATGCTCAAATTTTGTTAAGAAAATTTGTATGTATGTTCATGAGGGATATTACTCTGTAGTTTTTTTTTGTTTTTGTGTTTTTGTAATATTATTTCCTGCTCTTGATGTCAGGGTAATGCTGGCCTCACAAAATGAGTTGGAAAAATGTCCCCTTCTCTTCAGTTTTTTTCAAAGATTTGTATAAAATTGATTTTGCTTCTTAAATGCTTGGCGGAACTCTCCAGTTAAGCTGTATGGGCCTGGAATTTTCTCTATGAGATGGTTTTTAACTACAAATTCAATTCCTTTAATAGACGTAAAGCTGAACTAGTCAGATTATCTATTTCTTCTTCAGTGAACTCTGGGAGTTTGTCTCCTCCAAGTAATTTCCCCATTTCATTAAGCTATTGAATTTATTTATATAAAGTTGTTTGTAATATTTCCCGTTGTTATTGTTTTGCCTCTAGGATTTGTGATGATGTCTCTCCTCTCTCTTATTTCTGATACTGGTTAATTTGTTTCCTCTCTTTTTCCACTATGTCTGGCCAGAGGTTTATCAGTCTGGTTCATCTTTTCCAACGCTTAGCTTTTGGTTTCGTCGATCTTCTCTATCATTTTTCTTTTCCCTAGTTCATGATTTGTGATTATCTTTCCTATTTGTCTTTTGCTTAACTCGAGATCGATTTCCTTTTTTTCTTATTGTTAAGATAGAAGCTAAGGTCATTTTTCAAGAACTTTCTTATTTTCTTAATTTCTAACATTTAGTGCTATAAATTTCATTGTAAACACCGTTTGAACTATGTCTGGTGCATTTTGACATGTCACGTTTTTATTTTCATTTGTTTCAAAATACATTCTAATATGCCTTGTGGTTTCTTCATTGACCCATGAATCAATGTGTATTATGTAGTTTCTAAATATCTGGGAATTTTTCACATATCTTTCAGGTATTGATTTCTAAGTCAATTTCCTTGTGGCCAGAGAACATATTTTGTATGATTTGAATTTTTTTTAATTATCCTTTTCTTTTGTCCCCAAATAAGATCTAACTTGGTAAATATTTATGTGTACTTGAGGAGAATGTGTATTCTTCTATATTTAGGTAGCATATTCTATACATTTCAAATTCGGTCGAATTGGCTTATAGTATTGTTGAAGACGTCTACATCCTTACTGATTTTCTGTATACTCGTTCTGTCAGTTATTAAGAGAGGTTTCTGAAGTCTCCAATTATAATTGTGGATTTGTCTACTTCTTCTTTCGGTCCTATAAATTTTGTTCCAGATCTATTTTGGCTCATTTATTGGGAACATAAACATTTAACGTTATGTCTTCCGATGAATTGACTCCTTTATCATTATTAAATGATTCTCTTAGTCCTTATATGTTCTCTTTGCTCAGAAATCTACTTTGATATTAATGAATCCCCTCCAGCTTTCTTCTGATTGTTCTCAGCATGATACATTCCGTTTCCATTATTTCACTCTTAATTTATACATTTTAGACAATATGTAGTTCTTGCTTTTTTATTCGATAAGACAATCTCTGCCTTTTATTTGGGGTGTTTAGAGCACTTACATTTAATGTGGTTATTGATATAATTGAGCTTAAATCTACCATATTGCTATTTTTTTTCTATTTATCCCATGTGTTGTTTTTTTTTTCTGACTTCATTTGAATAACGAGTAATTTATATTATTTCACTTTATGTTTTCTGTTGGTTTTATTCACTATACATTTTTTTTTTAATAGCGGTCACTTTCTTAAACTTATCACAGTCATCTCTAAGTAATTTTAGACTACTTCCCTTAAAGTATAACACTCTTGCAAGGCTGTACTCATTTCTCCCTTGCCGGCCCCTTAGCCAGTGTTGTCGTGCCTTTTATTTCTACTTATACTTTAAATCCCACAATATATTGTTACTATGTTTGCTTAAAATAGTCAATTTTCTTTTAAAGAGTTTTTTTTAAAAAGAAAATTTCTTTTATATTTACCCAATATTTACCATTTTTGGTGCTCCTTATTACTTTGTGTACATCCAAAGTTTTGTTATTTGCTTTTTGCCCAAAGGACTTACTTAAACATTTTTTTTTTCAGTGTACGTCTGCTGCTCATTAATTTCTTCTGCATTTGTGTTTCCGAGAAAGGCTTTTTTTTTGTATTTATTTTCGAAAGGTATTTTTGGGGTAAATTGTTCAAAATTAGCAGTGTCAGATGTTGATGTACTGTTCGCATGCATTGTCTCTGATGAGAAGTTGGCTGTCATCGTTACTTTTGTTTCTTGGTACATGAAGTGTCCCTTCCTTGCCCACTCCAGCTGCTTTTAAAGTTTCCTTTGTCACTGGCTTTGAGCAGTTTTATTATAATGTAACCTGCTGTGGTTTCATTCACATTTCTCATATTTAGGATTCATTTAGCTTCTTGTATAAAAAATTGTGGGTTGATCGTTTACATGTGAAAAAGTTTCAAGCATTATTTCTTCAAATATTTTCTCCCACCCACCTCTCCTTGAGGGATTCCGATGACGTGTATATTTGGCTGTTTGAATTTGTCCCATCGCTCCCCACTGCTCTGTCCAGGCTTCTCTCCATCTTTTTACTCTCTCTCTTTTATTTTTCATGGCCTCTATTGCTATTTAGTCTTCAAGCGTACGATTTCTTTCTGTTCTGTAGTGCGTAATGTTAATTCTAGACATATTTTTATATCCACCAGTTCGATTTGTCTTTTTTATTAATATCTCCCACATCTCCTCAGCATTATGTTTTCCTCTACCCTCCTAACACACAAAATCTCGTTTTAATAACAATCTAACACCTTTTCTACTAACTCTATCATCTGTGTCACTTCCGGATCTTTCTATTGGTTGTTTTTCTTCCTGATTATGGGTCATATTTTCTGGTTACTTTGTATTCTTAATAATTTCCGACTGGATGCCGATTCGTAAATTTTATTTTTGGTATTTATATATTTCTTTACAGGATCCTGAACTTCGTTCTTGGGAGCCATTACATTTCTTGGAAACCACGAGATCCTTCTGAGGCTTACTTTCAAGCTCTCTTAGGCAAGACCAGATGGCCCTTGGTGTCGGGCTAGGTTCGCTCGGCTCTCGAGGCCATGTCCTTCTGGGTACTCTTCCTAATGCTCTGTGTGTTACAAGGTTTCTCTGCTTCAGTGAGAACACTGTCCACTCCTAGCCCTCTGTAAGCTACGAAGATTGTTCTGCTTGTTCCTTTCTGGTGGGTGTTTCCAGGCCACACGTGCATACGCTGATGGGTGTATTCAGCTGAAGTCTCCAGGGGAACCCTCTGCAGAACCCCAGATCTCTCTCTTCATGCAACCTGCCCCTCTCCTGCAGTCCTGCCTCCCCAGGATGCTGCCCTGCAGTTCTAGCCTCCTTGGCTTGCCTGGGGTTTCGGCTCTTTCTCTTCATTTGCGGGACGGGCCAGGCTCCGTTTGGGTCACCCCTCCTGCAACGTGGCCTGGAAACGTTTTCTAGGTGGTAAGTTAAGGTCACCAGAGGGCTCACCTCATTTTTTCTCCTTCTCTCAAGGATCGCTGTCCTGTGCTGCTTGTTGTTTTATATCTGAAAATTGTTTTATCTTTTCTTTCTAGTTGTTCGGTCTGGTTGCTTTTGAATGTGGGAGGGTAGACCTGCTCTCTGTGACTGCATCATGGTCAGAAGCAGAATTGCAATTTTTTTATTGTGGTAAAATACACACATGTGCAATTTTTTTATTGTGGTAAAATACACACAATATTTACCATTTTAACCGTTTTAAGGGTACAGTTTAGAGGCATTGAATACATTCACATTGTTGTACAACCGTCACCACCAGAATAACCGTCACATCCATCTCCAGAACTTTCCATCTTCCCAAACTGACTCTGTCCCCATTAAACACTGACTCCCCCACCCTCCCCCCAGCCCCTGGCACCCACCATTCTACTTCCTGCATGAATTTGACTACTCTACGTACCTCATATACGTGGAATCGGAAAATGTTTTTCCTTTCGTGTCTGGCTTATTTCACTCAGCTTCACATCTTCAAGGATTATTCATGTTGCGGCACGTGTCCAAATTTCCTTCCTGTTTAAGTTTGAGCTGAATAACATCCCACCGTGTGACCTTACTGCAGGTTGTGTATCCATCATCTGTTGATGGGGGTTCGGGTCGTCACCCCCTCTTGGCTGTCGTGGCAATGCCGTTGTGGATTTGGCGTACGCCTAGAACTGGGATTGCTGGACCGCAGGGCAGTTCTGGATGTGATTTGTTTGATGACCCAGCAGATCCTCCCAGGGAGCAACAGCATTGTCCACTCCCGCCAGCAGTGCACAGGCGTTCCGGTTTCTCCACGTCCTTGCCAACACTTGTTGTGTTATGTTTTTCTAAATTTTTTTATTTTTCATAATAACGATCACAATGGGTGCAAGGCGCGTCACACACACCGGTCTTTCAGCCCTTCAGCCCCTGCAGCATGAACACATGGCCTCTCGGTCCAGCGGGGCTGGGGGGTGGCAGTCGAGGTGCCCGCCCGCCCCCCGGCCAGGGTCAGGGTGACGGGAGCTGAATCCAGTGTTACTTTTCATTTCCTCCCTACCTGGCACCCATCGCTGTGCCTGGTGAGCCCTCAGCAGTCGGTAAGTATTGCCCAGCTGGGAGACTCAGTGGTAGGAGCATCAGGGAGCTTGGGGGACTGTGTGGTCCGGGGTGTGGCTACAGCACAGGGCATGGGTGGCGGGGTGGCGGATGAGGCTGGAACCTCTCTTAGGGTCACACTTCCTGGCACCTGCAGCGTGAAACTCAGAAATTCAACCTTCGTCCCAGGAGCTAAGGGCGGATGTTAACTAGGGGCCAATCTGACGAGACTAGTGTGCTTCGAAATCACACTGACCATAGCGGCTCGGAGGGCATTTGGGAAGGAGACTCTGGGAGACGAGTGTGGACACTTGCAGCGACGAGCTGGAAGATGACAGACCCTGTTAACCCTGTCCTCTCACGGTGACGGCCAGGCCCTGGCCCAGGGTGACACGCTTCCTCATGCACGACAGGCGTGGGCGACCGCGTGTTTGGAAACTCACATGTTATACGCAAACAGACTTAACCGTGAACGAGGAGAGGAGCCACCTCCATCTGGGCAGGCATCTTCGGCTTCTAGAAGCTGGGAAGGTGGTAAAAGGAATTTCTGAAGAGGCCTGAGTTGCCCGTGTTGGTGGTTCATCACACGTGAGGGATGAGACGGGATTTCCTGCTGGCAGAAAGGCGCTCGCTGGGTGTCCGGTTTCCCTCTGCCCTGTCCCCGTTCCTGCCTGGCCGGCAATGACAACCGACACCAGAAAACGCTCAGTCGAGAGAACAGAAGACTCCGCCTCGTTTTCCACTGCAGAGCTCATGGCAGCTTCTGCTCTCAGCATTGCGTCTGCCTGAGTGATGGGCAAGGAGGGCGTGCTATTCGTCATAGAAAACCGAAAACGGTTGATCGAAGTGGGTGTGACTTATAGGTGTGTCATTATTACCTAAACGAAATCAGCTTTCGAATTTCAGGAATGATCCTTTTGGACCCGGCAAACCACAGAGGCCACGCACAGATGTAGGGTTCTGGACCTTTCGAAGGGTAGTTCGGTTCAGTGAAGGGACTCGGAAGAGAGATGATTGCTGTCCCCACCCCACTGGCTTCAAAGTTGCAGGACTTTTTATATCATTAGAAAGGGGCTCTGTGACAAAGTGTACAACCCAATACACCTGTAGCCGACATCCCTAAACTCTGGTGGCTTCTCTGCCCTGGGGGTGGGGTGGGGGGCTGGACTGGCCCCTCGGGGGTCCTGTTCTCTCGATTCCTTCTCTCGCCCCCCCACCCCTGCCTCCTGCCTGTCCTCCCTCCTTCCCTCTCCCCACCCCACGCCTCTCTCTTCCTGCCTCACAATCCCACTTACCTATTGCTATTCTGAAATTACTTTTACCACTTATGAAAATTGGTAGTTGTGTTCTAGTAGCAATGACAGATCACCAAGCAATTTCTTCCTTGGAGAGTTTCTCTGCTTTTGAAAAACATCTCTGGATATTTCTGGGGGTGGGGGTGGGGGTAGGAGGCAGGGGAGGCAGCTGGGTGAGATGTGAAGAGAGGCTAATACCTTTGTTTCTAATGATAATTTTATGAAGTCCCATTAGGGAGATACGGGATTCCGTGGAGAGGGAAAAAAGGCTTAAAACAATGCTAACGATGTTGATGGAGCCTTTATTTATAATTGAACGAGCCGTCCTAATTTTATAAAACACAGCCATTAGGAGCTGGGAGTTGGAGTCTCCTGTGTATTTAAAAGTCTGGCTAAAATATAACAACCTTAATTGATTCCTCCCAAGGAAGTGCAGACTACAATATTGCATAGAAAAGATTTGCCATGAAAAATATGTGAATATCGGAAAATACGAGTGAATTCACTCTCCCTCCAGCACAAGAAGTATCGCGTTAGGGAAGAGACCCAGCCGGATTTTCAAAGGCACCACTCAGAGGGAGCAGCTCGTGTCCATGTAGGAAACACGGCCACCACGGGCCACCTCCCTCTTGCTGTCCTCTTAGGCGGCAGGTGTGGGCCAGGCGAGGGGTCTGTGCCAGTGCCTGGGAGTCAGAAGAAAGTTCAGGCGGTGGAGGGGAGGGGAGGGGAGGAGGCGGCAGACCACGTGACCCGACGTTAGCCGTTTTCATACACGGGGCCGTGAAACCACTAACTGCCGCCCCGCTGCCTGGGTCACTGTGTCTTTGGGCCAGACGGATGCCCATTGGTTTTATTAATTTGTTCAGTATTTCTGGGTGCCATGCAGGCGTTGGCTGGCAGTGGTGCATGGGAGAAAACGAACCCGCTCACAGGGTCTCAGCTCCCAGGGCAGGACGCCCGCCGCGCAGCTAAGTGACATCGATGCTTTCACCTCCATCGTCTCTGTCACCTACAGGAGAGGGCTGGGAGCGACCGGACTTGACCCCAGATCGAGGTCAGGAGCTTCCCTGGGGAGTTCGTGTCTGGACAGGACAGGCGCCCGTGTGCAGGGTGGGAAGGGGTGTCCCCGGCAGCCGGCATGGCCTGTCCTTCCCTGACACAGGACGGAGCAGGTTACGGTGAAGGGACCGGCTGTGACCAGGGCACGGAGGGCAGGTCACGGGGCCAGCTGGCAGCGGCAGGTGCTTCGGGACCCACGGCCGGTGTCTCCTCCTGGCCATGGCGTCGCCATGACTCCTCGAATGCCCTCACCGGGCCCCTGAACGATCTTGTCCGTAGGGTCTTGAAACGCCCGGAACGCAGCACGAGACCCTGCTCCCGCCGGCTGCAGCCGCGGTGGCTCCTCTCCCTGCGGCCACCGCCTGCTCTGTCCTCCACACGCGACAGGGCCTTCTTCTTGAAGGGACGGTGGCAGCCGACAAGGAGTCGGGAAAAAGCGTCTTCTTCGTCCCTGGCATCTGTTCCCGATACACCATCTGCCCTAGACAGCAAGCCCACGTCTTCCTGTTCTTCCTTCTCCACTTCTCGTTCGGATTAGGGGACGGAGGAAGTCGCCATAGCTCACGCTCGGCAAGCCGAGGGGGGTCCGCAGCAGGAAGGGGGCTCAGGGATCGGTGGTCTTGGGTCACATCTCCTCATTCGGCATTTTGGCCAGGACGCCCCTCTCTGCTTTCTGGACTCCGCTGTCCAGATGGCTGGGACGATGCAGGGAAGTCTGTCCTTCCCAACAAGCAGAGGGGCACAGCTCGGTGTCACCCCTTTCTGCACAGGTGAGCACCAAAAGGCTGAAAAGGCAGGCGAGGCTCTTCAGAGACCCTAGGGATCACCTCGCAGCTAATGTTTTTTTAAACACATCCTGCAAGCAAGTCGGACAGAAGACTAATGCGAGAAGAGATGCTGGAAAAAAAAAACAAAAAACCTGTTTTCTTCTCGAAGCATTATCAGTGACACGCCATATGGTTTTTGCCAAACCATTTGGCTGCTGTAAGATTTTCTATTCCCAATCGTAAAACTGAGCTAATAGAATTTGCCACCCCCCAGGATATCACAGGCACTAATCAGAATGTCTATAAATGCCTTTGAACTCCGTGGGGAAAACATGCAACCAAAATACCAAGTGGAATTTATATAAATGTCACTCTAACCCCAGATATTCATTTCGAAAGTGGGAATTTAGGGCTTATGTGGATGCATTTATTATAGTTCTCACAGAAATTACACACGACTGGATGCCCTGAGTTTTAATTTAAAAAAAAAAAAGGTGAATTATGCCAGGCCGAGGCTCAGAAATTTTCAAATGGAAGCCCCATTACAAAAATTAGTCTGGATTTAGATTTTCTGTGAACACTGGGTTAATTCTGTATGCCACCGTCACCGTGGTCCTGTCCCGTGTTTGGTCTCCTTGAAATGAAGTCAAGGCCGTCTCCTCTTTTGTCCTCAAACATTTGGGGTGTCCCATGATGCGTTCTCTTTATGCTCCCGTGTCTCCCTTTCCTTTCTGTTGGGGAAATCGAGAAACGTTTCTACCGTCAGACCTGCCGTGGCTCCTCGGTGAGGAAGAAGCCCCACGACTGTCGCTCTGACTCCCCGACATGGCTTCATTATACTCGAGTCCATGCGTTTGCTTCAGAGATCTCCAAAACAGAGTGGAAAAGATCTAGCAACCCCAAATTAGTGGAGGAACCAGCATGTCCCTTGCTCTAAGGAACACAGTAAACATTTCAAAAGAGCGTGCCAGCTCATTACCTAACTCTCTTCAGTGACTTCAGGGAAAACAGCAGTAGTCAAGCGACGTTTGCCAAGAGCAAATCTGGGGACGGGTGTTGATTTTTAAAAGGAAGGAAGGACGAGCCGCTGCCGGCTGCAGGTTGCCGGGGCCCAGTGTCCTGAGGCGAAGGCCACCCCGCAGTCTCCTGATGGGGAGCCCCAGCCTCCTCTTGACCTCCTGTTGTTGGGGGTCCCTGCAGTCGAATAAGCTGAAGTGTCACGTGTCCAGCAGGTTCCGGGAGAGATGAGACACAGCTCCCCAAGCCTGGGGACGGAAGAGTCGATAAACAGCCTTCAGTTGTCGCCATTACTCTCTCCCCCCGGAAACTGGACCGTCGTCCTGTGCTCAGGAGCTCAGGGCCACAAGGAGCGAGTGTGGCAGTGCTCCCCGCCACGAGGTCAGTGCCCCCCATGTCCCCGCCACCGAGTACATCCTCCTTAACCATCCGGCAAAACGGGACTGACGCGTCCCTCGCTGTTGGAAATTCTCGTTGGTTGAGGAAGCGATGACTTCCTGACACCCCAGAGTCCAACAGCAAAGGAACGTTATTTTGCGATCTGGATAACTGGGGCAAAAATCGAGCGTGAGCCACCCCCTTCCAAAAACAAAAACAAAAACACGAACAAGCCTAAGACAAAATGAGCTGCCCCTGAGAAGTCCCAGGACGGCCGTTCCAAGTCGGCCACGTTCCTGTCTTGGGCTTCGGTCTTGCTCAGCCCCCACCCCGGGGAGCCGGAGGGCCGGAGCAGAGGACCGCCTGGCGATGCAGCACGTCCTCACGCTGCTCCGCGGGTCACAGGTCACCCGCCCGTCCTGTGGGTCCTCGGACGTCCTGCACTGGGCCGACTGTGTCTTTTCTTTCGGACCCGATGGGAGCCGTTCTTTAGGAGGGAGCCCGAACCCGAAGCCCACTGAGCCCTCGGAAGGCCACCCCTCCCACCCCCCCACCCCTGCGAAGCGCCCGGCGCTGCCGTATTCCTGGAATCTTAATTAGGTGGCATTACTGGGACGAACGGATCAAGTAGCCCCAAATCACCCGGTTTGCGCCCGGGGTGGGGGTGGGGGTGGCGGGCTGGCCTCCCGATTTTCTGCACTCATTAATGCTACCTGATGAAACGGTGCCGGAAGGTTTCATGGCAAGTCACCATCAAGCCCGCCCCTTGCCACCGGACCTTGGCAAACCGCTGCCTCTCTCATGGGTCCCCGCTTTTATTTCTGCAGAAGTCAAAGGGAAGTGAGATCTCAGATGTGCCTGGACCTGGTTCCATCCCCCGCCCCGCACGTAGTAGCCGACGAGGCCCTTCGGTTCCCTGTGCCTGGTTCCGCAGCAGGCGGCAGGGCAGGGCGAGCCCGGATCGCTCAGGGACAGAGCCGCCCACTGCCTCCGCGTCCTTTGACACGCGGACAGTCGCCTTAGAGGCGTTGTCTTTCCCAGGCACTCCTGCCACGTTGTTCTTCTCAGTGGTACCAGTGTGCTAGCCGGGCCCCCACTGCCTTGTGGGAGGGGACTTGGGGCCCCGCCATCATTTTAATGCTAGTTTGCAGAGAGCCCTGTGAGGCGGTGGGCACGTTTGCACAGGAGCCTCCTTGTAGGGAAAGGGGTCGAGATGGGACCCTCTTCCCATCAGCACGAGAGGGTTCGGGGGCAGTGCCTGGGACGGTGGGGTGGCCTGTCCCAGCGGTGTGTGCTGGACTGGTGAGGGCGGGGGGCTCAGCAGGAACAGTGGCTACCTGCGGGGTGACCCAGAATAGCTACAGTGTTGGAGCCCGCTCAGGGAGCATGGCTGTGACGAGTCCCCGAGGCTGTGGACAAATGCCCGTAAGCTCCCCCCGCCCCCACAGCAGGCACAGCCCCATCAACTCTTTGTAGAATATAACTTCAGCACACTCTTTTCTCTGCTTATCTCTGGGTCGCCAGACGGCTTAAGTGTCGACTGGTTCCAGATGTGATGCTATGGTCGTGTGGGAGAGGGGGGCTGGTGGCGAGGGGGGCTGGGGGCCCCCCCCCCGGGGAGCAGAGCACAGGGCAAGCAGCTGCCCGCCCGCTCTCCTGAAGCGTTTCTCCGGCCACGGCCTGCGGTCCTGGCCGGCCGGGCATCCGGGGCCGGCTCTGGAGCGGACCTGCCAGCTTCCTCACCCGGGGCGACACGGCGTTAAATGCGGCAAAGACGTCCGTCCCCAGAGGCCAAGCGGATAGACTCCCAGTGCCGGGCGGCAAGAGCCGGCCTCCAAGTTGGCTTGCTGGAGGCGAGTGGCTAAGGTGACCCACCTCCGATGTCCAGATCGCGGTCTCGCAGAGACAAAGTGCTCAGGTTCACCGCGTCCTGGGTGTGGGAAGGCGCCGCGCTCGGCGCCGCGCGTCTCTACGGGTCTCCCCGTCTTTTCGCCTTCTCCCCACGCAGCCCCCGCTTCCACGCGCAGCGCCGGCGCCCTGCCCCCTTCCGTCCGGGCCTCCTGTCTGTAAGACGTGCTTGGGCGTCGGTCGTCCCCTCCGTCATCGATCAGGCCCCCGCCACTGTCATCGCGTGCGCGTGCCCGAGCGTGACGGTTTGTACACAGCGCGGCGTCGCGCAGAGGACACCTGCTCCGAGCCATGCCAGCCTCCGGGCGGAATGCGACGTTGGGGTCAGCTGTGCTTTCCGGCGCTCTGGGAGGTGCGGCTCTGTCGCACTGGAATGGGTTTTACTCACCACGAACCCCTAAAACCGTGACTGGGAGCGAAGAGCAATGTAAGGACAAGTCGAGGCCATACATTTCCGACATGCGCAGTTCAGCGCGGACGTCCTCGCGCAGGACTTCTGTTCCCACGGCGTCCAGCTCCGCTGCGGACGCGTCTAGGAGAAGCGCGGGCTGCGGAGAGGGCTGCGCGGCATGAGCCGCCCCTCCACCTGCGGCTCGCCAACACCTGGCTCGCCAACACCTGGCTTGCCTCTTGATGGCTTTCCGAAGGTCACCAAGGCTGGCGGGGGACGGGGGAGGGGATATTTACACCTGTGGGGTGAGGTGCCACCCCCGCCCCCCGCCCCCTGAGAGCCACTGGAGGCCTGCCTGGTGACGAGCAGGACGCCACCCACGCCGTCCTGAGCACGTGGGACGCCTCGCCGTGAAGTATACGGTGCCCCCGCGGCTCAGCCGGGAGGGAGAGGGGTCTCCTTCCTGTTTCACAGATGAGGGCAGCGTGTTGCCGGCTGAAGCCATCGCGGTTTGCGACAACACAAAGTCCAAACGGAAGGAAAGTTTTAAAGAGTTATATCTGAGCCACGGCCGAGGGCCACACGTGGAAGCGAAATCTCAAAGGATCGCGAAAATGCTCTGGGAAATGGCAGTTTTGCAGTTCATTCGATACATGACAATCATAGGGCGAGGTGGCATGGAGGAGGGTTACGGAACCACCCGCAGATTAGGGAGGGAAGCAAAGAGGGGACATCGCTGGCACTGGATAAAAAGGAGAAGGGACGGACACACGTGTGGGGGGCTGCAGAGTAGTTCACGTTTCACTGAGGTATGCGAGCGACAGCTAACGAGGGACGCTGGGGTCGCCTCGCCCTGGCGCTGGGGCGTGTCCCTGGAGGGCCGGAGGAGGGACACCTTCTGACACTTTCACACCGTGTCCTTCTAGACCCGCGGGAAGTGAAGATCAGCCTTTTATTGCAGAAGTCGAGGGCCCGGGATGCAACCCGCCTCCGCCACCTGCCCAGCTTGGGCCCGACCTCAGGCTGCCCGGCGTCCTTACCTTCGCGCCTGCGCCCGGCGGGCCCGCTTCCTGCCCTCGTTTCCTTCACGTGACGGAGGACAGGCCGTGGCAGTGCTGAGAGCTCGACTTCTGCTCAGCCTCGTCATCGGCTGACTTGTGTCTTGCCCGAAATTCGCGTATCAAAGTCTCGCCCCGCCGGGACCTCAGAGTGGGTGACCTTATTCAGAACGGGGTCGCTGCTGATGTCGGTAGTGTAGATGAGGTCACACTGGAGTCGGGTGGGTCCCTAATCCAACACACTGGCGGCCTTGTCGCAAGGGGCCATTTGGACGCCCACGCGCACAGCGTGGGGGGAGAAGGCCACGTGGAGGTGGAGGCGGGTCGGGGGGCTGCAGGCCTCGGCCGGATCTCAGGTTCCGGCCCCCAGAACTGCAGTCCTGCTGTTGGCGCTGCCCAGCCTGTCGTGTTTCCAGGTGGCCGTCGGAGCAGATGGACGCAGTTATCAAACCTGCCTCTTTCCCACTGTGTCCGCCTGAGCGTCAGCTGAACCATAAGATGTCGGAGGGTACCCCTCCGTCTCCCCAAGGCTGGGGGCAGAAAGGGGCAGGTTTGCTGCCTGGGGTCCCGTGGCCGCGGGAGCAGAATCCTGGCTGCCAGCAGGAACCCAGGCCCTCCTCCTCCCTGCAGGAGCGCTGTCCACTCGCGTGCTGTCACGTGCTGTCACGGGCTGTCACAGCCTGTCATGGGCTGCCCCGGGATTCTCCCCGTTCTGGCATCTGCACCCAGCTGAGTTACACAAGAGGGCGCGGCCATCGGTGGCCCTGGGGGGTGGTGGATCAGGGAGGACAGCGGCCCTGCAGAAGTCATTTAGGCACACCCCGCTCGGGGTCCTTGCGAGTGTTTGTTTTTTGATAATGGGCTTTTTTCAGGAAATTTACCTCTTGTTGGAAGAACGTCAACATCAGCCACCGTGGACTCTGGACTCTCGAGAGGGTGGTGGCAGGAGGCGAGCAGGTGTCTCCGGGCAGAGGTGGGGGGAGGGGGGACAGCAGTGGGGTGCGCGGTGGGCCTGGGGAGCTGCAGGCTGGTGGCACAGATGCCCTTCAGCACTGCGCTCGGCCGGGAGCCTGCGGATGGCGGCGGATGGCGGCGGATGGCGGCGGATGGGGCCACCAGGTCACAGGGTCAGCTCCCGGAAGGCTGGAGGCCCCGGCAAGGGGCTGATTTTCTAAGGAGGGCTGACAAAGGGGTGTGATTGCAGGACCACTGGCTTCAAGATTCAGAGACGCAATTCCGGCCTCACTCGGTCACCCACCGCTCTGAGCTCCGCGAATCCCTCCGCATCTCCGAGCCTCCGCACCCGTGAAGCGGGGGCCCGTGGCGCCCCTCTCAAGATCCCTGTGGGGGTCAGGTGCAGGGCCGGGACCCTGTGTGAACGTTGTAACTGCCTTCCCCTTCGTCTCCCCAGGCGCTCTGAGCTTTCCTCCAAGGTGGACAAGTCGCTTGCCCTTCTGGTCCCTAGTCCCCACCTCCCCGGTGAAATGACATGTCCTTACTAGGTTATCCGGGAAATTATAGAGCTGTCTGCTGGAGGGGCCACTGGCTTAAGGTCCTGGTACCCCTGGATTTGAATCCAATCTCTACTCCCTTGTGGGCATAACAGCCCCCCTGGAAGGAGACATCAGCTCCTGGCCAGCATGGTGCACGTGTGCATGTATGTGTGTGCTTGTGCCCATGTGTGCGTGCACATCCCTGAGCCCCCTAGGGCCTGGATGAGGATGGTCATGCCCTCAGCTTGTTTACGATGTGGCTGGGGTGTCAGGACACCGTCAGAATTTTGTGGGCTTCCTTTGGCGATTTCGTTATTTAAGGCTCTTTCAACTCAGCAGAACTGTTCACTGCAGGTAGGACACCGTGCCAGGAGAGGTTGAAATCACCTAAACCGCTGTCCTTCATCTTGAACGGGGGGCCTGTGTTCCATCTGTGGTATATATCTAGTGGTGCTATGAGACTCTTCCTTTTGCAGCAAAATGGGAATCTTTATTAAAACAACTAAATATCATTTAACATAGGGATTCATAAATGACAGCTGTATGGCATGGCTTTTAAGAAAATTTATATCCAGGTGATTTTGACAGTTTACTTGTCTTTGAGGACTTCAGCCCATCACGCCTCAGTCTCGCGTTGCTTTGTCATTCATGCTCTCCATGGCTGAAGCGAAAACGTCCTCGGGATATGCATAGGGGTCCAGGGGTTGGGAACGTGGCTTTTTCTTTCTCTCTAATCTCTGCTAATAATATTGAAAAATACAGGCTTGGCTTTCTAGCTCTGAGCCTTAAAAGCTAAAGAACAGAAAGAGATCGAGAGAAGAGGTAGCAAAAGCTTTTGGCCACAGGATATTTCTGTGCCGTAGAGAGCATTAATCCCCGTGGCTTTCCCTGGATAGGATGGAGCCATCTTCCCCTCTCATAATGAAGAAAGAAAGTTTCCTGCTCCCAGGAGGAGCGTGCAGGGGCTCTGTGCCTTTCTGGAAATCGCACGCGATGTCAATGCCGGCGACAGGCACATCCATTCAGCGCTTCCTAGCTGGGGTGCACAGGCTGCCTCGGCGGCAGGCTGAACCCGCAGTGCGGTCCAGGATGGCGATTTGAAACGGAGCAGTGAGCTGTGGCACAGAGCATTTCACGGTGAGAGTGCTTTCGGCCAGAAACGGGGTTTTAGGTAGAATTCCTGTGACCATCGGTGCCGAGGCTTACCGTGTGGGCACAGTTATGTGGCCCCTCGTACTGTTTAGCTTTGGGGGGTGTGATGGCAGTGGGGTCCTCAAGATTTTAACCTCATGAGGGACGTGTCCTGTCAGCATCCTAGAACACCCTGGGACCTGACACTTCGGATACCTGGGGAGGTCAACTAGTGGGCTGGGCTGTAACATGCAGGGTCGTGGAGCAGGAGGGCAGAATGCACCCTGGTCTGCAAAAATCGGGGTGACTTTATTCTTAGTAATTTCTTTCCAGAGAAGCGTTGTCTTTCTCTTTCTCTCTCTTTTCTAAACTTTTACTTGACGTATGTAACACCCGTGGAACAGTGCGCATGGGTGACGGCTCGTAGAGTCGTCACAAACGAAACGCACCTGTGTCGCCCGATCAAGAGACGGAACATCCCCCAACCTCAGCATCCCCCGTTCCCGCCGAGGTCTAGCCCGACTTCGAGCGCCACAGGTGAGTTTCGCCTGTTCTTGGACTCGCGTGCGTGAAATGATAGCATCTCCCCCATCCGTATCTTGCTGCTTTTCTGCCCACATCCGTGTCCATGAGATTCGGCCCGGCCCCCGTGAGCCGCGCTAGGTCGTTCCCGCCCGTTGTGCCTTCGCGATCCATCGTGCGAACTGGCCAGGTGGCCGTACTGAGGATGAGCCCCGAGGTGGTCTCCGGCGTGGGGCTCCCGCAGAGGGAGCTGCTGGGCGCACTCCAGCTTGTGCTTTTGTTGAATGTCCGTGAGCGGTTCGGCTTGAGCACATACTTGCGCGGGAAGGGCCGTGTTAGAGGATGCGTTTCGGCTCGAAAAGATGGATTCCGCCCATGGACACGTCGCCTGCGGGGAGCCGCACGCAGCGCAGGCGGCGCGGTGCCTTTGCCGGCACGCGGCTCTCTGGTGTTGGACGCTCTCGTCGCCTCTGCCTGTCCTTCTCCTCCCCTCCCCGCCTCTCTCTCGCTTCATCTCCAGAAGTGTGGCCGTCTGAGTTTGGACAAAGGTGCAAAAGCAATTCGATGGGGAAAGAACAGTCTGTTCAACAAATAGTACAGTTGGACATCGATGGGCAAAAAAATGAACCTTGATCTAGATTTTAGTCCCGGTTCACGCAGGGCTGAAGCGAAAATGTCCCTGGGGTAAACAACACCCCTGTGTCACAGGGATAAAAACTGTGTGTTAGGAGCAAAATTTCAGTAGAGTCTCCAAAGCAGAACTCGAAGGCTCCTTCTTCTGACTTTAACGGAATACGATCGAATGTTGGTAAGAGAAGAATCTCAGCTCCGGGAGGCAAAGGGTTTCTTTGTTTTTCTTCACAGCTGTGTCCCCCGAGCCTAGAACAGTGCTTGGCACCCGTCTTTGAATTAATGGGAAAGATAAGCAGGCATGTCGGTTAGAATGCATTCGATGGAAATCAGCAGAAGGCCTAAGGAAGGCCATTTGACACGCTCTGGATGTGTGCAGGTGGGTTTTCTGGGCTCTGTCCAACGTCCCCGCCAAGGATCCAGGCCCCTTCTCTGCTTCTGCTCTGTATTCTTTTCGTCCGCAAGGCCCCAAAATGACGACGATGACTGTCATGGTGACAGTATTAATAATTACGACCATGATGGGAATGATATTTTGTCTGACCGACTTTGTACAAACCATTGTCCTCAGCCCCTTAGGTATTTTCACTCCCTCACTCACATCAATTCCTAAGGCAGGTTTTGTTCTTTCTCACCTAAAGATGGGGAAACCGAGGCCGAGGGCGATGCAGTCACTTGGCCGAAGTTACAGAACTAAGTAGTTGATGGAACTAGGAGCTGAACCCAGCGGTACTGTGTCATCCGGGCTCACCTTCTAGGCTGAGCCAAAGCAGGACGAAAGGGGGCCAGGTGGGGTCCTGTGGCCACCTCCGTCACTGAGCAGGCTGGGAAAGTGAGTCAATGGCGATGGGAAGCAGGGCTTCTCGGCTGGGGACCCACGAGCCACGCCTCGGCTGGGCACGGTGCCACCGTGACCGGAATGCAGCCCCTCAAGCGAGAGAGAGAGGTGGTGATTTACGGCGGTGAGTAATATTCCTGCCTCATCAAAAAAGGATCCATTCACTTGCAAACTGAAAACACAAACAAAAAAAAAACAAACAAAAAAATTTTTGAAATAACTTCGGTTAAAAAGAACATTGAAAACAAAATTAAAAACTATTTAGAAGTAATTGAGAACGGATGAGCTAAAGTGGAACTCAAAAGAGGAGAAAAAATCTACAGAGAAAAATAACCCGTAGACCAAACGGAAGAGGTAATCTGAGGGACACAGGAAAATAAAACCCAAAACAGGCCTAGGCCCCAGCCGGCCTGCTGCAAACGCTTCAGGAACACGTGGCACCTACATTGTGCTCATCTAAACTATTCCACAGAGGAGAAAAATGACTTCCCAGTCATTCAGTGAAGCTGGCTTAACTCTGATACGAAATCCGGCACTAAGATGGACACAGGCCGCCCCGCTTTATGAAACCCGCGCGAAAAACTCCAGCCCAAACCTCAGAAAGGAAATGCAGCGGCGCGTGGGGAGAGCGCGGTTGTCCTGGGAATGGAAAGGCGGCCCCCGCTTCAGAGCGTGACTCCCCGCGATCACAGCTGAGAGGGGAACTCGCCATCACGGCCCGAGGTCGCCCCCGAGGGACCGGGGCTGGAAGTCCAGGGGCGACGTCGCTCCCGCAAGGTCGCGTGTAATTTTTCCGACGACGAGAGGCCCTCGCTGGTTAGGTAAACGGAAGGCAGCGCCTGGGCAGGTGGCATGGGACAGGACCCCCCAGCAGCTGGCAGGCCGCGGACTGCCAGAGCCTGGTGCCACCATCGCACGAGGGACAGCGACGCGACGGTGGCAGGGACCCCGCCCCGCAGCGCGCTGTGTCCCGCTCTGCACAGGAGGGTGGGCGCTCCTCGTTGGGTCAAAGCGTTGGGGCCCAGAGCTCCCCCAAAGGGATGATGTCCCTCGGTCGGGTGACTGAGTGCGGGGAACGGGGGAGTCCCCTTTCGAAGAGCTCCGGCTTCGGCACTGTTGGTGCGCGCGTGCGTGCACACGTGCACTGCCCGTGCAGAGCGGCCTTGCGTTTTTCCGTGCAGCGTTTGCCACAGTAAACGCCGATCTTGGGGGGCTTACGCACAGCATTCTTGGGGCGCTGCCTCATCTGCTTAAGTAGGTCCGCGAACCGCAGGCGCGTCGCGCCCTGTGTTGAAGATTTCCGCGTCCATTGGTTGGAAGATAAAGCAGGAGGACGTGGGTGGCCTCGGCCCCTGCAGGTGGTGACGAAGGCTGTCGCTCGCCCAGACCGAGCATCCTTCGGATGCACGACGTGCGCCGCCGCTTTGCAGACACCGCTCCCTTCAGGCATCACGCGCCGTCCATTTATGCGATGAATTTTAGGGTGCCGCGTGGAGGAGGTGGACCCCATCTCTGCCTGGGCACCTGGGGCGTCCCGCTGGGGACAGCTAGGAAAGCGTCGCGGCTGTCAGGTTGCAGGGCCACGCCAGCCTGCGTGTCAACCGCGGATCCAACAGAAACCCTGGACGGGGTGCGGGAACCAGCCCTCGTGGACCCCCAAAGTAAACGGTAACAGGCGGCCTAGGAAGGGCCCCCCAGTCAGCGAGCGCCCTCCCCCCACCTCCTCCTGTGTCTTCCAGCACCTCCGAGTTGGGATATGGCAGCTGAAAACCTAGGACTGCACCCCGCGTCCCCCATCCAGCCCCGGTCCGGGCGACGGCGGGGTTCCAGGAGCTGGAAGGGACCCCCCACCTCGCGTGTGTTTGTTGCTTTTCGCCCCCACGGGGCGACTGCGACCAGCGGCCAGCACGGCCAGGCCGCGGGACAGTTATATCCTGCTGGAAAAGAAAGCGTAATTGCCAGTCTAAAACTCTGTGTCCACTGGAAACCTTCTCCCGGGGAGAAGATGAAATGAAGGGCTTCTCAGACGAGCGCGGGGAAACCGTCTCCCCGGCAGATGTGCTCGCTGATTTGATTCCTATGCCTCCCATAAACCCTCGTAAATTAAATCAGCAATGACCGTATTATGGAGCTTGCTCCTTTCATTCTCGTCCTTAAAAATAGCATTCTGTCTTTCAGACCCAGACGTCCAGGAATCTTATGAGCCAGCATTAACGTACTTGCCCAAGGCTACACACCCGGTTGGTGACTGAGGGAGGCTGGGACTTAGAGAATCAAACTCGTTCATCCAGTGATGTTGATTTATGGCCGCGAGCTGGCCAGGGGCACAGCCACAAATAATACATCAGTCTGCGTTCTTGTTTTTTTTTTTAGACAGGCATTTATCATTCGTTCATTACGTTCTATGTTTAATTTCTATACTTTTGGTCGATCCTCTAATTTGCCTTTATTGTAGTACATCCCCCAGCGGAGGTTATAATTGCAGGCGTAACCGTTTGTAAACGTTAAGGAGCAGAGTCCATTCACTCATTTTGCAGATCGGCTAACCCTCCCAAAAGCCAACCACCTCCTATATGTATGTCCAAAATGTTTATTAATTCATTTATTAAGGTCCACTTCCCTGCGGTTTGGCAAATGTAAGCTGTCAATCAAGATAAAACATTTCCTATCCCCTGAGGTCCTCTCCTGTCTCTTCATAGTCCATCTCCCCGCCCACCTCTGCCCTCAGGCAGCTGAACTGCCTCCTGTGAAATGTCATATGTTCAGTGCTCGTTCAGGTCTGCCTGTGATGTTCGGCATAATATTTTTCATATGTACCCATGTCGCTGCGTGCATCGATACTTCTTCATTTTATTGCTAAACGTACTCCATTACACAGATGTGCAACGATTCGTTTATCCATTCACCTGTTCATGGCCATTTGGGTTGTTTCCAGTGTGGGGTTATTAGGGAAGCATATACTTTACATAGTTGTCTAGCAGCTAATTTTTTTGGACATAGCCTTTCATTTCTCTTGGGGAAATATCTATACATGAAATTTCAGGGCCATAGAAATGTGTGTTTAGCTGTTAAGAAATGATCGAAACGCTTTTCAAACTGGTTGCACCATTTTACAGTTACCACGGATTGAGCTTATTTCTTCTCGTGCAAATTTGGTAAAATGTATGTTCAAGGGATTGGTCCGTGTCATATAGGTTATCAAATTTGTGGGAAGAGAGTGTTATTATCCTTCTAATGCCCATGGAATCGGTAGTAATGGCCTGTCTTTCATTTCTGATGTTAGTAGTTTGTGTATTCTTGTTTTTTTCTAATTAGCCTAACTAGAGATTAATCAGTTTTATTGACCTTTTCAAAGAAGCAGCTTGAAAAACGTTTTAAAATTTTCTAAATAACTTTACTGAGGTATACTTGACTTAGAATAAACAGCACGCATTTAAAATGTACGAGTTGATAAGTTTCGACAAATGAAACCATCACCACAATTAAAATGAGGAAAGTATCTATTACTTCCCAAATTTCCTCTGTTCTTTTTAAACCCCGACTTCTGACCTTTCCTACACCCCACACACGCCTTCTGTCCCTAGGAAACCACTTAACTGCTTTGTGCCACTATAGAATATTTATATTTTTCAAAGAAGCAGTTTTCGCTTTTCTCGATTTTCTCTACTGATTTCTTGTTTTCAGTTTTACTGATTTTTGCCCTCGGTTTTTTTTTTTATTATTATTTGTTTACTACTGCTTACTTTGGATTTAATATGCTCTTCTTTTTCTAGTTTCCTAAGGTGAAAACTAGATGATTGACCATAGACCTTCTGTTCTAATATATACATTCAACGCTAAAAAGTTCCTTCTAATCACAAATTTCGATTAGTCGTATTTTCATTTTCATTGAGTTAAACATATTTCTTAATATCTCTCGCGACTCGTTCTTTGATCCATGAGTTATTCAGAAATGTGTTATTTAATCTCCAGGTATTTGGGGGATTTTCTAGCGTCTTCTTGTTATTGATTTCTAGCGTAATCCCATCGTGGTCTGAGAGCAGACTTTATTATTTCTATTCTTGTAACCCTGTTGAGGTATGTTTTATGACTCACAATTCGATCTATCTTGGCGAACATTCCACGAGAAGAATATATATTCTGCTACTGTCGTAGGAAGTACTCTACTGATATCCGTCTGATCCAGCTGATTGATGGTGCTGTTGAGTTCAACTATGTCCTTCCTGATTTTCTGCCTGCTGTGTCTGTCCACTTCTGTTAGGATGGAGTCCAAGTCTCCACCTACGACAGCGGGTAAATCTATTTCTCCCTGGAGGTTCGGCGGTTTTGCCTTATGTATTTTAACGCTTTGTTTTTAAGTACGTACACGTCAAGGATTATTATGTCTTCTTGGAGAACTGACCTTTGTATCATTATTCAGTGCTACCTCCTTTTAAATCTCTGTTCATTTCCCTTGCTCTGAACTTTTTCTTTGTCTGAAATGAACGTAACTACTTTAGCTTTCCTAGTAGCATTGTGTAATCCTTCATTCCTTTACTTTTCAAATCTATCCGAGTCTTTATATTTAAAGTGAGTTTCCTGTAGACAGTTTATAGCGGGTCTTGTTTTTATCTACTCTGACAATCTCTGAGTGATTATTGATAGGATTAGTGTCGTAGTCCCTATAGGCTGCTATAACAAAATATCACAGACTGGGTGGCTTATAAATGACAGAAACTTGTTGCTCACAGTTCTGGAGGCTGGAAGTCCAAGATCAAGGCACCAGCAGGATCGCCTTCTGGCAAGGGCCTTCTTCCTGATTCATAGCCGGTCCCTCACCACTGTGCCCTTACGTGATGGAAGGGGACAGGGATATCTCGGGGACCACTTTTATAAGGTACTAATCCCATTTCTAAGGGCTTCGCCCTCATGATCTAAGCACTCCCAAGGCCCCATCTTCTAATACTATCATCTTTGGGAATTAGGAAGGATTTTGACATATGAATTTTAGGGGGACACAGACATGCAGACCACAGCAGTTGGGTTAATATCTATCCTGTTTGTTACTGTTCTCTATTCATTGCCCTTGTTTTTTGTTTTTTTTTTTTTTGCCTTCTATGGTTTTGAGCATTTCATGATTCCATTTTCTCTCCTCTCTTAGCATATTAATTACATATTCTTTCTTTCTTTTTACTTTTTTAGTGACTGCTCCAGAGTTTACAGTGTCCGTTTTTAAACAATATGATCCTGTTTCATGGGGAGTGCGGGCACTTAATAACAGAGAGTTCTCAATTCCTCCCTCCTATTCCTTATAATACTGCTGCCATCCATTTCGCTTTTCCGTAAGTATAATCGCAGAATACATTGCTGCTATCATTATTTGGAACAAACGGTTATCCATTAGTTCAATTAAAAATAATAAAAATAAAGGTTTATTTTACCGTTTTATATTCCTTCCCTAACCCTCGTCCTTTTTGTAGATTCGAGTCTCCGATCTATATCATTTCTTCTCTCCGGAGAAACCCGTTTAACATTTCTTTCAAGGAAAATTTATTGGCAACGAATTGTCCCAATTTTTTTCTGAGAAAGTGTTTCAACTTCACTTTCGGAGGATGACTGCACTGGATACAGAATTCTAGATGGGTGGAATTTTTTTTCTACAAAAAATATCGCACTGCAACTCTCTTCTTGCTTCCATATTTTCTGAAGAAAAGTTCAATGTAACTCTCATTTTTCCTTCTTAGTGATTTTCTGTGTACTTTTTTCCCCCAATTACTGAAAGGAAAATTGAAATCTCAAATAATAGCACATTTTCATGGATCTTTTCATTGTTTTTTTTTTTTTTACACATATTTTGATGCTCTGTTATTAGGAGCACGCACATTTCTGGTTTTTTTTTAATGTCATATTGATTAACTGAGAATTTTATCATTATAAAATATTGTTCTTTCTTCGGGGAATATTTCCTCTCTTGAAGTCTCCTTTGTCTCTTATTAACATTGAAACCCTAGTTTTCTTATTAGTGTTCGTATGATATCTTTTTTTATCCTTTTATTCGTATTTCTGTGTCTTTATTTTTAAACTGGGTTTCTTGTAGACAGCACAGAGTTTGCTCTTACTTTTTTTAACTTTTATTTTTCTATTAGAATCGAATTCTAAGAGAAATTTAATTCTATTTGATATTAGTTTCAGGTGTGCAGCATAGTGGCTAGACATCTATATAATTCATGAACTGATCCCCCTGCTTAATCTAGTACCCGCCTGGAACAATGCAGTTGACTCTATCTCCTATGTTATAATTTACATCCCTGTGACTGTTTTGTAATTATCGATTCGTACTGCCTAGTTCCGTCACCTTTTCAGGCGCCACTTTGTTCTCTGTATCTATGAGTCTGTTTTCATTTTTTTTTCCACTAATTTTGTTCTTTAGGTTCCACATATAAGCAAAATCATAGGTATTTGTTTTTCTCTGTCTGACTCACATCACTTACCATAATATCCTCTAGGTCCATCCATGTCGTTGCAAATGGTAAGATTTCTCTTTTTCCTGGCTGAGTAATATTCCGTTGTATATATGTACCACCCCTTCTTTATCTATTTGTCTATTGATGGGCACTCAGGTTGCTTCCGTGGTGCTGCAGTGAACGTGGGAGTGTAGATTTCTTTTTCAAACTGGTGTTTTGCTTTTCTTTGGATAAATACCCAGAGGTGCAATTGCTGGGTCATCAGGTAGTTCTAGTTTTAATTTTTTTGAGGCATCTCAAAACTGTTTTCCATAGTTGCTGCACCAGTTTGCATTCCCACCGTCAGTGCACGAGGGGGCCTTTTTCTCTACATCTTCACTAACACGTGTTGTGTTTTGGTTTATTGATGATGCCCATTCTGACAGGTGTGAGGTGATATCTCACTGTGGTTTTAATTTGCATTTCTATGATGATTCGTGACGTTGAGCATCTTTTCATATGTCTATTGGCCATCTGTATGTCTTCTTTGGAAAAACGCCTATTCGGGTCCTCTGCCCATTTTTTAATTGGATTATTTTGTTTGTTTGTTTGTTTGTTTTCTGGTGTTGAGTTGTGTGAGTTCTTTATAACTTTTGGATATTAACCCCTTATCGGATGTGTCATAGGCAAATACTTTCTCCCATTCAGTAGGCTGTCTTTTTGTTTCGTTGATAGTTTCCTTTGCTATGCAAACCTTCTTTAGTTTAATGTAGTTTCATTTGTTTATTTTTTCTTTTATTTCCCTTGCTCGAGAAGTATATCAGAAAAAATAGTAATAAGAGCAATGTCAGAGAGTTTACTGTCCACGTTTTCTTCTAGGAGTCTTATGGTTTCAGGTCTTATATTTAAGTCTTTAATCCATTTTGAGTTTATTCTTGTATATGATGCAAGGAGGTGATCCAGTTTTTTGCATGTATCTGTCCACTCTTCCCATCACCACTTATCAAATAGACTATCTTTGCTCCATTGTATATTCTCGCCTCCTTTGTTATAGATTAAATGACCATTTGGTGTGGATTTATTTCTGGGCTCTGTATTCTGTTCCGTTGATCTATATGTCTGTTCTTATGCCAGTACCATGCTGTTTTGATTACTATAACTTTGTAGCATAATTCGACATAAGGTAGTGTGATACCTCCAACTTTGTTCTTTCTCAGGATTGCCGTGGCTATTCGGGGTCTTTTATGGTTCCGTTTAAATTTTTGAATTACTTGTTCTAGTTCTGTGAAAAACGCCATTGGTATTTTGATAGGGATTGCCTTGAATCTGTAGATTGCCTTGGGTAGTATGGACATTTTAATGATGTTAATTCTCCCTCCCATGAGCACAGTAATTGCTTCCATTTACTTATATCTTCTTTAATTTATTTTTTCAATGGCTTATAATTTTCCGAGTACAGGTCTTTTACCTCCTTGGTTAAATTTATTCCCAGTTATTTTATCATTTTTGATGCAATTGTAAATGGGATTGTTTTCTTAATTTCTCTTTTAGATAGTTCACTATCGGTGTTTAAAAATGCAACTAATTTCTGAATATTAATTTTGTATCCTGCTACTTTGCTGAATTTACTTATCGGTTCTAACGGTCTTTTTGCTGGAATCTTTAGGGTTTTCTATATGTAATATCGTGTCATTGCAATTAATGACAGTTTTACTTCTTCCTTTCCAATTCGGATGCCTTTTATTTCTCTCTCTTTTCGATTGCTGTGGCCAGGACTTCCGATACTATGTTGAATAAAAGTGGTGAATGCGGACATCCTTGTCTTGCCCCTGATCTTAAGGAAAATACTTTCAGCTTTGCACCATCGAGTATGATGTTAGCTGTGGGCTTGTCATATATGGCCTTTATTATGTTGAGGTATGTTCCCTCTATTCCTACTTTGCTGAGAGTTTTTATCACAAATGAATGCTGGATTTTGTCAAATGCTTTTTTCTTCATCTCTCGATATAATCATATGATTTTTATTTTTCAATTTGTTCATGTGGTATATAACGTTAATTGATTCGTGAATATCGAATCAACTTTGCATCCCAGGAAGAAATCCCACTTGATCATGGTGTATGATCTTTTTACTGTATCGACGAATTAGGTTTGCTCATATTTTGTTGAGGATTTTTTGCATCTATGTTCATCAGGGGCATCGGCATGTAATTTTCTATTTTTGTAAGGTCTTTGGAATCAGGGTAATGGTGGCCTCGTAAAATGAGCTTAGGAGCCTTCCCTCCTCTTGAATTTTTTTTCGAATAGTTTGAAAAGAATAGGCATTAATTCTACTTTGATTCTTTGGTAAAATTCACCTGTGAAGCCATCCAGTCCAGGAATCTTGTTGAGAGTTTCTTGATTACTGATTTGATTTCATTAGCATTAATTGCTCCATTCAGATTTTCTGTTTCTTCTAGACTCAGTCTTGAGAGATTATATGTTTCTACAAATTCATCTATTTCTTCCAGATTGTCCAACTTGTTGGCATAAAATTGCTCACAGTATTTTCTTATAATCCTTTGTATTTTTGCGGGGTCGGCTGTCACTTTTCCTCTTTCATTTCTGATTTTATTTTTCTGAGCCCTCTCTCTTTTTTCCTTGATGAGTCTGGTTAAAGGTTTATTGATTTTATTTATTTTTTCAAAGAACCAGCTTTTGGCTTCATTGATCTCTCGTGTGTTTTTTTGTTTTTTTTGTTTTTGTTTTTTTTTAGATTCTATTTCCCTTATTTTCTCTCTGATCTTTATTATTTCCTTCCTTTTATTCACTTTGGCCTTTTTTATTTTTTATTTATTTTTATTTTTATTTATTTTTTACTGTTTCTTTTTCAGTTCCTTTAAGTGTAAGGTTAGATTGTTTGGGATTTTTCTTGTTTCTTGATGCAGGCCTGTATTGCTATGATTTTCTCTCTTCCTGTCTGGAAGATCTGTCCATCGATGTCAATGAAGTGTTAAAGTCTCCCACTATGGCTGTATTACTGTCAATATCTCCTTTTATGTTGGTCACTATTTGCTTTATACATGGAGGTGCTCCTAAGTTGGGTGCGTATATATTTATTAGGTACGTATGTGTACATGTTCTTTTTTTTGGATTGATCCCTTTATCATGTAATGTCTTTCTTTGTCTCTCATTATAGCCTTTGTTTTAAAGTCTATTTTGTCTGATATAAGTATTGCTACCCCAGCTTTTTAAAAATTTCCATTTGCATGAAATATCTTTTTCCAGCCATTTACTTTCATGCTGTGTGTGTCTCTCGATCTGAAGTGGGTCTCTTGTAGATGGTATATGTATGGGTCTTGTTTTCTTATCCATTCACCTACCCTGTGTCTTTTGATTGGAACATTTAATCCATTTACATTTACGGTGATTACTGATAGGTATATAGTTATTGCCACTGTATTATTATATTTATTTTCTCTCCTCCTTCTTAACATTTCTTGTAATACTGGCTTGGTAGTGATGAATTCCTTTAGCTTTTTCTTATCTGGGAAGTTCTTTGTCTCACCTTCGATTTCAATTTATAGCTTTGCTGGGTAGAGTCGTCTTGGTTTCGGTCCTTGCTTTACATCGCTTTGAATATTTCGTGTCAGTCTCTTCTGGGCCACACAGTTTCTGTTGAGAAATCTTATGGGATCTTCCTTGTAAGTAACGAGCTGCACTTTCTCTTGCTGCTTTTAGGATTCTCCGTCTCCAACCTTTGGCATTTTAATTTTGGTGAATCTTGGTGTGGGGGCCTGTTTGGGTTCACCTTGTTTGAAACTCTGTGTGCTTCCTGGACTTGTATGTTTATTTCCTTCTCTAGGTTAGGAAAATTTTCCGTCATTATTTCTTCAAATAGGTTCTCAATCCCTTGCTCTCTCTCTTCTTCTGATACTCCTATGAGGCAAATTTATTCTGCTTGATGTTTTCCCAGAAGTTCCTTAAATTTTCCTCGTTTTTAAATTATTTTTTCTTTTTGCTGTTCTGATCGAGTGTTTTTTGCTACCTTGTCTTCCAAAACCACTGATTTGATCCTCTGCTTCATCTAATCTACTGTTGGTTTCTTCTAGCGTATTCTTCATTTCAGTTATCGTATTCTTCATTTCTGACTGGTTCTTTTTTATGGTTTCTGTGTCCTTTCGTATGCTTACTATGTTTTCATCGACGTTCTCACTGAGATCGTCTACACTTCGCTAAGTTCACTGAGCATCCTTAGAACCAGTGTTTTGAACCCTGTCTGGTAGGTTGCTTGCCTCGCTTAATTCTTTTTCTGGAGTTTTCTCCTTTTCTTTCATTCGAGACATGTTTCTTTGCTTTCTCATTTTGGCTGCCTTTCTGTGTGCGTTTCTATGCATTAGGTAGATTTTCTATGTCTCCCAGTCTTGGAAGGCTGGCCTTATGTTGTAGGTACCCTGTGTGGCCCAGTGGAGCAGTCTCCCTGGTCACCTGCACCAGTGCTCCAGGAGTGTCCCTTGTGGGGGTTGTGTGTGCCCTCCTGTCGTGGTTAAGCCTTGGTTGCTATTGGCACATCGGTGGGTGGGATCGGCTCTCAGACTGACTAGCTGTGAGGACGGGCCACACTCAGTGTATGAGCTGCTGTGTTCGGGCTGACCCCACGGAGTGGGATTCGCCCCAGTGAGCTCGTGTGCCTGTTGGGATCACCCTTTGGGTGTGCCGCTTGTGGGGATAATCAGGTGCTGCTCAGTTGTGGTCTGACACCAGCCTCCAGGTGCGTTGGTTCTAAGGCCTCCTGGGAGGGGCTCCCATGCAGGCCAAGGTCAGCCACTGCCTGTGATTGCCAGGGCTACCTGATAGGAGCGACGAAGTGGTCCGTGGTTGGTGGCTGCCTGTGCTGGACCTGGAGGCATATGGGAGGGACTTCGTGGTGAATGGAGGCCAGCTGCCACCCGTACTGAGCCTAGAGCAGCTTGGCAAAAGGTCAGGGCACCCCCAGGCCTGAGGCTGCCTGCCGGCTACCTGTGAGGCTCAGCAGCTGAAAGAGTCTCAGGTGGTACGTGAGTTCGGTGAGGCGAGGTGCCAGGGAGTCCTCGGGGTGGGGCAGATGGTTTCCCCCGGGTTAGTGCAGATTCAGATTTGGTGTCAGTGCCGAGCCCATAGCTATTTGCAAAAGTCTCAGATCACGCCGAGGCCGGCTCCCGCCCTCTTCGGGCCACAGACCTCCGAGATTTGTTCAGAATCACTGCAGTTCAGGCTGGGGCTAGTTGCCCGCCACCTGACGTCCAGGGAGATGCGGGAGTGGAGGCCTCGCAATGGCTGCTAAAGGAGCCCCTGCCAGAGGGCTGGGTGGGGCTGGTTTCCTAGCCATGAATATGTCTTGGGCAGTTTGAAGGTTGGGTGGGTGGGGTCCCAGGAAGTCACTGGGTGGAGCAAGCTGATCTCACCGGGCCAATCAGATTCAGATATGGCTGAGTGGAGGAGGGCTCAACCCGGGCAAGATGGTGCCCGCCTGCAGGCAGCACAGCAGGAAGGCTCAACTCAGGGACAATGGCAGCTGTCCCTCCAGTCTTTGCACCAAAGCCACACAACTCAGCCTTCCCCTGTATTTTTCTGGCGCCTCCTAAGCTGCTGTCCCTCTGCAGGAGCCCAGGGTGAGAGCCTGCGAGCAGGCCTGTGCATGGGTCCTTTAAGGGGATGTGTGGGTTTCTAGCAGGCCAGAAGGTTGGAATCCCCCTCGATTTTTACAGTCGAACTTTGTGGAGACTCCTCTTCCCGGCAATGGAGCCCTGGGCTGGGGAGCCCTGGGCGGGGTGGGGGCCCCTCACTCCTCCAGGGGGACCTCCACGGCGGAGATATCCCTCCTGTCTGTCAACCGCCGCAGGCGAGTGCGGGGCCAGCCTGTCTTGCGTCTCCGCCTCTCCTACCAGATGTGGCCTCTTCCTTATATCCTCAGTTGTAGGCGTTCTGTTCAGCTAGTCTTCAGATGCTTCTCCAGGTTGATTGTCCTGTAATTTATTTGTAATGTTAATGCGGTCATGGGAGGGGGCGAGCCCAGCCTTTGCCTACCCTGCCCCCTTGACCGGAACCCGCTCTTATTTTTCCTTGCTTTCTAGAATGCTTTATAACGATTTCGTTGACTGTCCAGCGTGGTGTAGCTGAGCTAAATAGGTCTTTGGTGTAAGGTTTGATGTTAACCTGGCTAGTAGTCGAATCGTGTTTAACGTTTGCTGCAGATGTTAAGTGCCAGAGGTTTCAATTTCCTCCAGTGTCCTTGTTTGTGTATTCCTCTAAGGACTGCTTCCTAAATACAGTCTGTGCCTTACAGCTCTGTTAGCGGCGATCCGTTGGCATTATAATAGTGCCCTGTTGTCGTGCCAGTAAGGTGCGGAGGAGGGGAAGCATCGTGTAATCTCGTGATTAAATTTTAGCGAGCCTGTGTTCCTGACCTTCGCTGGCCGGCCCCCTTCCTCCCTGACTTCAGTGGGACGGGAAGGCCAGAGCGGGTGGAGCTGGTTAATTGCCCTTCCTCCCAGCAGATGCCCCGCAGACAGAGTCTTCTCCTGCCGAGTAGGGCTTTGCTGTGAAGATGCTCTGAGACTATTTCGAATGGTTCATTTTCCCCTCTCCCTGCCTCAGACGTGAAGGGAATTTTCTTGGCTCTTTAAGGGGAGCACCTTGTGGGATTAGAGATAAAATTCACTCATTTGCGCACCCCTCCCCTCCAAGAATGCAGTCCCCGGGCGTTTCTCACTCTCATGCGTGTCCACACCACGTCTCTGGCGGTTTGTCACAATTACCATTTAAGGATTAATACCAGTTTACGGCTCCAGTGGCTTCCGCTCCAGGTAAGCAGCTTTGGGCTGTGGCTCTGGATTCTGCTCTCTCTCCCATTTTCAGCTGGTGGTTTCCCCTGTGACCTCAGTTCTCTGATGAGTCCAACAAAAGGCATTGATTTTCACTTTGTTCAGTTTTTTTTTTTCTTTTGTAAAGATGGGAGTGATTACTGTCAAACACTTTCCACCTCAGGGCTGAAATCGGAAGTCTCAAGTCTTGCTTTTTTTATCCAGTCAGACAATTTGCTTTTAATGAGTACATTTAGACCATTTACATTTTTAGTTTAATTCTATAATCTTGCTATTTGTTGCCTTCCATGCATTCTTTTTTGTTTTTGGTTTTTTTTTTTACCCCATTTTTCTGAATTCTTTTGGATTGAGTTACTTTTAGCATTTTATTTGATCTCTCTCATCGGCTTATTAACTGTACCCCTTTATTTCATTTAAAGGTCGATCAAGGATTTATAAGCACATTTAATTTATTGCAGTCTGTCTTAAAAATGTATCAATTCACGTATACAGTAAAAATATAAACTGTTTCCATCTCCCCCTCCTGTCTTTGTATTATTATTGTTCTACACATTATTTCTACAAAGGTTACAAACTCTACGAAGCATTACTCTTAATTTTACTTTAAACGGTCAGTTGTCTTTTTTTAAACTTTATTTTTTAGAGTCGTTTTAGGTTCACAGCGAAACTGAGAGGGAGGCACAGAGATTTCTCATCTACCCCCTGCTCTCGGCATCCCAACCACCCCACCACCCACATTCCCCACGGAGTGGGGCGTTCGTTACCACTGATGAACCTACACTGACACATATAGGCACCCCAAGTCCGTAGAATACCATAGGAGTCACCCTTGATGTTGTACAACTTATGAGCTGGGACCAATGTGTAATGACATGTGTCCGTCTTTATAGCATCGTACAGGATATTTTCATTGTCCCCAAATCTTCTGTGCTTCTCTCGTCCATCCGTCCCTCCTAACCCCTGCAACCATGGATTTTTTTTTTTTTCACTGTCTCCATAGTTTTTTCCTTTCCAGAATGCCCTATTATTCCCGGCATTTGGGTTCTTGGGTTCCCCAAGACAGAAATCAAGAGGAAACCCCAGAGAAGTTTCCAGACAAATTTTATTAAGCTTATGCTGGAGCACAAAGGAGGCAGCATGGGGAGGCGGGGCGCGGGGGAGGTTCTTCAAATTGACCCGTGGCCTGGCTTTGTCTGGCTGCTTTCTCAAACTGGGGCGAGGTGGGCTTTTTGAAGGCCACCGGCCTTCATTACCGGTTGCGTTACCCAGTAACCGTGTTCCTCTTGCTGCTGTGGGGCAAGGTGGCAGCCTGCTCCTTATGGTCACCTCCAGGAAGGTTACACAGTGTCAAACCTCCAACTGTGAGCATTTCGGACAGTGGTCCTGACATGTGTCTGGAAGTCAACAGCAGAAAGATCATAATTAGCTATTTCTACATTTTCGTGTAAAGGGTGACGGGGTGGTGGCATTCCTGTGGTCAGCTTAGCCAGCATTCCCCCTGGGCCGCCCCGGCCCAAGTCCCTGTGCTGTCCTAGTAGAGTCGGAGCTAGACCTGGGCAGTCTGCACTTGGCAATATGCATTTAAGGTTCCTCTGTGTCTTTTCATGTCTCGATGGCTCATTTCTTTATGGAACTAAATAACATTCCATTGTCTGGATGGATCCAACTTATTTTTTTTTTATCTATTCACCTACTCAAGGACATCTGGGTCGCTTCACAGTTTTGGAAGTATGAATAAAGCTGGTGTAGACATCTGTGCGCAGGTTTTTGTGTAGTTACAGGTTTTTAACTCCTTTGGGAAGCACGACTGCTGGATCCTGTGGTCAAAGGGTGTTTAGTTTTATGAGACATCTCCAGCTGTCTTCCGAAGTGGCTGCACCATGTTGCAATCCCACTAGTGATGAGCCCTGCTGTCCTAGGTCCTCACCAGCGTTTGGGGTGTCAGTGTTCTGGATTTTCGTCATTCTAATAAGTGCGTAGTGGCATCTCATTGTTGTTTTGATTTGTATTTTCCCGATGGCATTTGATGTGGAGCATCTTTTTACATGTTTATTTGCTGTCTGTATGTAGTCTATGGTGAGGTGTCTGTTAAGGTCTTTGGTCCATTTTTGGATTGTATTTTTTGTTTTCTTGTTGAGTTTGAGAGTTCTTTTTTATTTTGGATACAAGCCTTTTTATCAGATCTGTGTTTTGTAAATATTTTCTCCCATCCGTGGCTTGTTTTCCCATTCTCTTGACATCATCTTAGGCAGAGAAAAAATTTTAATTTTAATGAAATCCAGCTTATCAATTACTTCTTTCAAGAATTATACTAAAAAGTCATCACTATAAACAAGATTCCTAGCGTTCGTCCTATGTTATCTTCTAGGAGTTTTACAGTTGTGTGTTTACATTTAGGTCTATGATCAATTTTGAGTTAATTTTTGTGAAGTATGTAAGGTTTGTATTCAGACTGATTTTTTTTTTTTCATGTGGATATCCTGTTCCAGCATAATTTGCTGAAAAAACTCTCTTTGGTCCGTTGTATTGGCTTTGGTTCTTTGTTAAAGATCATTTGACAGTATTTATGTGGGTCTATTTCTGGGCTCTATATTCCGTTTTATCGATCTATTTGTTTATTCTTTCACCAATACTACACCGTCTCAGTGACTGTAGATTTACATTAAGTCTTACAATTGAGTAGTATCAGCCCTCCAGCTTGGTTCTTTACCTTCAAAATCGTGTTAGCTATTCTGGGCCTTTAGCCTCTCCATATAAACTTGAGAATCAGTTCATTGATATCCACAAAATAAGCCTCTGGGCTTTTGTTTTGGATTGGTTAAATCTCCATATCAAGTTGACAAGAACTGGCATCTTGACAATATGAGTCTTTCTGTCTATAAATATGGACTATCACTTGATTTATTTAATCCTTTGATTTTATTCATCAGAAGTTTGTAGTTTTCCTTATATAAATCGTTATATACATACCCATATATATAGTTAGATTTATGTCATTTTGGGTGGTGCTGATATAAATGGCACTAGGTTTTTAATGATAAATTCACCTCGTTCAACGTTAATATATAGGATAGACTTTTATAAAATAACCTTATATTCTGTAACCTTTCTATAATCACTTATTAGTTCCAGGAGTTTTTTGTTGTTGTTGTGGATCCTTTCAGATTTTCTACATACAGGATCATGTCATCTGTGAAAGAGACAAGTTTTAATTCTTTCCCAATCTATATACATTTATTCCCTTGTCGTATTGTTTAGTTAGGACTTTCAGTAGTGTTTAAAAGGTGTAGTGAGAGGGGATATACTTGCCTTGTACCTTAACTTGGTGGAAAAGTTTTGAGTTTCACCACCAAGTATAACATTAGCTGTAGGTTCTTTATAAATATTCTTTATCAAGTTGAGGATGTTTTTCTCTATTCCTAGTTTACTGAGAGATTTTTTTTTTTTATCACGAATGTGTGTTGGCTTTTGTCAAATGCTTTTCCTGCTATTAATATGATTGTATGATTATTTTTCCTTTATCTCGATAATAAGATGGATTACATTAATTGAGATCTACTTGGGCTAAACCTCAGTTGTTCATGGTGTATAATTCTTTGTATACATTGTTGAATTCGATTAGCTATTTTTGTGAATTTTTGCATCTATGTTCATGATTAATATTGGACTATAGTTTTCTTGTAATGTCTTTGATTTGGGTATTAGGATAATGATGGCCTTATGCGACGAGTTAGGAAGTATTCTCTTGGCTTCTGTCCTCTGAAAGAGATTGTAGAGAACTGGTATAATTTCCTCCTTAAATATTTGGTGGAATTCACCAGGGAAACTATCTGAGCCTTGTGCTTTCTCTTTTGGAAGGTTCCTAATTATTGATTAAAACATTTGATAGATATAAGCCTATTTAAAGTGTCTCTTGGTCCTTGTGAGTTTTAGCAGATTGAGTCTTTCAAGGACTTGGTCAGTTTTATCTAGATTATCAACTTGTGGGAATAGAATTTTTCACTGTATTTCTTGATATTCTTTTTAATGTCCATGGGATCTGTAGTGATGTCTTACCTTTCCTTCCTGAAATTAGTAATTTGTGTCTTCTCTTTTTTATTCTTAGCTAGCCTGGCTAAAGGTTTATTGATTTTATCAATCTTTTCAAAGAATGAGCTTTTAGTTTAATTTTTTTTTTTATTGATTTTCTGTTTTCAATTTCATTATTTTCTTCTGCTTACTTTGGATTTAATTTGCTCTTTTTTTTTTTAGTTTCCTAAGGTAGAAATTGAGATTAAATTGACTTAAGATCTTTCTTCCTTTTTAATGTATACATTCAATGCTATTGAATTGAATGCTTTTGCTGCCTCCCACAAATTTCGATAAGTATGTTTTCATTTTCATTTAGTTCAAAATATTTTTAAATTTTTTAGATTATTTTTTTGTCTTGTATGTTATTTATAAATATGCTGTTTAATCTTCAGGTATTTCGAAAATTTCCAGTGGATATTTGTTGTTAATGTCTAGTTTAATTTTACTGTGGTCTGAGAGCAGATGTTGAATGATTTCTGTTCTTTTACATTTGTTAAGGTGTGTTTTATGGCCCAGAGTGTGGTTTAGCTAGGCGAATAATTCATGTGAGCTTGAGAAGAGTGTGCATTCTGCTTTTGTTGGATGGAATATTCTATAAGTGCCCAGTATACCCAGTTGATCAGTGATGTCATTGAGTTCAACAATGTCCTTACTGATTTTCGGCTCGCTGGGTTTTCAGTTATAATAGTAGATTTCTCTTTTTCTCTTTGCGGTTTTATCGGGTTTTGCCTTACGTAGCTCGATGACCTGTTGTCAGAAACGTTCACATTAAGGATTATTATGTCTTCGTGGAGAATTGATCCCTTTATCATTATGTAAGTCTTTGCTCTATCCCTGATAACTTTCCTTTCTTTGAAGTCTACTCTGTTTGAAATAAATATAGATACTCGTGCTTTTTAAAAAATTAGTGTTAGCATCGTATATTTTCTCCACCCATTTATTTATAACCTATAAGTGTCTTTATAATTAAAGTGGGTTTCTTGTAGAGAACATATAGTTGGACTTTGCATTTTTATCCATTCTGATGATCTCTATCTTTTAATTGGTACATTTAAACCATTGACATTCAAAGCAATTATTGATATAGTGGGATCAATATCTACCTTTGTTACTGTTTTATATTTGTTGCCTGTGTTCTTTGTCCCTATTTATCTCCAATTATTTTTCTTCCTTTTGTGGTTTTAATTGAGCACGTTATAGGATTTCATTTTTTTCTCCTTTTTAAATATATGTTATACTTCGTTTTTTTTTTTTTTAACTTTTTTTAGTGGCTGCCCTTGAGCTTGCAATATACTTTTACAACTAACCCAAGTCACTTTCAAATAACACTGTACTGCTTCATATGTAGTATGAATACCTATTGTAAAAAAAAATCCAAATTTCTCCATCCTGTTTCTTATATCATTGCTGTCACTTATCTCATTTATATATAAGCATAAATAGGCATATATACATTATATGTGTTTTATATAATATCTATATGATGTAGACATAAACGTACATAATTGAACACAGGGTACAGAATTCTAGTTTGGTGAGTTTTTCGTCTTAATACTTAAAATTTTTTACTCCGCTCTTTCTTGCTTCCCTGGTTTCTGAGGAGGAGCCAGATATAATTTTTATTTTTGCTTCGCCATAGATGAGATGCTTTTTCTTCTGGCTTCTTTCAGAATTTTTTTCCCCCGTTTGAAATCCTGTATTTTTACATTTATCCTGCTTGATGTTCTCTGAGCTTCCTGGATCTGTGGTTTGGTGTCTGACATTAATTTGGGGGAAATTCTCAGTCATTATTGTTTCAAATATTTCTTCTGGTATTCCCATTACATGTATTTACACCTTTTGTAGTTGTCCCACAGTTCCTGGATAGTCTGTTTTTTTGGTTTTTTTGGTTTTTTGTTTGTCTGTTTGTTTGTTTTACAGTCTTTGTTTTCCAATTTTTCAGATTTCTATTAAAATATCAAGCTCAGAGATTCTTTTCCGAACCATCGTCCAGCGTACCAGCGAACCCATGAAAGGCTTTCTCCATTTTTGTTAGTGTTTTGCCTCTTAAATCTCTCGCGTTTCTCTTTGGTTCTTAGGATTTCCATTTCTCAGCGTACATGGCCTGTATGTTCTTCCACGCTGTCTACTTAACGCATTAAAGCCCCTAGCTGATGAATCGTATTTGTTTTAAATTTTCGGTCTGATAATTCCAACATCCCTGCCAGGTCTGGCTCTGATGCTTGCTCTGTCTCTTCAAAGTGTGCTTTTTGTCTTTTCGTATGCCTTGTAATTTTTCCTAACAGCCAGACGTGATGGCAGGTAAAAGCAATTGCTGTGAATAGGCCTCCATAGCATGGCGTTCAGGTGAGGGGGAGGGGAAACATTCTACAGCCGCATGGGGAGGTCTCGGCCTTTCGTGAGCCTGCGCCTCTGGACTGTGAACTCCTCCAGTGTTTCGTGGGTTTTATTTTTTTTCTCCCCCGCTAAATGAAACGTGATGGCTAGAGTGGGCAGGAGTTGGGTCTTTCCCTTTTCCCAGGTCGGTTCCGCTCCGGTTAACTAATTTCTCACCAGGGCAAGACTCGTCGGGAGACCGGAGCGCTCTGCTGTATTTCAAAGTGGTTCCTTTCTCCTCCCCCGCAGGAAGCAGGAGATTTTTCTGTCCTGTTTCTTGTGGGAATCTGGTCAAGCTCCTGGACGCAAACCTCACAGTATTGTGGGTGGTCCCAATAACTGGGTGCCCCTGGAGTTTTTAACTGTCAGAGCTGTCCACACTGGGCCTCCAGCACTTTATCAATTACACTGATAGAGAACCAGGGTCTTCCTCTCCTAGCCCTGGTTCCCAGGGTGGTGTCCAGTCATGAAGCCGTGATCCCGTCACTCGGATTTGGGGGGCAGTGGTTTGCCCTGTGTCCTCATCTCGTTGCAAATCCAGGAATTGTTCATTTTTCGATCCGTTCAGTTTTTTCCTTGTTCTTAGGATGGAATGGTGACTTCTAACCTCCTTACATTTGGAACCAGAGGCAGGAGGAATTGATAATCTTTTAAAGAAATTTTCAAATGAGAAAATGAGCATCTTTTATATTTACTCACATTTTTACCATTTTTATTGATGTCGATTCCTTTGTATAGAGCTGAGTTTTCATCTTGTCTTATTTTCTTTCCGCTTAAGAACTATTTTTTATTGTTTCTTATAATGTAGATTCGCTGGTGATGCATTTTGTTTATTAGGAAATGTCTGTTTCATCTTGATTTTTGAAAGATACTTTCATCGACGTAGAATTCTACATGCGTATCTTTTTTATTACATTCTTCTAAAGATGTTCTCCATTGTCTCCCAGCTTGCGGTATTTCTGATAAGAAACCAGCGATGATTTTATTTTGTTCCTCTGTCTGTGTTTTCTTTCTTTTTTTCTGGATCTTTTTACGATTCCCCTTTATGACTGAATATTGCCGGTTTGATTTTGATAGGTCTCGTGTGATTCGTGTGTGTATATTTATTCTTGTGGTTTGTCGAGTTCCTTGGATTTGTGAGTTAATGGCTTACACGAAATTCAGAAAACCTCTGACGAGTTTTTCTGTCCCCACCTATCTGTTCCGAGTCTCCAAATGCATGAATATCAGACCCTTTACATTTTCTCACAGGTCACAGCGGCTCCTTCCCTTGTCTCTCTGCGTTTCACTGCGTTTTAGTTTGTCCTTTCAAGTTCACGGATCATTTCTTCAATATCGAATCTGCTGTTAATTCTTCCAGTGAATTTTTCATTTCAGATGTTTAATCTCTCTATAGAAGTTGCATTTGACTCATTTTTATACTTTCCATATCTTTCCTCATCGTGGTCATGTTTCTGTTTAAATCCACGGTCATACTTCTAATGGCTGTTTTGCGAAGTGATTCTCTGCTAATTCTATCATCTCTGTCATTGCTGGGTCTGTTCCACTCGGTTGATTTTTCTCTGGGTTATGAGTCACCTTTTCCTGATTGTTACTATACCTAGTAATTGTTTATTGGATTCTAAACCTTATGCATATTACATTATTGAGTGTCTAGGTTTTGTCATTTTCCAAAGTGATGAAATTTAATTTGGCAAGCAGCTAAGTTGCTTGCAGATCACTTTGATCCTCTTAAGGTTTGTTTTGAATTTTTGCGCAGGCGTATTTAAAACCCTTCTCTAGAGCTAATTTCGCCTCGCTACTTAGTCACGACCATTCTGAGGTCTCCCGAATGTCCTACATGTCCCTTGGGGTCTCTCCATCCTGGCTAGTCTTTCTAAAACTTTATCCTGGTCCTGAATGAGCTCTGGGAATCATTCCGCTTACTTAGTTGTTTGTTACCTGGCCTCGTGGAGTCTCACACTGCACACGTGCAGCTTAGGGTTCAATCAACGTCTAAGGGAACCACAATGCAGACTCCAGAACCTTCCCTCCGTGCAGCTGCCTCCTTTATGGTGGTCTGCCTCACAAACACCTACCGCCTCAGCTTCCCCAAACGTCAACCCCTGTGGCATTCTTGTCCTGTGCTCGCGTTCCCCTCCTCTGCCATGGTCTAGAAAGTTCCTCTAGGCAGGAGGCCAGCAGTCAGGCCAACCCCATTTGTTTCTCTGCTGTCAGAGATGGCTATCCTGGCTGCTTGTTTTTCTGTGTTTAAAAACAGTTGTTTCGTGTGTTTTACCCAGTTTTCTAGTCGTTTGTGACGGGAGGGCAAGTTCAGTAGTAGTCACGCCATTGGGACCGGAAGCGAAATTCTACACTATACATTTCACCAAGTGAAGAGAATTAAATTGATTTTACTTAGAAAATTTGAGAGAAAGATAAAGTTAGATGATACATTCTGAATGTAATCGAAACTCGACAGAATGTTGGAAAACATTTCGCTTCTAAGAAAACACAGACGATGGCCCCAGGAAAGTAGAAGCTTGGTGTGCACAGGTGACAGAGGTGGCTGATGAGGGAAGGGGGCGGGGAGGCTAGTTCAGACACATCATTAACATCCAGAACGTATGTCGATAAAAAGACAAAATAATCTAATAGGACAGGAGTCAGTAAACCTTTTCTGGTAATACCCAAATAGCAAATATTTTAGGCTTCGCAAGACACGTATAACCGGTCACTTCTTTTTCTTTTCCGACCCTTTAAAAGTGTAAAAATTGTTCTTAGCTCGCAGTCGATATCAGAGTCCATGGGCCGAGTTTGGCCTACAGGCTGGGTTTGCCAATGCTTGCCGTGGAATCGTAGAATAAACAATTCACAGAACGATAAAATGAAAATTATTAATGCATATATGAAAAGATGCTTAGCCTCCCTAATAATCAGATAAATGCGATTTAAAACAAACATTTAACGTTAATCAGATCGGTAAACATTTTTAAAGGCTGACAATATCAAGAGTTAGCGAAGATAAGTCATAAAAGAAATTCTCACACAGTGCCTGTAGGAGTGTAAATTAATTCAACCATTTTGGAAAGCAATTTGTCAATATCCAAAGCAAATTGGAACTGGAAATGTGTGTTCGTAAAGACTCAGCATTTCCGCTTCCAGATCTATTACCTAGAGAGACGCGTATGTAATTACAGCGTTGTTTGTAATAGAAAAATAAATTGGAAACAACCTAAGCGCACACGCGCACACACACACACACACACACGCACACACACTCACAGCAACACAATTACATCTCAAAAACATAATGTTGAGTTGAAAAGCAAGCTTACTGTGTAATCTATTTACGAAAATGTTTAAAAACACACTGCAGACCACATTATGAATTATTCATAGGTATCTCTTCCGTAGGTGTAAACATGAGAACAGTGGACGGGAAAAACACACACTGAATTCAGAAGGATGGAATTCAGGTGACCCACGGGGAGACAGTACCCAGGAGTGGGGGCGGGAAGGCAGCGCTATCCAACGTTCCCTTCATTTTATAAAAACGTCAAGCGATCGCGACGCATTATTAACGCTTGTCAGTTCTAGATGTTTGTATGTTATTTTCTTCGCTCTTGTGTATCTTGATTTCCCGTGAAAGGAAGGAATAGACAAACCGCTTTCGGTTAATTGCCTGGTGGCCCTGAGGGCCCCTGGATCTCTGTCGGGCTGGGGTAGGTTGCTTCCCTGCTCTGTGCCTCAGTTTCCCCAACTGGAATGAGGAGTGTACCGTTTTTCGAAGTGTAGATGGCCATTGAGTCCCGAGTAGCATTTAAAAAAATGCAACAGACTAGAGTGGGTCAGAAACAGGAGAGGGCTTCCCCTGCCAGGGTGGTCGGGATGGGACAGACAGTTGTTTGTCACCCACACAGAGCTGCTGTTTGGGATGGCCAGTGGATTTCGAAGGGGATGGTGGCAGTGAAGACGCAGCCGTGTGGATGTGCTTAACGCCATCGACCTGCACCTTGAAAAACGGTTAGGATGGTAATTTTCTGTTGTGCGTTTTGGTCTAATTAAAAAAAGAATGTGTCACATGAAGCCAGAGTAAATACTGTTTCATGGAAATTTGCTTTTCATGTATTTAAACAGCTCAAAGCTCAACACGGGGGTTCGGGAGGTGGGGGTGGGGGAGGGGTGGGGAGCAGTGGCAGGTGCCACTCTCCCAGGCCCTGGCGCTGAGGGCCGGGTAGGCGACCACAGGGCCTCTGAACTTGGGCTCTGCTTCTCTGCCGGTTTGGACCGCTGTTTGTCCTCTGCGGCCCGCTGCGGCTTCAGCCCCCAGCGGCCTCCTCTCCAGACCAGCTCGGCCCCGCGTCCTGGTCCCCAGGCTTTCCGTGTCCCTGCTCTTGCGGAAGAGCTGGGCCTGACACGGTTGCACGTCCATCATCGCAATTATGGCCATTAGTCTGCCAGGCTCCGAGGAGCGAAAGATGAGCGAGGGACAAGGGCGAGCGGGAGCTGCGGCGGTGCATTAAGGGGTCTAAGTGGCATCGCGCGCGGGGACGGCGGCGGCCGCGGCCTGCCGGCGACAGCGAAGGTGCATTAGTACAAATTAGCGGGGCCTCGCCGGGAGGGACCGCAGCGAGCTTGCGGGGGAGCCCGCGGCCCCGCGCTCCGTCTCCCAGCGCCACTTTGTCAGGGTCCATCAAATAGAAAAATCAGCCTGGGGCTTTTAATGCGCAGTTGGGAGAATTAGTTTCAATTAGTAGAGGGACATTTTAAATCTCGAGAAATATTCAGCCTTCATGGACTCCATTTAGCATTTAAAACCCACTCTCGGTGTTAATAGAATCGTAGAATGTAAAACCAGAGGGACCTTAGAAATGGTGCGGGCCAGCCCTTCCCGGTGCGGGCAGGGGCGGCGAGACTGATTGTATGCGGCAAAGCGTTGAGACGCAGAGCGGGGCTTTGAAGTCCCCTCTCGGTCCCCAAGCCCAGCCCGCTTTCCACTGAAAACAGCCGCCTCCCTCCTCCTCTCTAGGGAGGGGGTGGCGCTACCGTGGTATTTCTAGCTGTGGGCACGGTTGAGTGTGTGTGTGTGTGTGTGTGTGTGTGTGTGGCTGTGTGTGGCTGTGTGTATGTGTTGGTGCATGCTGTATGTGCATGTGTGTGAGTGTGTTTGCATGTGTGCTGCAGGCATGAGTGTGTATGTGTGTTGAGAGCAAAAAGCGCGCGTAATAACGCCAGGTGTCACGCACGATATTACCGGTCATGAGCCGCAAGGCAGCAGAACAAAATACACATGCGCACGCAGGTGCGTCCCCGTGTGTTTGTCATTCAGGATACAACGCGTGATCCCGGTGCGCAGGCTCAGGCGGTTGTATTCTCGCGGTGTGAGTCTGCGCTGCGTGCCGGGCATGTGTAATCAGCAGGTTAGAGCGCGCATGCGTGCACGTGCGGTTCTTGTGCCGAACGTATTGACGTGATCAGCATACATTGCAGTAAGCCAGACATGACACGCTTTTTGCTCAGGCCGCACCGTACGATACGCCCGCCGCGAAAGTGCGCACGCTGCAGGAGGTAAAAGCGCACGGTGCCGTTAATGCGTATTGAGCGGCATGTCAGAGGCCCAGGCGGCGAGCAACGCGCTCGCAACCGCAGCATTACGCGGCAGTCCGATTCCAGGCATCTACGCTGCGCATGCACGACCGTAGTGGGATCCCTGCGTGCAGTATAATAATTATGCGGTCATAATGGCTGCGTGCGTGCTCCAGTACGTGCGCCGTACGGCAACGAGCAGCACAGAGTGCGCATGCGCGCCATCACGCATCCCGCGCCGCATGCATGATTTCAGGATCCCGAAAATATATACGCATATCATTACCGCGCACGCGCGCAGAGTGTTTGTGTGTGTGTTGCATGTGGGCGAGTATGTTATGATTATGCAGGGTGTATGTGTGTGTGAGCTGCAAAAGCTGCATGTGTGTGTTGTGAGTGCATGCATGTGTGCATTGCATGTGCATGTGTGTGCCACATGTATGAGTGTTGTGAGTTGCACAGGCATGAATGTGTGTGTGCGTGTGTGTGCTGCATGTATGAATGTGTGACTGTGTGTGCAGATGTGTATGGTGCATATGCGTGTGGGTGTCATGTGTAGGCGTGCATGTTGCATGTGTGTATGTTCACCAGTATTATGGGCAGGAAATAAGCGGCTAACGATCCCCTGGACACCCTCCCTTCTTGAAGCTACCCCTGACTCTGGGGACCTCTGGTGACCTAATAAATCAGGTCCGTGCCTGGGCAGTGCTGAGTTGCACCCGAGAGCGGGGTGCGCATCCCGCAGACCCAGCGCGTTCTCGTCCCTCATCCCTCATCCCATCCACGCGGCAGGAGGAAGCGCCGGCTCCCAACGCGTCCGCGCAGCCGCAGAGGGACACCCGCGCTACCCACCTTGCGGGGCACGTTTAGAATGGGAAACTAGATGGAAGGCTCGAACGCGCGGGGCCCCTGGTCGGTAGCTGGCTCTTTGATCTCCCTATGAGAATTCTGAGGGGCTCCTGCTGGCAGATGCGGTCTCGGCGCCATCAGACTCCATTCTGGGGCATCTGGAACCCACACTCCAGCCGAAAATCAGATCTACCTTGTCCCCACCCCCTGCGGCGCTGCCCCCTTTCGCTCCCGGGGTCCGCATCTTTTCTTGTCTCTTCGCCCAGAGGCAGGAGCGCTTGTCTTTCATCAGCGTAAGGTAATTGAGCGCCCCCGCATTGGTGGGCTGGGGAAAAATGAGCCATTAATTTCCTGGAGGTTTCGAGAAAATGCTTTTATCTGTTATACTAGAAACATATTGAGGCTGCTGGTTTGGAAAGAAAAATAGAAGTCGCCTAAGTCCCCTGTTTACCAAAAACGGCTTGGCAAACACGAGCTGTAGCAGCCAAGCTCGTCTTTCCTCTTTGTGGTGAACTTAGGCGTAATCGGGAGAGCAAAGTGCAGCCGTGTTTACAACGAGTATTTCTGTCAGGAGCTGTCGCACTGCCTAGCGACATATTTGGTTGTGCAGTTTTCAACCTGGGAATTGTGCAGGTCAGTGAAAAGCAGGGCTCCGTGTGGCTTCGGGTTTTATTGTGCCTGCAGTTGGCCAGGGCCCTCGCCCGGTCTTCACCGTCGGACCCACTGTGTGCTGGTTCCTGTAGAAGCTTCTGGATAAAGGCCACCAGTTATTCTCACAGCATTTAGGGGTCACTTTCGACTCTGTCGTGGAGCCTCCCCTCACAGAAGGGGTCGTGGGCGGGCAGTCTGTTCCTACCACCGGCCCTCGTGGCCTGTCCACACCCTCTCTTCACCCTGCTGGCTGCCCACCCTGGTGGCCCTAAGGAGAAAGGGCCTTTGCTCACTGGGAAGGGTTCCTGCACCCTGACCTTCACTTGCCCTGTTGTCTGACCTCCTGGAAGGTCCCTTTAACGATCTGTCCATTTCAGGGCCTGGGGCAGGGACAGTGGCCAGGGCAGTGATGCCACTGTCTGATTGTCGCTCCGCTGCTTGGGTGTGTGTGAGCGAGTGATCCCGGCGTCTGGCCCGCCTCCACCAGGGAGGCCTCCAGCTGTCTTCAGTGTGACTTTGAAGCTGGACTTGAATACCGGTTGGGTTATCGCTGATACTCCTCCCTGCTACTGGGGGCGGCCGTTGCTGCTGGTGACTTTGCGACAACCAAAGAGGCCTGGGAAAGGGGCCGCAACAAGTCATGCTTCAGTTTTAAAAATTATCGACGGACTTTGATCTTGGGCAGTGGGGCCTTCAGGGGGCTGATTGCCCCCCGATTCGGAGACTTCTCCTGCTGTCTGGGCCCCAGACAAAGCGGTTCATGTTGCCACGGGCTCCCCCCGAGGACGGGTCAGTCCCTCGGTCTCTCAGACGTCCTCCTCCTCCACCTGGAAGGCGCAGCGGGTCAGGTCCCCTCCACGGGGCAGGGCTGCGGCCCCCTGAATTGCACTTCCTGTCCCACCCCTGACTCCTGGGGACACGGTGTCCATACCCAGCACCAGTCCCGTTCCGAGGAGAGAGCCGCGGGAATAGAATGTCATTACGGTGTAATGAGCCTCCCTCGCTCACCTTTACCGCCCGTGTTTCGAGGTCAGCCAGCCAGCACCCCCGGTTCCATCCGCAGCCTTAACCCACCCCACGGAAGTAGCATACTCTCAGGTTCCAGCATTAGGGTGCGCAGGGGTGCAGTTCCTGTTCCCCAGATGGGGTGGCAGGGCCAACAGAGCTCACTGGGCCCCTTGGAAAGGCTAGGGGGCGGGGGGTGAGGGAGGCGCGAGATGGGAGCAGATCTTTGGAGAGGAGGTGAGACCTGGCAGGGGCCGGCGCAGGTGGAGCTGAGCCAGCAGGCGGGGAGCGGAGCGGCCACCAGGCGGGCGTCACGCGCACACTGCGTGGGTCTGGAGGGCCCGGCCGCAGCGGCCCGTGGGCAGCGGCCTGCAGAGCGGTGGGCTGTGCCTTTTCCGCGTCTGCGAGTGAGAAAGGACGGCGGGCTGGGGACGCCCGCCAGAGCGCCCCGCTGGTGGAGTCCTCACGCGACAGGGCCAGCGGGGTTGGGTCCCAAGGCTCGCGCTGCGAAGCCGCTTAGAATTTCGCCAACCCCCAGGGTCGGAGCCAGGACGAAGATCCCCCGCGTGGCGGGGCCGGGGGGCCCGCGGTGGCCCGCAGTGGCCCGCGGTGGCCCGCGGTGGCCCGCGGTGGCCCGCGGTGGTCTCGAGCGTGCTCGGTGAATGCGTTTGTTCCCACTCGCGCCTGTTAAAGCGGGTTTCGGAGTGTCATGTGTTTTCCATCTCATCCAGGTCCGCGCACCGGGGACCTCGTACTTCTGTTTACTTGTGGGGTGCTTCCCGTCCCCACAGCCCCACCTCGCCGGCGGGGCAGGGCGACGGGACTGTCACGGCCCGGGCGTCCTGGCACCTCGGCACCGCCCCCCAGCAGCTCTGTCCTTCCACGCAGACAGCCGGGTCCGTGCGGGGCCACGGGCCTCTCCTCCGGCCCTGCCGCCGCCCCGCGGTGCCCCTGTCCCAGGCCTTCGGCCGGCAGACGAGCAGCACCTCTGGTGGCACCGAGGACGCCCGCGTGGGAGCCAGCGGGGCCGCGGAGGGCTCCAGAACGCAGGGCAGCAGGTCCGGCCTGGCTGGGCCCCTCCTGGGATGCAGGACCACAGGTCACGGCCCAGCACGGCCCATCAGCCGCCATCTCCCATAGGTGGCATCTCCAGGGGTGGGCTCAGGGACAGAGCCAGCAACCCATGGTAACTCACCATCCTGCCACCATCTCGCACGAACCAGAAGCCACTCAACTCCCACCTCCCTTTTACAGATGGGGCGCCTGACACCCAGACAATAGTTCGCCCACGCCTCTGCCCCATCCCTACGCCTTCGTCGATGCCCACTCTGCCCATCCGGGGAGCTCAAATCCGGGGCCCCCCACCCACCACGCGCCAGAGCGAGCTTTGAGAAATACGCCCCGATGCGCACGCTTCTCCGCATCAGGCGGCCGTGGTCCCTCCTGCCCGCGGGGTACGGCCCTTCCCGGGCCCCCGCCTGTCCGGGCTCACGTCCCTGCGCCCTCCGGTCACTCCTGTGGAGCGCGAGGTCCCGCCGTCACCCTGCGTCACCCTGCGAGCAGTCGTCTGGCCTGGAGCGCCCCCTCTTCCCTCTCTTCGGTCCCTTCATTCTTTAAGACTTGGCTTAGCTCCCGCCTCACCCCACTCTGAGTGCCCCCTCCCTGGTCAGCTGACCCTCTCTGCCCTTACCTTCACTTCCATGGCAGTCCTGTCACATTGTGTTTTTGTCTGTTTTTTGTTGTTGTCGTTGTAGTATTTTGGCTTTTTTTTTTGGCTTTCTCTCGACCTTTATTGAGGTAGAATTGACAAATTAAAGTGTATATTTAAAGTATACAATGTAATTTAATATATGCATACATTGTGAAATTCTTTCCACAACTGGATTAATGAACACATCTCTTCCCTCATCTGTGTGTGTGTGTGTGTGTGTGTGTGTGTGTGCGCGCGCGCGCGTGTGTGTGGTGAAAACACTTAAGATCTACTCAGCAAATGTCAAGTTTACAATACATTATTAACTATAATTACTGTGCTGTGTACTAAATTCCATAGAACTTATTTATCTTTTAACTGGGCGTTTGTACCTTTTGACCAGCATCTCCCCATTTCCCCCACGTCCCAGCCCCTGGCACCTTCTAGTCCGCTCTCTGCTGCTACGAGTTTGACTTTTTTAGATTCCACGTGTGAGTGAGATCACGCAGAGTCTGTCTTTCTCTGTCTGGCTTATTTCGCTTAGCCTAAGACCTCCAGATTCATCCATGTTGTCCCAAATGGCAGGATTTCCTTCCCATTTTGTGGCTGAATGATATTTCATCGTGTACATACACATCACATTTTCTTTACCCATTCATCCATCAACGGACACTTGGATTATTCCCATGTCTTGGCCACTGTGAGTAATCCTGCAATGAACTTGGGGTGCAGGTACCTCTTAGAGATCCTGATTTCATTTCCTTCGAGTGTGCAGAAAGGATTTCTGCATCATGTGGTACTTCTCTTTTTAATTTCTTGAGGAAACTTCATACTGTTTTCCATAGTGGCTGCACCCATCTGCGTTCCCACCAACAGTGCGTGAGGATTCCAATCTCTTCACATTCTCATCAACGCTTGTTATCTCTTGTGGTTTTTTTTTTTTTTTTTTTTGGTAATAGCTATTCTAACAGGTGTGAGACGATATCTCATCATGATTTCGATTTGCATTTTCCTCATGATTAGCGATGTGAGAATAATTTTATATACCTGTCGACCATTTGAAAATGTCTATTTGTCCATTTTTCAAATCATATTATTTGGGTGTGTTTTTTTGTTTTGTTTTGTTTTTTTGGTATTGAGTTGTGTGAGTTCTTTATATTCTTTGAATTAACCCCTTATCAGATATATGGTTTGTAAATATTCTGTAGGTTGTTTTTTTCATTTTGTCGATTGTTTCCTATACAGAATATTTTTAGTTTGATGCAGTCCCACTAGTTTATTTTTGCTTTTATTGCCTGCGCTTTCAGTGTCATAGCCAAAAAACAAACAAACAAACAAAAAACAGAAAAACCCCACAGAACAACAAAAAGCAAAAAACAAAAAAACAAAAAAAAAAAACAAAAAAACAAAAAACCAACATTGCCGAGACCAATGTCTAGGAGCTTTTTCTCTGTTTATTCCAGGAGTTTTAGAGTTTTAGGTCTTACATTCAAGTCTTTCATTCATTTGGAGTAAATTTTGGCGTATGATGTAACGTAAGGGTCCAATTTCATTCTTTTGCATGTGTTTCTCCAGTTTTCCCAGCACCATTTACTGAAGGGACTGCCTTTCCCAGTGCGTGTTCTTGCCGCCTGTGTTAACTATGAGCCGACCGTATTCTGCGGGTTTATTTCCAGGCTCTCGATTCTGCTCCATTGGTCTACGTGTCTGTTTTTATGCCAGTACCACGCTGTTTTGATTACTATATCTTTGTAATATAGTTTGAAATCGGGAAGAATGATGCCTCCACCTTTGTTCTTCTTTCTCAAGATGCTTTGACTATTTGTCGTCTTTTGTGGTTCCATGTGAATTTTAGGCTTGTTTTGCTAGACCAAGAGAGAAAAGAGAGAGGTCTCAAATAAATGAAATTGTAAATGAAAGAGGAGACATTATAACTGATATTACAGAAAAACAAAGGATCATAAAGGACTACTATGAACATTTATGAGCCAACAAATTAAATAATCTAGAAGAAATGGATGAATTCTTAGAAACATAAAACCTACCAAGAATGAAGAAATATAAAACCTGAGCAGACCGATAATGAGTAAGGAGATTTAAACAGTAATAAAAAACCCTCCCAACAAAGAAAAGCCCAGGACCAGATGTTTCATGGGTAAATTATATTAAACATTTAAAGAAGAATGAATACCCATCCTTCTCAAACTCTTCCAAAGAACTGAAGAGGTGAGAACACTTTCAGACTCGTTTTACAAGGCCAGCGTTACTCTCACAGCGAAGCCAGATCCAAGGACACTAAAAGAGAAGAAAATTATAGGCCAATATTCCTGATGAACACAGATGCAAAAATCCTCAATGCAATGCTAGCAAACCAGCCAACAGCACGTTGAAAGGTCAAAAGTAGAGTTTATCTCTGTGATACAGGATGGTTTAACATACACTCAGCAATAAGTATGACTTACCACATTAACGGAATGAAGGGAAAAGATCATATGATGGTCTCAGTGGACTTTCTGGGATAAGCCCCACTGTTTATCATGTAAAGTCATCCTCCTTTGTTACTTGAATTGATTTGCTAATATTTTGCTAAGGATTGGGGCATCGGCGTTTATGGGGGATATTTCGGTCTGTAGTTTTATTTTCTTGTGATGTCTTTGTCAGTCTTTGACATTAGGGGAATATGGCTTTATAAATTGGATTGGGAAAGATTTTATACTCCTTTAAAAAAAAGATTTAATGAACAGTAGGCATCAGTTTTTCTTTAAATGCTTAGTGGAACTCACCCGTGAAGCCATCCTGGCTTGAGCTTTATGTTGGGGGAAGGTTTTAAATTACTAATTCGGTTACTTTGCTTAGAAATTTTTCTTTCTTTTTCTTCTTTACTCGGTTTTGGTATTTTATGTTTCTCTAGAATTTTTTTTCTTTTCATCTAAGTTGCTTAAGTTTTTGACTTAAAGTTATTCATAACCTTCTCTTATAATCCTTTTACTCCATGAAATTCTGCAGTGACGTTCCCTCTTTAATTCTTGATTTTGTTAAATCTTTCTTCTTTCTAAATAATTTTAAATCTAAAAATTCCCTCTAAACATCACTTTAATTACATCACATAAATTTAATGGCATGTTTTTATTTGTTTTATCCTTTTTCCTTTTTAATTTTTTTCTTTGACCTTTGTGTTAATGAGAAGTGCGATGTTTGCTTTCTAAATATGAGTATTCTCTTGATTGCCTTTTTTTGGTTCATTTCTAATTTAACTCTGTTATGATCCGAGAAAATACTTTTAGATCATTTCAATTATTTTAAATATATTGAGAATTTTTTTATGCCTAGCGTGTGATCTATCCTGGAGGACCTTGCAGGGGGGCTCGAAAACCCTGTGTAATTTTCTGCCGTTGGGCGGATTGTTCTATATGTGTTAGGTCGAGTTGCTTAATAGTGTTTTTCAACTCTCGTATATCCTTACAGACTTCCTGTCTATTCGTTGTATCATTTACCGAGAAAAGATGATTTAAATCAACTATATTAAATTCAAGTATAACGGTTAAGTATCTATTACTCGTCTAAATTTCATCATTCTTTTCACGATTACTCTAGGGCCCTGTTTTTCAAGGTGCATATAAATTCATAACTATTCCTTCTCCCTGATGTACTGATTATTTATCATCAGGAAACGGTCCTCTTTGGCTTTAGTAATGTTTCTTGTCTTAAAGTCCATTTTGTCTGATACTAGTGTAGCCTCTCCAGCTTTAAGATGACTGTTACAACACGTCTTTTTCCATCCTTTTATTTTCAGTCCAGTTTCAGTCCAGTTGTGTCTTTGAATCTAAAGGGTGTCTTCCATAGTCACCGTTCAGAGTTTGCTTTTTTGTGCAGTTTTACAATCCCCACCTTTCGACAGGAGCATTTAATTATATTAAATAGAATTATTGATATTTTGCAATTTGTATTCTCTATGACTCACGTATCTTTGTTATTCTTTCGTTCATTTCTTGCCTTCTACATTGTTTAAACAAATTCTCAAGGTGCCATTTTTATTCCTCTCTGATTTTTTTAGCTACGCTTTTTTCTCAGTGATTATTCTATGAATTATCATATGCACCTTGAATTTGTCACACTGTCCTTTAGGTTAATAATCACTTAATTCTGAAAAAAACATAGCAACCATAATGCAAGATCGGTTCCTTTTCTCAGCTCTCATTTGTGCTATGATTCTCAAATATATCACACTTTTATTTTATTTATAGTGTTTTTGAGTATATATTTGTGTAGCCTTTAGGAATTAAATTATATATACATCACTTGTCAGTCTACTGAGGTTATCATTTTACTATTTCAAGTGAAAATTTAAAAATCACCTTTTCTCTGCATTGCTTTGCTCTTCTTTGTTTATAGCTGTTTTAAACATTCTCCATACATTAAAAACTCCATCAGATGGGGTTATAATTTTCACTTCGACTGTCGAATGTAATTTAGAAAACTCACGAGAAGGAAAAGCCTGTTATATTTGCTCCTGTTTTTGCTCATTTCGTTGTTTTCCTTTCTTTCCGGCGTTTCAGAAATCCTTTATTTTAACCATTTCCTTTATGTTTAGAGAACTTCCTTTAGCCATTC
>NW_024349797.1:22051684-22096940 GCF_902729225.1 Pteropus medius | reverse complement strand
TTTTTTTTTTTTTTTTTTTTTTTTTTTTTTTTTTTTTTTTTTTGCCTATGATGTGCCTTGGCGTGAAGTTATTTCGGTTTACATCTGTTTGGGGTTCAGTTAGCTTCTTAAATATGTAGGTTAATGTCTTTGGCCAAATTTGAGGACATTTAAGCTATTTTTTCTTTAAATACTTTTTTTTCAGCCCACCCTGTTTCCCCTCTCCTTCCGGGACTCCTGTGACATGAATGTTACATTTCTCGTTACAGACTCACAGGTCCCCAAAATGTTCTTCATTTTTCAGCCTGTTTCTCTGCGTGGTTCTATTTTCTAGTTCGGCGATTGCTTTCTCTGCCCTCTCCCTTCTGCCGTTGTGCCCATCCATGGATATTTTTATTTCGGTTATTGTATTTTTCCATTCTCTCATTTTCATTTTGATTTTCTTGTTCTATTTCTTTGCAAAAACTTTCTATTTTTCATTTGTTTCGAGCGTGCTCAAAGTGGGTTTGCTGGTGTACTTACCTTGACCGGTGAGTTTTTATACCTCTGTATGCTTTTATGTTGCTGTTCGGCATCTTTCCATTTCAACTTGAACTCGTTTTAGCCTTTCTCGTAAGGCAGGTCTGGTGGTGATGAGCTACTTCAGCTTTTGTTTGCCTGGGCAAGTTTTTATTTCTCCGTCATTTCCGAAGGACAGTTCTGCTCGGTAGAGTTTTCTTGGTTAGCAGTTGTGTGAATATATCATCCCACTTTTTTCAGACCTGTAAGGTTTCTGCTAAGCAATCCACCGACAGTCTGATGGGATCGCCCTTGTACGTGCTAAAGAAAATGATTTTAGGAAGAAGGGAATATTAGAAACTTAGACTTATAGGAGGGAATGAAGAGCATTGAAAATAGTAACTACGTAGTCAATAAAGAAACTTTTTTCTTAATTTCTGTAAAACAAGTGATTGCTTTTATAGAAATGTAACCATGTAGTGTGGAATTTATCACATGTACAAAAGAAATCAAATTGGACAAAGAATGGAGAGAGTTAAATAAAAAATACTGTTGTAAGATTCTTTAAAATAAAGTAATATAATGTTCACTCAAGATAAATGGGATTACCCACTATAATTTTTATAATAGCCATAAAAAGAATAATACATAGAGATATGCTTAAATAGCCAAAGTATGAGATAGATTGGATTACCAGATATATTTGATTAAGGCAGGAGGAGAGGGACGGAAAAAGAACAAGAGGAACAAATGGAAATTAAATAGCGAGACAGTTTATTTAAACCTTACCATACCTATAGTTACACTGCATGTAAATGGATCCTTCCAAAGGTGAAGAAGGACATTTCAAACTAGAAATATGAATTTATTAAGAAGAAGTAAACTTTTAGGGATGATGGATGTATTCATTTTCCTGATAGTGGCGATGGTTTCACATGTATCTATGTATATCAAATCCTATCGAATTATACAGTCGTATGTTATTATATCTCAATAAAGCTGTTCAACAATATGGAAATACGAAGGACTTAGAATAGCCAACACACGCATGTAAAAGATAAATCATGTCGATGAACCACTTGGTTCCAAGAATGGCTACCATGTTACCATAATTACTTCAGTAGCATTTGGCATGTGGTTAGATAACCAGATCAGTGTAACAAATACAGAGTCTAGACATAGATCCACACATGTGGGTGGACCAACTGAAATATGATGAAAGCGCCAGCGTAATTCTACAGGGAAAGAAAACTTTTCCCAACAAATGATGCTGGGACAACTCGATATCCATATCAGAAGACGATGAATCTTGACTCCGACATCAGACCACGCGAAAATTATTTTGATGTAGATCGTAGACTTAAATTTAAAAGATGAATCATTGGAAACTATCTTTGAGGCCTCGGTCTCAGATTTTTACAGAGGTTCCCCCAAAAGGTAACCATAAAAGAAAAAAATGATAAACTGTATTTCATAAAAAGTAAAGATTTCTGCTCTGCTCATTAAGACTCCTTTAGTAAAGTGAAGATGCAAGCAGCAGATTGGGAGAAAATATTTACAGTAGATGGATTTGGAAAAGGACTTATGTCTAGAATATATACAGAGCTCCTACAAAACAAAACTAAAAAGATAGCTCTGTAAAATGTGAGCAAAAGATTTGCATAGATATTTCACACAAAAAAAGATATTCAAAGGCCAATATGTTTATGAAAAGATACACAGCATTATCAGTGATCAGAGAAATGCAGTTTAACACCACCATGAATTTAATCCACTTTATACCCACAGAATGACGAAAATTAAAAGCTGACAACGTCAGGTATCGCTTGGGATGTGGAACAGTTGGGCTTCTCACAAATTGCTGTGAAAGTATCAAATGCCACAACCACTTTGCAAAGTTCTTTGATAATTTCTTACAAAAATAATGTATACTTACCCGATGATCAAGCGCTCCCACTCTTCGGTACTTCCCTAAGAGACGTGGAAACGTAAAACCGTAAAATCGATGTATAAAATGATTAATATCAGTTTTATTCCTAATAGCTCGAAACTGGAAACGATCCAAACGCCCATCAACAAAAGAATGGATTTAAAGAACGGATTTAAAAATAGAGAGTGGGAAACGACTCTGCAGCCAAAAGGCGTGGATGACTGATAGGTGCCACCATGTGAATGAAAAGCCAAAGCATCGTGTCGCGTGAGTAAATCTGAAACAAACGAGTCTCCTAGCACGATTCCATTTACCGGAAGATCTGCAGCAGGCAAACGCGTGACTGCGATCGCATTAAAACAGGAGGTCGAGCGGGGCATGTGGTGCCTATCTGGGGTGACAAAAACGTTCTCTGTCTTGACCCGGGCGTCGGCTCCATGGTGTACACAGTTGCCCAAATTCATCCAACTGGTCATTAAAATCTGTACATTTAACTTTATATAAATTGTGCCTCAATAAAAAGAGTATTATGGAAAAAATATAACAATCGTGAACATATGTGTGCTTCTAAAAAGGTAACAGTGGAGTATGCGAAGCCACAACCTGTGAAACTGGTGAGAACTAGATAAATCAATAGGCATAACTCTCATTGAAAATATTCCTCTTAGGAAATGATATATGTGAATATATTATCCCACTCTTTTTAGGCCTGTAAGATTTCTGCTAAGAGATCCACTCAAAAATAAAGGACTAAGACAGAGAAGATTGGAATGACATAAACTTAAGCTCTTAAGAAACTGAAAGAGCCATCAAACTCATTCCCCTCAAACAATTCTCATGGAAAGCTTTTAGGAGAGAGTTTTAAGAGAGAGTTCTACAAAATAGTAAAGGATCGGGTAAATACTCTTAGAGAAGTTGTTCCCGAAATAAGGGAAATCTTCCCAACTCATTTTATGAGGCTAAAATAACATTTATTCCAAGTTCAGATAGGGCCAATATAAAAAAAAGGGTTCACTTCAGTTATATAAACAGAGGCAAAATTGCAAATAAGCTGCTAACTAATTAACCCTACAGTATATTTTCCAAAACGATCTAGTCGAGTTTCTTCTAGGAAAGCAAGAACGATTTAACAGAAATTCTATCAGTGTTATTTAACATCATTTTGGATCCAAGGATGCAGCAAAATCTTTAATAAAGTTCGACATCATTTTGTGATTTTAAAAAATTCTCAGGAAACTCTAAATAGAAGTGGACATTCTTGATGCACTAAGGACGATGCGTATTAAAAGTTTACAGAAAACCTACTGCTCTGTAGATTAACTTCAGACTCATTTTCTGTAGTGCCGGGACACAGCGACTCAAGCTCACACAGAAGGCTGCGGCTGATGCCATCAGAGGGAAGAGACAGTGCTGTCACTATGTGCAGAGGACATGTCACCTACATGGAAACGCACCAGAACGCACAGAAAAGCGATTCGAACTAATAATAGAGTTTAGCGAGATTGCTGAATGTAAGATCGACTTACTAAAATTAGCGGCTTTCCTCTACACTGGTGATTAACCAATTAGAAATATAATAGAAAAAAGATACATTTTCAAGAGGAACAAAAACTATGAAAGATCTAGAAATCAAGCCAGAAATGCACGCGGAAAACCTTTATAGAAGAAAATTCGAACTTAAAAAAATGTAAAGGACACGAAAAACCACGCGAAAATCATGGAGAGAGAACAGGAAAACATTTATTTTTTATTTTTCAATGACAGTTGACATTCAATATTATTTTATATTAGTTTCAGGTGTGCAGCGTAAGGGTTAGACATTTATATAACTTATGAAGTGATCCCCTTGATAAGTCTGGTGCCCGCCTGGCACATACCAGTTATTACAATATTATTGACTATATTCCCTACGCTGTACTTTATAAAATGAAAATATTTAAAGGACTCTGTCTTCGTATGCTTGGGCTGCCGTAACAGAATACCACAGATCGGGGCGGAGGGGCTTAATAACAAATGTAATTTCTCACAGTTCTCGGGACAGGAAGCCTGAGACCAGGGTGCCAGCATGGCGGGTTCTGGTGACACCCCTCCTGGCTTTCCGAGGGTGGCCGTCTTGCCGTGTCCCCTGCATGGCAGGAGAGGGAGCAAGGTCCCTGCTGTCTCTTTTCTAAGGACACTAGGCCCAAGGACCTGGCCAGATAACCTCATTTAAGCCTAGTCACCTCCCCAAAGCCCCCACCGTCACTTTGGGGGGTAGGGCTTTGACAGATGAATTTGTGGGGGGGGACACAAATATTCAGTTTGTAACAGATATAAAGGAAACATCGAATAAAATGGAGAGAGAGACCATTTTTATGGACACTTGAAGTCGTCAGGCTCCTTCTAAACACGTCTAAGTCGTAACGTCCAAACTGCTAAGTTGATTTTAAGACAGAAGGGCTCAGGGTCGGGTGTTGGTGGCTGGCCTGCTACCTGGCCTGGAGACATCCGACGGAGACAGAGGATCCACTCTCATTGCTGTGTAACAAACTGCCACAAACTCCGTGGCTTGTCATTTTCTAGTTCCAAAGGACCTTTGTGGGGCCACAAAGCAGAGAGAAAGGGAAGAGCGCGGTGATTCTCAGCATAGGGAAAGTCGACTCGCCACACAGAAGACATTAGGGGGACTCCTAGCACCTCCTGCCCCGTGCGTGGCGAGCGTGGTTGTGTCAAAGCGGTTACATACTACGCGCGAGGAGTTAAGACTGCAAAATTAATTTAAAAACCGCGTAGAATGCCCTCGCGACCGTTAGAAATAAGGAGCTTTACACGGCACAGCTCATGGGATACCCTGCTGGCGAGTCTGACAATATCAGGATTAAAGAGATTGGTCAATGGGAAACAGACCCAAAGTTAACAGATGGGTGACAGATTGTAATATATTTACAACATGGAATCGCTAAGGAATTATGATCTAGAACGTACAAGGCGCCCTGACAAATCAAAGGGATGGACCGGCGGCGGAAAACAACGAGCAATTTAAAGGATCGAAAATCTGAGAGGCTAACAAGTGTGCGGAGAGATACTCGATTCCGCCAGTAACGTGGGGGGTGATGATAAGTTGCCAATTTCGTAAGGTTCGTTGGGTGATACGAACATTGGCAGAGATGGGAGGAAACGGGACCCTAACACAGGGGGACACGGGCAGCCTTTCTGGGGGGGATAGGCCGGCAGCACGTTTCACACGGCGCTGAGTGGTTTGTGACTCAGCGACCGCCTCCTTGCCACGGGGCAGGGACACGTGAACGGACGCGCGCTGCAGCCCCGTGTGTGGAGGAGACAGTCCCAGCAGAGCAGGGCCGGGACGCAGAATCTGGAACCCGGCGCAGCCGTCAGAAGCACTGAACCGGCGGCACACACGGCGACAACCAGCAGGACAGATTTCCAAGGCATATTGTTGAAGGAAGACAGCGAGAAACAGGAACTTTAAAGCACAACAAAATGTACTTACGACTGAAACAACACTTACACACACACGAAACCCGACAGTGACACGTTTTCCAAAGTCCAGTATGTATTCAAGAACATGCACGAGACACATTCCCATGGCGCCTTCAGGGGGAGACAGGAAGGACTGGGAAAAAGAGGTGACGACCAATGACATGACTAGATCAGACCGTTGATAATTACGTGCCACGGAGGAAGGAGTACGATGAAACTCGGCTGCCTGAACCTAAGATGCAAATTTTAAAAACAAATACATAAGTGAGACGCGGAGGTTGGTCTCCAAGGATGCTCCTAGCTCTGGAGGTGTCAGGCGACGCTCCCCGAAAGCCATCCCTTCCTCTCCAAGGCCCGCCCCTTTGCCTTCCCCCGGGGAGCGGACCTCTGGGGGCTGTGAGGTGGGTGGGTGGGGCACGCCTATAGCCTGCGGATCGTCGTATTGTCCCAAACGTTTGCTGTCCCTCAGCTGGAGGGTTGCATTCTCCACTCCATCGATGCTGAGGGGATCGCCGAGTGGGACCCCGCCACTGTCCAGGCGTGTGCATCGCAGGTCATTTTCAGAGAGCGGATCGAAGAGCCAGTGGGTGTTTTTTGACCCCAAGGCCAAGCAATGCCCGAGAGGCGGACTACGCTGTCCGCTGTCCGTCCAGGTCCCAGAGCAGACGATGGGGAGAGAGCAAAGTCGCCAAAGGTGAGAGTGACATAAACGTGTGAGTGGTCGGAAGCGCTGACGTGGGGCTGCTTGCTCCTGGAGCATAACCCTGCCTGAGCCGGCTGACCCCGGGCCCCGACCGGGGACCCCGGGCCCAGATCTCCTCCCCCTGTAATCTGAAAAGTTCTGAGTTGACCAGGGCATGGAGAGAAGAGAAGATTCTGATCACCTTCCCCCGCCCCTGGCCCCCGCGCTGCTGGAGTGGGTCACGACTGAGGACACTCAAGAGGCTCATGTCCAGAGAAAATGGCACCGTGACAGCCGCCCACCAGCTCTCAGGGAGCAGCTCTCCGAGCCCCGCGGTGTCTGGATGTGAATGAGAGCCTTCTCGAGTGTCCGTGATAATGAGCCCCATCACCTCGGTGGGCGAGGAGCTGAGCGAGGGCCCTCGAGAATGGCATGCTGGGCGGGAGAGTGAGGTGGTAATTAAGGTCTGTCCACCCCGGCCACAATTATTTAATTTTCCTGGAAAATCGGCATCATCATGATGAATACTCGGCTAATTTCAGGGCGAATTAGTGCACTTGATGTGAAGTGCTTTCCCATTTATCACGCCCCGAGCCTTGCTGAGAGCGCGTGCTGATTGATGGGCCTGCTTCGGCTGGGTGTCCCGTTGCTTCGCCCACAGTCTCCAGCCCCCACAGACTGAAGGACCTGGGGGGACGGGGTGGGGAGGCTTTTATAAATCTTATGCTCCATGTTCACTTTCAAATTCTTTAGCTGCAACTTTCATCCCCTGTGATGGGCCGAGTTGAGATTCTGGAAAATTCACGTCAGCGTCCTAACCCCAGCACCCAAGAATGTGACTGCATTTGGAGACCATTCGATGGCCCGTGTGGTCGATGCAAGATGACCTCTGACCCATGCCACGCCCTTTGCTCGGTGTCATCTCCACAGAGAAGACTGAAAGTGACAGGGCACGTGACAGAACTATCCGAAATGGGAACACGGGGGGAAAGCGGACAGGAAGGAACGGCCGGGCCCGCGAGGGGAGAGCTTAGGAACGCGCGTGTGCGGCCCGTGGTGAGCCTGGGCCCGCAGCCTGGAGGGCTGTCTCAGAATTTCCTGCACCCAGGTGCCAAGGTGCCAGTGCTCAGTGAGAAACACAGCCTGTCACGTGGCCCGGACTCGTGCGGGCATGACGGGGACATTCTCTTTCTGCAACCGGATGTCCGTGGAAGGCAGGTCAGGACCAAGCAGCGAGTTGGCCTGGCTCAGAACAAAGGGGGCAAGTAGGATGGGGTGGGGGTGGGGCGTTTTGCTGAGATAACTTGAGGGGCCACTGCACGATGTCCCGTCCAGCCAGCGTGATGGGAATGACCGGAGACTGTTTCATGGCGACCTCACGCTCCAGTACTCCATGGGCTCCGAGCCCCCGGAGTGTGGGTGGGCGGACACCGCCAGCCAGCCCCCCACCTCCGCCCTCGTCTGCCACCTCCGGGAACTTCCGGGATGACCACGCCCTCTCTGATGAGGCCCTTGTTCTCTAGTCTGACTGGAGCCAAGGTGTGACCCCCGGGGAGCCGACTACAGCCTGAAGCCACCCACTTCTGTGTCCTTCCACCTGCCGGTCTCACAAGGCAGATGCGTTTACTTTCTTTCCACGTTTGGGAAGAACTTTCTCTCATGGCCCAGAGCTCAGGGCCCAAGAGGGCAAACGAGGATCGAGGTGACCAGATGGGCCTGCGTCCAGGTCCCTCTGCCCTCCACGGGCGGCTCTGCTGGCTTCCTCGTCTGCCCACAGCTGCAGGCTGAGCTGTGTCCTGGGGCTTCTGGGCGAAGCACCTGGGCACACGGCAGGTCCTCAAGGGAATCGCAGCTGCGAGATTCGTGACGAACGGGTGTTAGTTCTGCCCACTCACCCTCCGCAACCCGGCCGCGGGCCTCGGAACAGAGTGCACTGGTTAGGGGTGGAGTCCAGCCTGCTGCTCTTTCCGGCGGCCGCGGACATGGAGGGACAAGCCCGAGCGTAACGGAGAGCTGGGGAGGCATTTTCAAGGGCAGGAGCGAGGACTTGGGTGTCTACGGGGGCTCATCCCGTGTGGATTTCCCGGAGCCCCAGAACGATCCCGCAGGGATGCTGGCACTGGCTGGGCACAGAAGGGAAACCGAGGCGGGGCGTGGAGGGAGAGACCTTGGGCCCCACGGCAGGACGGGAGAGGGGGTGGGGCCGGCGCCCGGGGCCTGCGGCTCCCGATCCACTGCCCCTCTGTCCCAGGAGAGCTGCCTGTCCCCAGACACAGACCCCTCTGGTATGAGCACGAGGCGGCCGGGGCTCCGAGCCGGGGAACCGAGGCTTCCAGCTCCTCCCTCCCCGCCCCCCTCGGTGGCCGCTGTGCAGAGAAGCCTGCCCGGCTCCTCCTCTGTGTCCGTTACTCCCCTACGACACTGCTCTCTGGCACTTCAGGTCACCAGGTATGTGGGGTTTTCCCCACATCGAGCAATTCCCCACACCGGAGGAGCGTCCTATAATTTAACTCAGTCTTGACACTGTCTGCCTGGGGTGGCTGAGGCCCCCAGGGTGAGGGCTCAGTCCCACGAGAGCCCCACCCACCCACTACGGAGGCCAGTGGCAAGCAGATCCCCCGGCCACCCCCAGCGTACGTCTGACGGGCTGCAAATCCGAGGTCCCACGACTCCCTCCTTGGGTGAACTTGCCAGAACACCTCGCAGAACCTGAGAAGTGCTCGTTTACATCTACCGGTTTATTAAAGGGTGTGCTAAAGGGTATAGACGAACAGCCAGACGGAGACACACAGGCGAGGTCCCGAGTCCAGGACCTTCTGTCCCCGTGGAATTAGGGTGTGTCACCGTCCCAGATGTGGGTGTGTTCACCCGTCTGGAAGCTCCCTGAGCCCCCTCGAACCCCCTAATATTGGGATCTCATGGAGGCGCCCTCACGTAGACACGATCAATTACTAACTCCACTCCCGGCCCCTCTCCCCTCTCTGGGGAAGCGGGAGTGGGGGTGCTGCAGACTCCATGCCTCTTCCATCCGATGCCAGCAGAAGCGTCACTCACAGCCTCTGTGACTCTCACCGTGGAGTCCCCTCGTGCCGCTGGGGGCTCCCTAGACGAGGCGGGGCCGGGGCACCTCTCCTCCTGCCCTGTTTTGTTCTGTGACTGAGCAAAGCAGTGCTTTAAAGGAAATTTATTTTTCCAAATTGCAGAACGAAGGACGCAATGTTTAAGAAGAAAACACGTTGCTTACGTTTGAGAAAAATTAGCAGCGTTATATAATGAAAGACACTTGAACGGGTCGACTTCGCCCTGGGCTGACATGCGTGTTTGCCTAGTATGTGAGATACTCATAAAATTGCATCCTGTTCATTTAAGGCTTCATATGCTAATTTTCAGCGAATTTTATTTGCCTCTGAAATTTGTTGGTGGCCTGCAGAGTAACAGCCGGGCCGGGTCCGAGTATGTGGGATCCGTGTTAAAAACGTCGGGGAAGAAAGGGGGGCAGAGTCCGGTGTGAGGGCGGAGGGTGAGGGGCCGGGTGGACTCTCCGTGGCCCCTGCCTTCCGAACCCAGGAGGGCCACCCTGAGGACGTGCTGGCCTGCTCCAGGGGACCAGAGCGGCCCCCGCTGGGCCAGCACCCCACCTCGTGGATGGCAAAGCCGGGCATGGAGCCATTGACAGTCCCGCAAAGGGGATCCCCCTGAGGACCTCGGGGGTCCTGTGTCCCCACGCATGCCACGCTTTCACAGGGCGCGCTGGACGAAGGACGTTGGGGTGACGTGTGACTGCGTGAACCAGGACAGGGGAGCCATTTCTACACATCAGCACCCGTCTCTCGAGGCGGAAAGGCAAATCTGCATGCGGGGCCGTCGGCCGGGCTGGCTTCGTACACGTGCGCAGGGCCGCATTCTCGGGAGGGCCACATGCTGTCGCGTTGTAAGAGTTCCTTGCAGGATGCCCCATGCTCGCATTTTGCTCAGGGCCCCACACAGCACACAGCCGGCCCTGTCCCCAAGCGCCGGGCCGCGGTCATGCCTCCTGGGCTGTTTCAACAACCTTCTCCTGACCTTGGCCAAACCCCCTTCCCCGAGGGCGGACGCTGAGTGTGGCTGCAGACGTGGGGCGGTGGCGGGCCAGGCTCTGCGTCTCCCAGGACAGCTGGGGGTGGACAAGCAGAGTGGCCTCTGGAGGGGAAAGGGAAAGTCAGCGGGGAGCCCAGGGGGCAAAAGAGATCTGGAGGTTCCAGAAACGGCTGAGGACTCTGGGTCCAGAGTGCGGAGCGCGGAAAGTGAAAACTTCCGTGTATTAAACCAGGGAGGTTTCAACACCGGGGGCTAGAGTTACTGGCCCCCCACGGCCTGAAAATGAACCTCGGTCTAAACCTCGCATCTGACATGAAAAGCAACTCAAAACGGATCAAAGATTTTAGTGTCAACAGGTAAAACTATAAAACTTTTAGAAGAAACACGTAGGAGAAAGCCTTTGGGATCTTGGGGCGAGGTGGAGTTCTTCGAGGTTACCCCGGACACACAGTTCCTAAAAGAAAAAATGGTACACTGGACGTCATCAAAATTAAGAGCTTTTGTAGCCGTGAAAAAGCAAGCTGCGGACTGGACGACATATCCGACAAAAGACTAGCGTCTCCGGTAGGTAAAGAATTCTCAAAACTCAACGGTATAAAAACAATCCAATTAGAAAACGGCGGAAACCGGGAATGGACCTCTCGCCGAAGGGATGTACAGACGGCGCACGGGCTCGTGAGAAAAGGTGCACGATCAGTAGCCGCTAGAGGAACGCGGATGAAAGCCACCACGACATGTCACTGCCTGCCATCAAATCAAAAAACGGACGAGCGCAAGAAAAACATCGAGTGTGCACCGGCTGAGGAGCCTTCTAAGAAAAATAATAATAAAATAGAGATAACACCAAATGCTGGTGGGGAAGACAGCGGCTTCATCTGCGACAGCCCCAGCTGGAGACCCAAGTGCCTTTTGTGAGGGAACGGTGACTCAGACCATGGCACATCGGACCCTGGGACACGGCTCCACTCGGCAGTGAAAAGGAACGAGCCGTGGGAACGCACACCAAGGAGCGGGGACTTCGAGGGCGCGGTGCTGAGTGGGGGACGCCAGCTCCAAAAGTTACATGTGACAGTCTCGAAACGACGAAGCCGGAGAGCGGCTTCGTGACTGCCGGGGCTCCGGGTGGGGAGAGGGCGGCGAGCGTGACCATAAAGGTGAGCACGGGGGATCCTCGTGGTGACGGAGGGAGGCTGTGTCCGGATCGTGGCCACAATCTGTATCTGGTCGTTGGGATAACATTGCCCAGAACCAAATACACACGCATGTGTGCACACGCACAGAATGCACGTGCTATAGACGGTTTGTGTCCTCGCCAAAATTTATATGTGGAAGTCCCAACCCCCAATGCGATGGTATCAGGAGGTGGCTGAGGGGGCGGGGAGATAACTTTGGTGGGTGATTAGGTCCCGGGGGAGGAGCCCTTGTCCTGGGGGTTAGTCCCTATAAAAGACGGCCGCAGAGAAATATCGTTCCCAGACCTCACCACCCGAGTCTGTCTGCCTGCACCTTCTGGCCAGAAGAAATGCACGAGCAGAAGTTTGCGGTATAGAAAGTTTGGGTGGAGAATTGCTTGTCTGGAGCGTGGGGAGCTCATGTCCTAAAGACCCAGCTTCCCAACAGCTTGTAGGCTACAGATTCTACAGGGCAAAATCAGAAGTCACCGTGGGTTAGGGGTTCGGGGTCGTGCAGGGAGCTAGCTGGCTGGCGGGAGGCGAGGTGAGGATAATAAATCATGCCTGCAGGTCCCGAGGACAGTTCTGAGGTCTGCTCCGGCGTCCCTCTGTCTGGTCTCATGGGAAAGTGGCCAGGGGGTCGTTCCACCTTAGGGCTCAGGAGCTGAAACATAACTTAAGCCAAGATGTTATCTTCAGGTCCTGACCGCGTGACCATCATCGGGTCCAGGCGACTGTCCCCCTGGGGCCCCCGGGGGTTGCTGATTATCCGGGGGAGAGGCTGGGCCTCTGAGGGGCAGAGGCAGAGAGAGAAGTGGGATTTCTAGAGCTACGGTTTGAGGCAAAATTGAATCAAAGTTGTAAGTACCCTCGGTCTCAATGATCTCTCTCCCCCATGTGACACAGCAGGAAGACAGCCATCGGCAGGCAGACCAGGAAGAGAGCCCTCATCAGGACCTGAGCTGGGACTTCCAGCCTCCGGAATTGTGAGCAGTAAACGTCTGTTGTCTAAGCGCCGCCCCCCCGCCCCCACCACACTGCCCCGTGGTGTTTGGCTACAGCGGCCCCATGACTAGGAGGGCGGCCTGGGAAACCGGTGAAGTCTGAACGAGGCCAGTGGGTCATACCTGGGCCGGGTTCCGACTTGGATGCTGTACCGTAGCGATGAAAGCTGTTATCCCTGGGGAAACCGGGCGAAGGGTCTACGAGACATCTCTGAACTGTTTTTGCTTCTTCCCACGAACCTGTAATTATTTCCGGGGGAAAAGAAATAGAATTTAGGGAGAGGAGAGATACCCGGAGGGCTGACATTATGGACAAAGGCCAAGCGTAACAGGGATATGAGAACTTGGAGAAATATGTGGCCAGCAGGTTTGTTCCGGGCGGATCTGCCAGGTCCGATGTCGGGGGCAGGGGGTGAGCTCCCAGCGAGGACCCTGCCCTGCCCGGAAGGGCGTGCCCTCCCAGCCCCAGCACAGAGGTCTCACACTTTTAGCACCAACGGTTCACCAGGGGCGGGGCGTCTGGGGCGTCTGGGGCTGCGAGCCAGCCTGGGCTCCCAGCAGCAGTAAGTGCCTGAACAGCCTCGCTTTGCACGTTAGGAGCTGTCTGCAACCCACTCTCCTGAGTTACATGAGGACACAGTTTATCTTTAGCCCGAAGCCACCTGCTTGGTAATCTGTTTCTGTGTACCCAATTGATCCCACCGTCCGTGCATTAGCTACAGAGAGGGCCGGCTTTATTTAAAGCGATCAGCTCTCACGAGAGAGCCGGACAGGGCGGGCCGGCGTGTGGTCTTGACCGCGCCTTTGGGCAACCCTGCCCTTCTCTGAGCGACGGGACAGGCTGACCCGGGCCAGGCTGGTGGGGGACACGGTGCCGTGTGAAGACAAAACCTGGAACCCCAACGGGGAGGCACTTCCCGTGAGACGTGGGTTGAGATTTTTTTCCCCCACAGGTCACTAAGGCCGTTTCTTCATTTTGAAATTTTGGTCCATCTTCTAGACAAATGTTTAAATTGTTTAGTGAAAATTCTGGAAGCATTTATACCCCGCACTGCCCAGCTTTGGATAAATTATGAAATCTATATTGTCTTGATATCTTAGTGGTACCTCGGGGTGTGAGTCTAAAGAGAACAGTCTCCCCATGTCCTGGGTTCGCCGCATTATTCTCAGATCCCCTCCCCCCGCCCCGCCCCGCCCCACCTCGTGGGTGTGTGGCTCTCAGGATGCTCTGCCGCTCGCTCGGAATTCTTCTTCCAGGTCCCGATGTGTTTCGAACTCCTTTCTGATCACTGGTGGCAGCCTCTGCCCGAAGACAGGCTCTCGAATGGACAGAATTAAAAAGATGAACGTGAGTGATAAACGGTGTGAAAATGGGCCGCGAGTGGGGGCGTGGTCACTCGGGAGGGCGGGGTCCTTGGAGGAGGAGGGGCCCCTCAGATGCTTGACCTGTTCCCACCGTCCAGGTGTGAGGTGTGAGGACTGACTGCCATGCAGGCACGTGCACTGCCCTGCACCCACACACTCCCCGGGGTGCCCCTGATGCAGGCGGGCGGGGCTGACCGTTGCCTCGGCGACTGGCACGTGCTGACTACACAGAGCCTAGAATTTACCATCTTCATCAAGTCTGGGATTCAAGGACATCAGATACATTCACCTCTGTTCATAGCCATCCCCACCATCTGGTTCTGAAACGTCTTCCTCACCCTGAACGGAAACCCCCGGGCAGTTGATTTCACGTGTCCACGTGCCTGGCCACGGGATGCCCCCAGGGCAGGTCAGACTTTGTCTCTGGGTGCGTCCATGGGGGGCCGCAGGAGGGACGAGCCCTCGGGTCGGGGGCTGGGTGAAGAAGCCCTCCCCGTTGAGGGTGGACGCCGTGTCATCCGCTGAGCACCTGGACGGGAGAAAGTGGCAGAAGAAAGACGAATTCACTCTGTGCTTGAGCGGGGACGCCGTCTGTCCCGCCGTCTGTCCCGCCGTCTGTCCCGCCCCGGGTGTGGCTGCTCCTCGTCCCTGGGCCTCCGGGCTGTAATGGCACCACCGGCTTTCCTGGGCGTCCAGCTCACAGACCGCAGATCGTGGGACCGCCTCCGTGATCGTGGGAGCCCACAGCACATCCCTCTCTGTGAACCCGCTGGTTCTGTGTCTCTGGAGGACCCTGACCGTAAAACCCCAAACCTTTTAGGCCATCGCCCCCATCTCGCCCGTCCCCTGGCCCCTGGCAGCCACGAATCTGTCTTCTGTCTCTGCGGATGTGTCTATCCTGGACACTTCCTACAGATGGGGTCCCACAGCGTGTGGCCTTCGCGCCCGGCTCCCTTCCTCCAGCGTCGGGCCATCGCTCCGCCCACACCGTGGCGCGTGTCGGTCCTTCATTCCTTCACGCGGCCGCATAACGAGCCGTCCTAGGGGTAGGTGGCATCGTATCCGTCTGCGTTCGCCCTCTGAGGCTGCCCGGAGCGTCCAGGGACCTCGAGGGCTTGGCTTCGAACTGAGATGATGTAATGAAGGGAGCCGCAGGGCAGCAACTCTGTGTGACTGCCACGGCTGTGTCCCCAATACCGGGGACAGGGAGGGCACGCAGCAGATATCTGCCGATGAATGATGAGTGATGAGCGATGAGTGATGAATGATGAATGAATGAATGGATGATGAATGAATGAATGGATGAGCGAGCATGGCGGCTGGAAATGACCGTGAGGGTGTTTGTGCTCTGAACTGCGAGGACGTGGCGGCTGCTCGGACCACCTTTGGGGAGAAAAAGGCGCAGAGCTCTGAGGCTGAGCAGAGGCTGGGAGCCGGGAGGCCGGCCGTGGAGTCTCGGCTCTCGCTGCCACGTGGACGTGGTCACTTGGGAAGCTGGGTTCGTTTCCTGTGGCCGCCGTAGCAAATTTCCATGCACGGAGTGGCTTAAAACAGCACACGGTTGTTCTCGTGCTGTTCTGGGGGTTGGAAGTCCGACCCGGTCTCACTGGGCTGAGCTCAGTGTATCGGCAGGGCCGGTTCTTTCCGGAGGCTCCGGGGTCTTGCTTGCTCTGGAAATGCTGTCTCCCGGCTCCTGGGGCGGCCATCATAAGGCCCATTATTTTGCCTCCTCTTTCTCAGGTCCCAGGCCGACGTTGATGTAATATCGGCGGCTCGTACAAAGTCTCGTATACCAGTCCGTGAGGAGGCCCTCTCCTCCTCATCCTCATCATCATCCTTTGGCTCCTCGTCTCCTCCTCCTCCTCATAAAACCGCTCGTTTCCTCCTCCTCCTCCTCCTCCTCGGCATCCTCACATCATCCTCCGTCGTTTCCTCCTCCGCTCCTCCTCATCTTTTCCTCCTCGACCTCCTCTCCTCATCGACCATCAAAACCATATAAAACCGTCGTTTCCTTTCCACTCACTCACATCTCCTCATCGTTCCTCACTCCTCCCTCCTCCTCCGCTCCCTCCTCCTCCCTCCTCCCTCCCTCCGGCTCCTCCCTCCTCCTCTCCTCCTCCCTCCTCCCTCCCTCAGCTCCCTCCCTCCCTCCCTCTCCTCCTCTGCTCCCTCCTCCTCCCTCCTCTCCTCTTCCCTTCCTCCCTCCCTCCCCTCCCCTCCTGAGGGCTCCTGTGGTTAGATCGGGACCACCTGATAATCCAAGGTAAGACCCTCCACTCAACCGCCTCGGCCAAGTTCCTTTCCCACATTCACAGGTTCTTGGGAGTGGGATGTGGACATTCGGGGGGCCCCTTGGCCTGTCTGAGACTCGGTTTCCCCCGCAGGGTGGACGATTCCCAGGGTCTTCCCCAGCTCTTGGAGGCAGGGGATGGGTGAAGAGAGAACAGTGGCCTCTGACTTAATGACAACTTCTGTCCTCATCGGAGCAAGCTCTCCGGAGAGCACCTGTCCACCCAGATTCTTGGTCGACCCCGTCCACCTGCTTCCTTCCTGACCCCTGTAAGTGGCCTCTGAGAGCATAATCATCCTTTCACAGGCAAGGGACAGGTTTCAGAAGGGGCAGCAACATTCCTAAGTCAACGTGTCTCAAAAGCAGGGCTCAGGCCCAGCTGCCTCTGTCCACCTCCGGACCCAGTGGGGATCCCTACTGTTTGCACAGGTGATTCGGGTGAAATGTGAGCATTTTAGGGCATTTAATGAAATCCAATGAATTTTGCATATTTTAATTCGGTCCTTTCAGGAAGCTGGAACACGCAATTGACTTAGTCATTAATTTAAGAGTTTTTTGAAACTGACTTTCTCAGTTAAAGAAAAACGTGGAGCGTGTGGGGAGGATCTGCGGACGTGATTGTGATGTTCAGTCATTTATTTGCCTTCTGAAGTCCTTTCTCGGGAGGAGCGGGCTGCAAAGAGAGAGCCTGCAGGACGCCTGTCCCCTCTGGAGCTCCTGGAGGCGAAGCGCCCGGACCTGTGTGTCCCTTTCTGCAGCTGGGCACGCAGGGTACACACGTGCGAAGGTACACGCATATGCGCCACCTCTGAAATACAAGCGGGATTGACATATCCCCTTGGGGAGGTGACCTAGCCCCCCGCAACGGGTGATGAGCTTTCCTCTTGACCGGGTCCTGCCCCCACACTGGAAATCACCCTTCCTTCCAGTGGCTCAGAGGGGTGTGTTCCGAGGGACCAGGCACAGGTCCCTGAGCACAGGGCAGGACTGTGCGCCCATAGCCGTGAGGGCCCAGGCTCTCGGCCTAGGCTCTTCACCCACCACGCCCCGGAAAAGCCCAGCTCTGCGGACGACCCGGCCGTCAGCGAGCGGAGCTTCCTGGCACGGTGCCAGGGTGGAGTTGGGTTCCGACGTTGGAGATTTTATCACTCGGGATCTTGGCGGTCTAATCTGTAGAATGGGCGTAATATACCTATTTCCGCAGAGGTATTTTCGTGGACTCCTTCATTCAGGAAATAAGGATTCAGCATCCTAGGAGCGAGCGCCCAGGGATGAAAGATAAATGAGAAGAGCATCCTGCCCTCCAGGATCAGTCTGAGGAAGGCGACACGTGGCAGGCAGCTGCTGCGGTGCAGCCTGTGATAAACGACCCTGTTTGTTGATTTATTCATTCATTCATTCATCAAGTGCTTCTTGCAAGCTGCTCATGTGCCAGAAACCGTGGGTGCTTGCCAGCGAGGAGTCCACGTGGAACAGTGAAATGTCACGGAAAATGCCAGCCATCGCTTGGCGAGTGGTTAGCAGACATAAACCTTTTGAGTAATTATGAAAACGGTGCCTGGAGAATCATTGAGAAAAGACGCTGCATCCACTTTGGTCTGAATACATGATCTGAGACTTTTAACTGGAGACCCCTTTGGACAGACAGCAAATAATACTCTGTTGATTCCCAAATTCCTGGACTGTTCGCTGTGCACCTATTCAGAACGAAGAGCCGGGTCTCCCTGCAGGACACAGCTGCGACTCTGGAAAACCCATAAAGGGTTGGGGAGAAGTCAGGACGACAATGCCGTCACCCGCCCAGTCACCCCGCACCCGGTGCCTGCAGCTCTGCTGGGCGCTGTCGGCTCGACCCGGGTCCTCGGCCTCATCGGGCCCCACCGTCTGCGTGGTAATCGAGTGACTTCTGGTGGTCTCCATCGTCCCATTGCCTACAGCCGTCCTCAGAGGTTCGTGGTGGCCCTGGACCTCGCCTCCGACCCAGGCCCCGGGTTGAGGGGAAAGCAACTGGGTTCTGCTCTTTGCTCAGTCAGTGGCTTCGCTCCAGGGCTCTGTCGCCTGGGGCTGGACTGTCCCTGCAAACACGCCATCTTCTCCATTTGGAACTCCGTCTACTTCGGAAGCTGGGACATGCGATCAATTCTCTCATTAATAAGGTTTTCGAAGCAGACTTTCTCCGTTAAAAAGCGGAGGTGGAGGGGGCGAATGGGGGGTGTCACGGTTGAATCGTGTCCCCCAAAAGAGGCATATTGCAGTCTTAACTCCCAGGACCTCGGAACGTGACCTTATGTAGAAACAAGGTCACTGCAGATGTCACTAGTCTAATCAGGCTGAGGTGGCCCTGGAGTCGGGCGGACCCCAGTGTCATGTGACTGGCGCTCCTGCGAGAAAAGAAAGCGCAGAGAGAGGCTGCCGTGTGGACAGGCAGAGACGCGGGAAGGCCGCGTGGGGCGTGGAGGCAGGGCCAGGGGCAGGGATCGAGGGACAGCTGCCAGCCTGGGGATCGGTGCTGGCCGAGGATTGCCAGCTGCCACCAGAAGCCAGGAGGCAAGGAAGGGTTCTTCCCCACAGGTTCCAGAGGGGCACGACCCCACCTACACCTCGATTTCAGACATCCGGTCCCTAGAACGATGACACAGTACGTGGTCCTTCGCGATGATAGCCCGAGGGCACTAACATGGGGGACCCGAGTCGCCCCCCTCCCAGGCCCTGGTGGCCTTTGGGGACATGGCACATGTCGGTCCTGCCTGCTGCTGTGTTGGTTCCTTCTCCCTTCACACGGGGGAGTAAGGTGACCCCGTTGCTCTGCACACACGGGAACCCTCAGGCTTGTCTGGGACCTGCGGTCTGGGGCGGATGGCTCGTCCCAAAGCCGGAGCTGGTCTGGTTACTCATTCGCCCACTGTACCCCCGCTGCCCAGCAGGTGCTGGGGGTCCGGACTGGAGCCCTGAGCTCGCTGGCACTCACTGTGGCCGGTACCGATCTTCCCGTCTGGTCTCCGGAGAAGGGTAGTTAAGCCGCAGCCAGGCCAGCTGAGCCCGCGTCTCTCCCTCTGCTCGCCCCTGCGGGCGCCTGGCTGCCCACTGCTGGGCCGCGCCTTCCTGTCCCCTTCGCTGGACCTCGGGCTCCTCTCCCTCCTCTGGGCAGGGTCTCACCTCAGGAGCCTCCTCCCCGGTTCCATCCCAGGCCGAGCGACACCCACTCGTTTCCAGAAGCGTGCCTTTGTTAAGGCATCCGCCGTTCGACTTCCGCCTGCCGGCTCCTGCAGTCCTGTGCAAGGGGACCTTGAGTTGGGTGACGTCTGGAGCCTCCAGGCCTGGTGGTTCACAGCGCAAATCCAGCGTATGGCACTATTCTCCAGAGGATGAGGACATGCCCTGCAAAATCACAGTTCCATTGTCCAACTTCGATAGAGTAATTTTAATTAATATGCAGTCTATATTCAAAACTCAGCTTTCCCCCAATATTTTTATATTTATGTATGTGTATTTACATGAAATATATTTGTATGTTATTATATAGTATGCTATTTTAAAATATATTAAATTATATTACTAGTTAAGTTAAAATTTAAATATTAAAATAGATATGATATATATGATATGTTATATATGATATAATAATGCATAATATACTTCTATTAATATAATTAATTATATTTATTATTTACATATATTTGTTATAATTAGTTATAATATATATTAGCTACAATATATACTATATAAAATATAATTATATATCAAATGGAATTATAATATAGTTAATTATAATGTTATAATTATGATAATCTATAATTATATATCATATAATATAAAACATAAAATGTACTATAAGTAAAAGTATATAAATAAATATATAATATTAACATACAATCCAATATATTATATGAAAATATAGAAATCTGTTTTATTCACATGCCCAAGCAGTCCACCGGGGTTTCTGTGCCCAGGGTGGTGACTATCTAGAGGCACAGAGATGGCCCTGTCCTGTGCAATCAGAGAAGGTTTTCTGGGAGAGGTGACATTCCAGTTATGTCTTTAAAGTACCCGGGAGTTCTCCGGCGGGCAGGGGCTGTCGGGGATGGAGGCGTCTGTCCGTGAGATGACCACGAGGTGACTCTGACTCGTCACGTCTACTGAGTGTCCCTCGGTGCCAGGCTGCGAACTGAGCAGCACAGGCAGCCTTGCCCTCAGGGTGCTGATGGCCCACGGCGCTGGTGGCCCAGGGCGCAGGGGCATGGAGACGCCTCGAGGGTCTGGCGTGTGGAGCAAGGACACCGGATGAGGGGACCTGCGTGTGGAAGGGGCCACGGGGTCTTTGGGCCTTGGAGAGCCACGCGAGGGTCCTGGCCTTTGCCCTGTGGATGTCGGCACCATTCCAGGGCCGGAACGAAGCGGGGCATCCAGGGTGGGGCCTTAGCACCTCTCGAAGGCAGCGGCTGGACACGTCTCTGCGCTGGCTTCAGGCGGCGGCCCTGGCAGACGGCATGGTGTCCGGGCAGGTGGACCCGTGCTCTGAGCCCAAGGAATCCTCCAATTTGCCAAAAAATTATCCCCTGAGAAACTGCGGAGAGCCCAGAGGTTAGGACACGTGCCGCCCCCCACACCAGTGGGAGGAGCCCAGGGCGGTCCAGGGGGTCCCAGGAGAGGGCCTCCCAGGAGGGGCCTCGGGGGACACCAAGGGGAGACCGAGTCTCCCGGGACCATCTCCAGCAGCGAGGAACTCAGTGACCCCTCCCCCCCAGGCCAGGCTGCAGAGAGAGGAGGGTCCACCAGGCTCAGGATGCCCTTGACCTCATCTCCCAGGAAAACGGGGCCTGGGGCTCCGACACCTTCCTTCCCGTTTCCCAGGCACAGCCTTCCCCCTCGCTGGGCACACCTGGGCACCCTGCTGCCTTTCTGGGGGGGGGGCCTCAGCTCTGTGGGGAGCTCAGCGGAGACCTCCATCCGTGTGGTTAGCCTTGGGGGAAGGGGGGGCTCAAGAAGCAAAATGTAGACGATGAGGTCCGATAGCGGCTGCGGAGCAGGCGGAGGGCCCGGTCACCCTGCGATGTCCCTTCGGCCCGTGGTTACGGGTCCTCCGCTCCTTTGCGGGGAGAAGGTGAATGGTGATGCCGAAGCCCCCGCGGAAATGCCCGGAAGCCGTCAGACAAGGCACGCGGGGGGCGCGGCTGGACTTGGGGCTGGGCGCTCCAACGCACTCTTTTGTGTTAATGACCCCGGGGGTGTTGTCACCTGAGGGACCCTGGACGGGGTCAGCCTGAGATGTGGGGGGAGCGCCAGGATGGACGGACCCTTAACCTTGGATGGCCTCCTCTGTGCCGGGCAGAGGCCATGCTAGGGTCACCGGATTCAGCGAATGAAATGCAGGGTGCTGGATACGTTTGAATTTCCAATGAACAGCAAAAGATGTTTTAGGATAAGTATGTCCCAAATATTCCACGTTTCTCAGAAACTCACGTTTTGTCTGGTACCGCTGCGAGGCTGCCACGTGGGGAGCTGCGGTGGCAGCGACCACCCCCGCCTGTCACCTTGGCCTGAGAGGGCCGCGGTACCTTTCACGCATAAGCACTTTCTCTTTGAGACGCATCCTCTTTCCTGAAATGGCAGCTCTGAAGAATGCACCACGCTGGGGGCCCTGGCTCAGCCCCACCTCCTGGGGAACCGAGTCCCCATGTGCCCAGGGAGGGGCTCCCTTTCCCTTGAGTTTCACGCCTCCAGGGAAAGGCGTGAGTGGGCTGGCTCCGGTGTCCCCCCCATTGCAGCTGTGGCAATGGATGCTCAGCCCAACCCCGGAAGGGCCCTGAGTGTTGTCCCCCCAGGGCTTGGGGCTGCACCCCCGGTGGCTCCCAGACCCCTGAGATCGGACCTTGGAGTCCCAAACTCACATGACATCTGAGGAGCGAGGACCTCCAGCTGTGGTTACCCAGATGGCAGCCCAGGTCTGGAGCAGGGGTATGACGGAGCCAGGCCACCAGGAGCCACTGGCAGCAGGAGGTGGCTCTGGTGGGTGTGTTGAAAGGCTGGTCTGCAGCCCGCGTGGAGATGGCCGAGGGGCTGGCGCCTCCTCTGGACGGCCAGTGGAAGCGGGCGCTGTCTTTGTTGGTCCAACATCTAAGACCAGAGCACCTGCCATTTTCCTGGAGGGGCCCAGAGGGCTGGTGCCCCCTGACCAGAGGGCACTATTGCCTTGGCTACTCTGGGGCTTGGCGGGCCAGCTCTCTGTCCACTCCAGCCCCAGGTCCTTGGGTTTCGAGGATGGCCACTGGGGGGCACTGCGAGCCAGGACACCTGGCAGGGATCCACCCAGAGGCCCATCTGGCCAGCCCTGCCCAGGAGGGAGCCGGGGTGGGAGTCTCCGCTCGAGGACCCTCGCAGTCCTGCCCAGAGGGGCTTTGGGGCCAGGACTCTGCCTGGACAGCGGGAACCTCCTCGATGCCTGTGATGGCGGCCCCGCCCCGTGCAGTCACGCACAGGTGCACCGCAAGCACGCTTTTACCCAGGTGCGTGCACAGACGTGCTCGCCCGCCACACGCGCACAGGCCCAGGTGGGTGACGGCGTCCCAGATACCCGCCCAAGAAGGTGGGACTGTGAATGGTCCTTCAGTCTCCTCTGGGCAGCCCAGCGGGGGTCCCGGTGCAGCCCCTCCTGCTTGACCGGGGAGCTGCCCCCCTGTCAGGCCCACCGCCCACTCCTGCGGCCCGGCTGGGTCCTCTGAGTCTCTGGGTGCCCGGCCAGCAGTGCCCTCCGCAGGGCACCTCCTCGAAGCCCATCCTTGAGGGGCGTTCTCTGCGCCGCACCTGCCCCCGGCCCCAGCCTCTGCCCCAGTGTGGACGCCATAGGTGTTAGGCTTTGCTTTTGCACGTCGGTTTCTCTCCTGGACTAGGAGCCGCGAGGGCCCCTCCCACGACACAGCTGGGTGGCGGAGGGCGGCGGTCAGGGTCGCGGTCCCATAGCAGTGGCCCAGCGGCTGCCGGCCCCTCCCGGCCCCTCCTCCTCTGCGGTCCCCCGCCTCCCTGCTTTCAGCCACCCTCTCACGAAGCCCCTCCTCTTTTTATAAATGGCACCACCAAGTCCCAGAGCAGGGAGCGACTCGCCCAGGGTCGCCCAGCAAGCCGGGTGGCGTCTTCCTGCACATCCGCCTGAATGCAGGGGTGCAGGGGGCTGCTCCCCTTGGGCACGGCAGAGAGCCGCACTGCTGGCGTGGTGGGGACAGCTGGCCCCGGGTCCCTCCGCCGCAGACTCTAGATCCCTCCTGTTCCATCTGGTTCTGAGAATGTTAAAACGAACCAGCCCACCGCCAGCTCCCACCTCTTCCTCTCCCTCCAAACCAGTATCCCCTCAGGCCTGGGTGAGCTGTCCACCTGCCACACCTGCCTGCACAGCTGAGCTCCCCAGGGACCGCCCCTCTGCTCCCCAGCAGGGTGCCCCTCCCTCCCAGGGGCAGAGCTGGCCCCGTCTTTGGTGGGTTCTGGCAGGTGGTCTGAGTGGCTCCCACCTCAGGCGGGCGGCAGGGGCGCGTGGGCCAGCGGCCAGGGCTTCCCTGCCCACTTGTCTCGTTTCCGTCTGAACAGACTCGTGGACCCGATGGCCTTGGCCCATGAAGCAAACTCCAGGTCCGAGCCCCGCTTCTCCCAGTCACCAGGCAGCGGCAGCCAGCACCACGATCCCGCGTCCTGACCTGGGATGTGGTTCGCTGAGTGCAAACGCAGCCACGGCCCTCACCCGTGGAAGTGGGCCTGGCAGCCTTCGTTTGGGGCTGGGGTCCAAGGCGGTGAGCAGTGGAGGTCGGGGCCCGTTCTGATCCCCCGGTGTGTGGCCAGGGGGTCCCACAGGTCCTGGGTCTCAGCTCCCCCTCCTCTGCGTAGTGGGGACATGTCCCCCAGCTCTCGGGGCTGCTGTGAAGATCAGAGTCTGTATAATGCACCTGGCACAGGTTAGCGTTCGAAGCTGCGGCCCTTCACGGTGCACCCCGGGGAGGGGGAGGAAGGTCCCGGGGACCCCTGCTGCACTCGGGGGAGGGTGTCCTCTCTTGTGCCACCTGTGGCCCTGAGTCATTAACGCAGGACCCCAGATCGAGGTCGGCCTCTGGGCTGCCTCCCTGAGCTCCCCTGCGGGCGCCGTTGCTGTGATGTTTTCCATTTCTCCCGAGCCTCCCCGGGGCTCTGGTCCCTTGCCATCAATCTTCTCAGCGAGATTCGGTCCCCGGCCTGGGTGGGCTCAGAGAGGAGAGGTGTCCCGTAGCTTGGCACGTGCAGGGGTGGGCTGTGCCGTGCGGGAGGCCCAGGGCCTTCCCCCAGGAAATGCCTGCCCGGGATCCTTCACAAGCTCCTGGGGGCAGGAGCCCGCAGGTGCTGAAAGGGGTGCTGGGAGCGGGGGCGAGGAGGAGGTCCGTGTGGGCTCCGGGGGCCTCGGCTCCCGTGGGAGGCGGGTGTGCAGGCAGCCCTTGGGGACAGGGTGCATTGCAGCTGTTTGGGCAGCTCCAAAAAGTGCCACAGCTCTGTCAGGCTTTGCAGGCTCTGCTTTCCAGCTGCCAATATTTTTGACAGCGAGGCACAGCCCTCACCAGACTCCGGCTACTGGGCTGAGGACGCTGCTTCCCCAGACCCCACAGCCTGGGAGCCGAGCACCCATTCCGGCCTCTGCATTCACTGCTGGGGACGGCAAGGAGGGACTGAGGCCACCGTTAGCGCACTTGTGCTCCGAGCACGTGTGTACACACGTGAGCATGCGCACGTGTGTGCGAGCGTGTGCGTGCATGTGAGTGTCCCGTGTGCACATGTGAGAGCATGTAGGTGCATGTGAGTGTGAGCTCACGTGCATGCAATTCTGTACATGTGTGGTGCACATGTGTTCACACAAGTCTGTGCACACGAGTGTATGAATGTGCTCTGTGTGTGTGCATGTGTGTGCATGGGGGGTGCGTGAGTGGACTCGCCATGTGTGTGAGCACGGGTGCTCTGGCAGCGTGTCACACAGCATTCTGCGTCACCCAACACGAGCGAGGGAAGAGGGTTTGATGACCGGTGTCTCCTCTCCCTCAAAGCCACGGTCTGCCTCTCCGCGGACTTTGCCGGTGGCCCTGGCGGGATGTTTACCAGCCCGCGGTGAGGCCCGGTGGCTGGTTTCAGGCGGGGTTTTCCGCACCGTTGAAAGGCTTCGTGGGCAGAAACATCCAGCCGTCTACGGTTTTCATCCCGGTCCCAAAGCCTCTAGCCAAGGCAACCGACGCTCAACCAATAATAGTTAATTAATCTCATATTTATGTGGAATCTCCACCCAAGACACCGTTACCTCATGGGGAGCCAGGGGTGGATAGCGGGTGCATGCTCTGTGTAGGTACAAGCCAGGAGAGCCACCATCATGCTGTGGGACCCAGGACCTGCCATCCACCCTCTCTTAGCTTCCGTGTCACCTAGAACGAAGGACCGGACCAAACGTCCCATGAGTCAGAAGTTTGCTCCATGCTGAGACCATGTGTCCTCGGAGAGTGAGAGGGTCCAAGGACAGCTTCCAGCCCAGGTTCTGGACGCGCATGACCTCAGGGAGGAGGGCGGGAGCTGCGCCTGGCGCCGGAGGGCCACGTGGAGCTTCGGCAGCGGCAGTCGGGTCTGTTTCAAGCCCTGCTTTACTTCACGAACGATCACCTCAGCCTACGGTCGAGATACAACAAAACCGAGTGAAATGCACCCCCCCAAGATCTCCCAGGTTCAAGCAAATGGAAGTGATAATAGGAACTGAACGACGAGGAGAAAAGTGGAACAGAAATTTGCACACCAATAGGTCCTGCGCAGCGATGTCTACTGGTGTCTAAAATTGGGCTGTGTGATTCCTGGCAGCCAAAGTGAAAAGGGAAATAGGATCAGTTTTGTTGTCTTCGCTCTCCCCTAGGATAGGGCTTCCCAGTTCTCTTCCCATCGACGTGCACAGAGACGTGCAAGACCCCCAGGCAGGCAGACAAGGCCGCTCCCACCAGCCAGAGATGACCGTCCCGAGGGCTGAACGAAGCAGTGTCCCTGGACGCCTCCGTTAGGACAAGTCTCCATCAAAGGCGGCAGTCACTTGGTGCTCTGGGAAGTGCAAAGACTTTTCCAGCCTGGGTTCTGAAAGACACTTGTCCCCTGGGGCTCTATCTAGGTGGCCCTGAAAGGAAAAATGAGTCATGTCCCCAACAGCAAACCGCCGGCTGCCGCAGGACAGTGGCGCTGTTATTGGGCACCTACTACGTGCAGGTGCCGGGTAGGAGATTTGCCTACGTGGTCTTGATTCCTGACTCTATCAGCCCTCTCTACCGATGAGGCCCCTTGGCCCCCAGCAGGTCATAGCACCGTGGGTGGCAGGACGCGGGGTGCTGCGGCCCCATAGCCGGCTCTGTCCGCCCTCCCCACCTGCACCCCCTGGACTTAGAAGTCGCCCTGGAGTGCGCCACTCGGGCTGTGGTCCTGGGCTCTGTGACTCACTGAAGATGGCAGGCGAGGTGGTTCTTTGCACGGCCGGTCACCGGCAGCTGTCTCGGAGGCCCAGGCCCAGCCGCGGCTTCAGCGGGAAGGGAGAGGGCTCGGGCCTGTGCCGCCGGGCGGAGTGCGCTGGGCGGGGGTTCTAGCAGCGGCTCTGAGGCTGAGAGAACCCCACGCATGGGTCAGCTGCTCTCAGGAAGGGCCGAGGCTCAGAGATCTGCATGTCCGCATAGGGTGGGGTCCCCAGGCTCCTCCTGGGTGGGACCCCGTCTGTCCACAACCACGCTTTTCTCATTTTGCAGACTTGGGTGCAGGTACAGGCCGGGTAATAATGGCCACTCAGGGGTGGAAATCCAGGCTCGGCCTTCTTCACCAGTCTGGGGGCCCCCGGTTCAGAGGTGGGGACACCGAAGAGTGAGATCTCTGCAAGGAAGGGACAGGAGCTGCCCAGGATGGGGCCTCCCTCATCCGCGCCCTCCGGGGAAGGGCCAGGGAGGGCGCACGGAGGGCTCACGAGGGCTCAGAAGAGTTCGCCAGGCGAGCGAGCGGAGAGGAAAGAACGTTGGAGAAGACGCTGCACGAAGACCAGGGGAGCCTCCGAGGGCGGGTGCGGGGGGCCCCCCGCAGAAGCCGCGGTGGGGGGCGGGGCTGGTGGGTGGGTCCTCGCTCTGTCCCGAACCCCTCGCCGCGATGCAGGTTTGTAATCGAGAGGTTTTCTTCAGCCAGACTCCACTCCCAGTGTGTCCCCGCCCGGCCGCACGGACCCCTGAGCTGCGGACGCTGTCCCTCGGGGGTCCCCAGGGCTCGGGGTCGAGAAGGGCGGCTGTGGGCAGCGGGAGGTTAGCGGTCTGGGAATACGTGTCCCTGCTCTTCGTTTTCCTTCTCGGCGGGCTGGAGACCGAGAAGCCTCGCCCCGTCCTCCACGCATCTCCCGACCCCACCCGCCCCAGTGGCCGGGGCCCGGAGACTGGCGCCATTTGCCGGGTCCGTGTGCACACGCGTGTGTCCGCACGGGAGGGGCGTTGTCCCGCTGCGTGTGTCTGCGTGTGTGTGCATGTCCCGTGGCTGTGTCTCCTTTGCCCTGAGTGTGCCTGTCCCTCGGTCTGCCCGTGCGCGGCCTCCCTGAGCCTGTCTCAGCTCCACGCCTGTTCTCCACTGGGACAGGAGAGATGACTAGAAAGCCACGTGCTACGCCGAGGGGGAGCTGGGCTCCCCACGCTCTGGCACACAGGCCCCTACTCCGTGTGCCGGACCGCGGCCACAGCGAGTACTGGGCACTTCGCGGCCTGCAGCTTGTCCCTAGAGCCCAGAAGGGGGTTGGCCTGGAATCCGGCCTGCAACCCCACTGCTCGCCGGGCCCGCACCCCACCCCGTCCCCCTCCGCACCCCACCCACCTCCTCCCTGAGGCACAAAGCTGACTGTGCCACACCCCTACCCCGCCCATCCGGTGGGTGACCTTCACAGCACAGGCCACACTCCCTCAGCTTGGTGTGCCAGGCTCTCCTGGTGAGGCGCTGCCACCTCCAGCCTCCAGGTCACCAGAGCCCTGGGCGGAGGACGCGCCTGCTCCCCCTCTCCCCGCAGGAGTGGCCAGACTGGGCCCTGCAGCGGGAACTCCCACTCGGTGCCCGGGCGGTGCTGGGCATGGGCACGCGGCCTCAGGACCACAGGCCCACCTGGCCAGGCTCCGGAGGAGGCACCCAAGGGCCCCCCAGCTCCCTACCACTGCTGCACCCCGCCCACTCCCTGGAAGGCTCATTCCAGGAACCACGGCTCCCAGAAAGGGCCAGGCCGTCTCAGCCAGCAGAAGATGCCACGGAGGCTGATTCCTGGAAAACGGGGCCCCACGGCCCCCAGAGGGCCTGCACAAGGACAGCTTACAGCAGGCAAGGTGCCAGGAGCCAGCGGGTGGGGAAGGGGTCCAGGCTCCCCGCCTGGACGCAGCTGGTGGCCAGTGTGGTGGGGGAGGGGGCCCCCTCCGAGCAGCGGGCCTCCGTGTGGGGAGGGGTCCTGAGGTGACACAGTGACCGTAGGCCGGCTGTACCAAGCGCTCCTCGCAGGTCAGCTCCTGGCCCTTGGTGCTGGGATGGGCGCCCTTCGAGGGCTCTGCGAGGCGTGCAGGTCTCGGCCGCCCTCCGCGAGTGCGGGCTCTGCCCCCGGCAGCGGGCAGGCGCCACACACCCGGCCACCTCTCGCCGTCCTCCCAGCCGAGGCCCCCGCTGGGCCCGCTGTAATTGGTTTCTGTCTGACTGTAGCAAAGCACAGGCTGACTCCTGCCCAGCTGTGTTCGCGGTGTCTGTCCTCCGCAGCCGCTTCTCTGCTTCTTCTGGAACATCGGGGCAGGAGTTCATGTGTCTGGGGTTGGGGGGGCGGGGTCTGCTTGAGTGTCCCTTCCCCCACCGGAGGCCCCAGAGCTGGAGCACACACACGCACTCACATGGAGGCACGTACATGCACACGCTCCTGCACACACGATCAGGTGCAAACGCGGGCACACACGGCCCTCGCACACGCTCTCACACACATACCCACGCACACGCTCACGCACGCACACACGGCCCTCTGCCTGCCTGACCTGGCCGCGGTAGCTCCAGGTAACGGACGTCACCTTTGTGCAGCTACGCGGGGTCTTCCCCTCTCCGTGTTCCTGCGTCTGCAGCCGCCAAGACAAGCTGACTGACAACCCCACGTCCCGTCATCCGTGGGCTCAGACCCTCCCATCAACTGCTTCCACCCCCGGGGTGAACTCTGAACTCCTGTCTCTTGCTACATGGCACTTTCAGTCAGGGCGTCTGCCGTGCAGTCTTTACAAACTCGCCGCCATAATCTGGCCCCCGGGACCTTGCACACGCCTGGGACTCTGCAGAGGAAGGAGCCTGCACACCCTCAGTCCTGTGCCGACCGACAGCGTAACCTTCTCCTTCGGGATCCGGCTTGCTGGCCGTGTCCTGACACAGCTCGTCTAGAGGAGGGACTTTCACCTCTTGGCACTCACAGCCCCCCTGTGCTTGTCACTGACGGACACCCAGCACGGACCCATGTTCCCCCATGGGTATGTCACCCGGACAAGCCCAGGGTCCGGGTGTCCAGGCACAGCACTGCGTCGCAGACACAGAAGCAGCAGTCCAGCAACCAAAGCGTTTAAAACAGATCCCGGTCTTTGCTGGGGTCTTGCGAACGTTTTAGGAGCTACGGTTCACAGGCTCGGCCACGCCGCCCAATGCCAAACACAAACACTGCGTCCCCTCCCAGCTCCTCCTCCTCCTCCTCCTCCTCCACGCTTGCGAGACGCCCCCTCCCTCATCACACTGGCCTCCTCCCTCCAACAGCCCCTCTCCCCGCTCCTGGTGAGGAGCCGGACCCCGCCTCCCTTTGTTTCCTTTCTCCATAGCTCTGCCCAACGGGGAGCCCTGGAGTCGCCCCGCCAGTTGGAGCCCCCACCCCGCTTCTCTCCTTTCCCTCCCAGACCTCTCTCTTTGTGCCCCTTTGCCCAAATCTGCATCAGAAAAAAAGCTCAAAACCCAGCTGGCAAACAGAGAGGTCTCTCCCCGGGGGAGAAAAGAAGGGGTGACACAGAGCCAGCGAGGTCAAAGTTCCCTTTATCCCTCGGGGAGCAGGGGACATTCGCATGTTAATACATCACATTCCCATCCCCATCAAGAATCAGTAGAATCTTTCACAAGCTGCATTTTAACCTTGCAGATTTCCCCACAAACAGTTACACAAAGGAACCGAAGACGGTGTGTGAGTGTGTGTGTTAGGGGGTGACGGTAACCCCCACATTCTTCCCTGTCTCGGACTCTGTCCGTACACCCTAGGACAAAAGCCGGAGCTGACCGCGTGTCCTCTAGACTCACGTTCACTGCCAGGAACAGTGATCGGGGTGGAGCGGGCGTCTGAACCGCGGGGTGTGCTCCCTGGAGCACATTGCACGGGGTCCCTGGCAGGCGCCGCACGCTCACCTCGGGCCTGATGCCGCTGAGCTGAGCTGCTTAGAAAGTTAAACCTAAGCTTGAGAAGAGACTTGACTTGGAGAAGATTTGGCTCCAGCACGTTCTGGAAGCTTCCAGGATGTTCAGGCAGAGACCAAGGAGCAGAGAGCAGGGCCGCTCTTGACATGGCGGGTTGGGGGGGCCGGGAGCCCCCGGCAGCAGACGGCCTTGGTCCCGGCACACCTGGCAGGGGAGGCGATATTGTCTCCTGGGACCTCGACCGCTTCGTGAGGCCCAGCGTCACCCCGAGTTTCAGAGATGAAGTTCGGTCTGTTTTTTTTTGTCCCTTCTTCTGGGTTCGTGGGTCGGGGTGGGTGGGGGTAGATGAGGGCAAAGTTTTTTTTAAAGTTTTAGGGACATCTTACAAAAATGTTAGGAAATCGTTTCTGGGCAACTATAGAGCTGAAGGATCTGGAAGTAATCCACAATCTGGGGTCAGAACATCCAAAATAAAGAGCAGCCTCCTTGCTCCCCTCTGCTTATCCCCTCGTCTGAGGCCTGTGACCCCAGGGGGTTTTGAGGACACCCTGGCCTCTGGCGGTGGGGACCCCTGAGCCCTTGGGTTCTTCCAGCTTCTGTAGTGTGGGTTTCTGAGGTGCTGGGGGCGGGGGCAGGCGGAGACCGCAGGGCACATTGTGATGTTGGGACCTTAGCACATCTTTGCGAAGTGCCCTCAGCTGGCTCCCAGAACCAAGATGTTAGTCAGATAGATGGTGGTCGTTACCTTTTCTATGAGTTGTCCCCTGAAGTGGCCTCAGCCACACTGTGTCCTACCTCGTGGACCAAGGACAACCCAGGAGGGAGTGCAGGCCGGTGCGGAAAGTTCCGAGCGGCGGGCCATGCAGAGGAGGACCGCGGGCCCTGGAGGGCAGTGCCGGGTGAGGGCAGGGGCGGCAACGTGGGGGACTCGGGCGTCACAGGCATGGAGGAGCCAGAGAGCACGGGTCAGGCTGGCCGTGGGGTGGGGCACGTCTGTGGGGCCGGTGCGGTGGCAGGAAGGGGGGACTCCATCCCCCGAAGCCCCAGCGTGGCAGGACAGCAGGGGATCCGCATGCCATGGGAGATGGGCGGGGAGCAGGGGCCTGGAAGAAAGTCCCCGCGTTTGTGACGAGGGCACCTGGCCCGCGATGGAGACGGCAGCGTGGCACACTGACTGCTGGGAAGGACGAACCACTGCAGTCACACAGAAGAGCCAGCAAGGACGACCCCGCGGCTCGACTCTGGTCCAGGGCACGAGCGTGTGCGGCCACCCGCTCACGTCTGTGGGGCGAAGCCCACATCCAGAGGGAGGGGACATCCCTGTGGACAAAACTATGGAAACCGCACATTTCAGATATAGGTGATGACCTTTCTGGTGCTCTGTCTTGCCCGACATCCTGAGCCATTCAGCTCAGCTGCCCTCAATCACAAGAGGCCTGATCAGACCCAGACATTCACCAGGAAAAATGCATTTTCTCATTGGCTCTGAGTCCTAGAATTTGTAGAATAAACACTTGTAAACTCTAAGTGTATGTATACCAATTAATTATGGCTTGGACGGGGTGTAGGGCCATTTGAGAAGCCACGTTCACGGTCAGTTTTTCCTTCTCATGCCCCTCCCGGTTTGGGGGGAGCAGCAGGCACTTCCGACGGAGTGGGGAGGCTTATGGGAACCCAAGCACACTGAGGCCTCTGCAAGGACGCTGTTCTGGCTTCTGTGACTTTAAAATCCTTCTGACCACATCAGGGTTTGGGTGGCGGCGGAGGGAGGGAGGAGAAATGTCGCCTTCTCTGTAAGATCCATCCAACTGCCCTATGTCAAAACGCGCCCCCTTGACATCCTGGTCCCCCTAACCTGCTCTGCCTCTTCCTTCTGCAACATTCCTGTCTCCCAGCAGGCTCGCTAGGGACTGAATTATGTCCCCCCTAATCCACATGGTGAGGTTATAAACCCCAGGACCTTAAAATGTGATTGTATTTGGATCATATAAAGAGGAGATTCAGGTAAAATTAGGTTATAGGGGGAGGGGGGCCTAATCCACATGGCTGGCATCCTACGAGAGATCAGGACACAGACACGCACGAAGGGAAGGCAAGTGAACACACAGGAAGAGCGTGGCCATCTCCAAGCCAAAGAGGAGAAACTGATACCGCCGAAGCTTTCATTTCAGACCGGCAGCCTCCAGAATTATGAGAAAATACAAGATGCATGGGCAGCACCCCACCACCCCACCCACCCACCCCAGTCGTGGTATTTCTTAGGGCAGCTCAAGCAAACGAATATAACACTACATATAACGTAATGATTTCTTAAGTTTATCTTTTATTTTCTGACCACCGGTGCTTTCCCCAAGGTTAGAGACGTTGGATTTTGTCCTCTGATGCATCCCAAATGCATAGACGTCTGCCTGACATTCAATAATCTTTGGCACTTAGTAAATATTTGACATTCGGCAAATATTTGATGAACCGTTACCTCGTGCCAAGATAGAATAACAGGAACTAGATTTATCCTCCTGCCTGAAACAATTAAAAGTCTGGACAAAATATATGCAATCAACAGTTTTCAGACATTGGACGTCAAACAGTTCAAGACAGTAATCCCTGAGAGCTGAGAAACAAACATTGTGACTGAGCCCTGTGACGGCTCCAGCTCACCGCCCGAGGCGAGTGTCCGGGCCATGCCACGGGGGCGGAGGAGCCCAGACAGAGCCGGGGGCTCCCTGAGGTGAGGAAAATGGAACTGGGAATTGAGGGGGCTGAAACGGCTGGAGACCCCAGGCGGAGCACTGGAGCAGAGGGAGATGCACAGAGGGGGAGTTCAGAGGTCTGCAGAGGGCCCCCCTTGAGTGCTCGGTGGAGGAATGATCAGCGCATGTGTGTGAGTGAGCTACCCCGGGCGGGGACAGAACCACCTGGAGCAGAACCTACACTTATTCGGGGCTGGGAATAGTGCCGGTTCTCACACACCCGACTGGGGCATCTCCGAGCTCATGGGCATTGGGTAGAGTACTCGGAAGTGGACCGGCACAAGAATGGGGTAAAATCAGCTCTAGACTACATCGGAACACACTCTGCTCCTCTCGACCAGAGCTTAAGACCAAGCCTTGAAAGAATCCAACTCTTTCCAAGTAACTAGGTCCACTAACAAAGCTCAACGATATTTAGATGGTCGGAACATATCCAGCACCTGACGAGGTAAGGTTTACAATGTCTAGAGTCCAAGAAAAATCACCCAGGCACACAAAGAAACAGAAAAATGTGACTATAATAAGGAGAAAACTCAGAGATGATAGATTCAGTAAACGGGGTATAAAAACAGTTATTATAACTCTATTCTTTAGTTCTAGAAGCTGAAGGAAAGACTGAACAAGTTAAGCAGAAGTGCGGAAGGTACGAGAAAGAGGCACAAGTCAAAGGTCAAGGGATAAAAAGACGACGTCTGAGCTGAAAAATGGACTGAACGAAACTAACGAAAGATGAGACGCTGTAGAAGAAAAGATTCGTTGACTCGAAGACATAGTAATTGAAACTATCCAGAATGAAATATAGAGAGAAAAAGGAGATTGAGAAGAATAAACAGAGCATCCAGGAACTGTAGGGTAACATCCAGTGGCTCCACGTATATGAAAAATAGTCACCGAATCAAGAGAGAGGAACAGAAAAAAAATTCTTTTAAAGAGCAGAAAATTTTGCAAAGTTGATAAAAACACAGAGCACCACGAAAGTTCATGAACCCCACGCGTAAGAAACATGAAGAAAACCACACCAAGGTGCATCCCAACCTGCTTACTCTGGGATAATGAGGAAGCCTGAGAAGCAGCCAGAGTAAAAGCACAGTGTGCATGGCGGAGGACGAGAGCGGATTGCTCGGCAGAAACAGTGTAAGTGGGAAGACGACGGGGAAACATTTGTAAGTACCGGAAAAAAAAATGATCAGCTTTCTATTCTATACCCAGCAAAAATGACTTTCAAAAAACAAAGGCAAAATAAAGACTTATTTAGACATGCAAAAGCTGAAAAACTTCATGGTCGGCATCATTGTACTTAAGATGTCCTTCCGGGAGGAGGCAATGGCCCAGGTGGATATCAGAATCTCTGAACAATGGCACGAATACACACGTATAATATTTTCCTATTTAGAAATATCTCTTTAAAAGATAGTTTTAGCTACTCCATGCTGGGAGGCAGCTTCTGGAGCTAGTGGTGTGGATGAGGGCACTGAGAACTCGGCGTGGAGGCCACCGACGGGCAGAAGGTACACTGCCTGGCTATCCGGTGACATGAATGCTAACAAAAGAGTCTAACCATTGCGTTTAGTTGTTTGGAGTGTTATGAGCCCTTTCTGGAGCACGTCCATGATCTCCGAATGCGAATAATCCGATGGTGAAGGGAAGACTTTAACGGGAGATATGCAGACCAGCCTTCCACCCACCGCTCTGCAGAATCGTCTGCCTCGTGGTCCCTAATGTGCTTTGCCCATGACTGAGGCTCCATCTCCTGCCGCTGCAGCCCCACCAGGAATTGGCTCAGGTTCTTGCAGGCCCTTCTACCTGGAGGAGGCCCTTCTGTAGAATTTACCTCCGTAGCGGAGCAGAAGTCATTTGGCCCCTGTGCGTAGCCACTCTATCCTCGGCACGAATGTGGTTCAGAGTAGAATTCACCTGGAGTGGACTTTATGAAGATCGTGCATTTAAGTTTACAGCGTCTACCCCGGATAACCGCCCAGGTGGTAGGTGTCCGTGCTTGGGGTTCGATGTCTCACCCCCAGTGAACTGGATGTGCAAAGAACAAGTGCACAGTGGGGGCGGAGCCATGATTGCATTTGGCGAGCGCCAACGTCTGCGAGGCGTTCTCACCACGGCACGGCCAGCCCGCTGAACCCCGAGGCTGCAGCAGCATATATGCAAAAGGTGTTCAGCTTTCGAAAACTAGAGTGGCTGACGGTGTTAAGACGTGTGCTGCTTATGTGTTTGGCTGACCTAAAACAGAACCACACGCAATTACCTTTTCTCCACGAGATCTATCTTTCCACGGTGAAGCCAGAAGGAGGAGGCTGAGTCAGAAAAAGCAGCCCGATGAGCCGCATGATAACAGTGTCCAGGTGTCCGGACTGTGATGGGCGGAGCCGGACTCAGCAAGGCCTTTCGCATGGGAGATGGGAGTCTGGCACCCTGAGCACTTACCTGCTGGACACGGGCTCCCTCCGAGCTGACCCACGGCCAGGACCCCCGACAGTAAAGCTGGGTGAACATGGGACATCACTCAGTCCCACAAAGGACCCAACTCCTGAGACACAGCGACTGAGCAGGACCTCAAGGGCGGTGTGCGGGTGCAGAGAGCCAGTGCTTAGGGGCAGGCGGGTGGTCGGCGAGCATGGGGGGAACTGCCACCCCCGTAGCCATGTTGAGGACACGGCACAAGGCTGTGCGGGTGATGGCATCATCACCACCTTCGGCTTGTTTATGGAGCCTTTGGGTCATTCCATGTCCTTCTGGGCCAAGGTGGCATGTAAAAGCGTTCTGTGCAGGTCAGTTCTCTCTACAGAGAAGGGAGGTGGTCTCCAGTTCCAGGTCTTCTCCGCAGCTTCCCAAGGGCGCCAGGCCCGACGGCAGAGTGCCGAGGAGGTGAAGGTGTGCCGCTGCGTGGCCCCAGGGGAGTTATCGCTGGGGAAATGAGACGGTCCTGCCGACAAAGACTCTTCCTTCCAGCGTCGAAAAGAGAACGCGATTTCCTCCTGAGTCAGCGTGGTCGGGTTTCCACGCACGGAACGCGGTGCGGAGGGACTGCGCCGTCTGTGGCAAGTGGCAATCAGTTTAGACAGCAGAGCAGAAGAGAGTGCACGAGGACGTGCCGTGAAGGTCTCCGAGATCGGGGGTCTGGTCCTGGTCCGCGGCCTGTTAAGAACCAGGCTGCACAGCAGGAGGTGAGTGGCAGGTGAGCGAGCGAAGCTTCATCTGTATCGGCAGCCGCTCCCCAGCGCCGGCATCACCGCCTCAGATCACCAGGTTCTCATAGGAGCACCGGTCCCTGGTGCCACAAAGGTTGGGCACTGCTGTTCTAGGTCATCTCAGAAGTGTGACCTTTTAGTTCCACGGGTCAGGAGGCCCATGACCTTGCACAGTAAAACCAAAAGGCTCAGCCTCTTATCAGACCTATTATGTTTGCAAGGAGTCGCCCCAAGGTGGGGGGCGTTGCGACAGCTGCCTCCTTCCTGTGAACAGAACACTCTCGCTCATCTCACAGAGACGCCATCTCCTCAGCTGCAAAATGGGCTCGTGTCTTTGTCCTCAGCGTGTTGCCGACGGGTTCCGCAGTCTGCCCAGAGCGGGCCCCGGGCCATCCCACCTCCCTCTCTCCCTCCGCAGATGTCTGGCGTGGCGGGCTGGAGAGGCCAACCGCTCTGGCCCCGGCAGAACGCTCCCCCACCCAGTGCCCGTCCCTGACCGGGCCCACTGCCGACCCGGCCTGGCGTGTGTCACAAGCAGCAGCTGGATCACTGCCCCTCGGCTGGGACTACGTGCTGGGTAATGTGACGTCTTCTAAATGTTTCAGGCGAGCATGGCCTCCAAGCTCATGTCTGCGGAGACAGCTGTGATTACCGCTGATTGAGATTTCATAGATTTAGATTTCCCTTTGGAAAGCCAGACTCCCATAGAGATCACGGAACCTTCTACGAAGACTTCTGCTGTCAATTAAAAATTTTTTTTGTTTCGGGAAGAGATGTCAACCTTTGCACTGTTGAGAAGCCGAAGCAAACATTCACGGCGAATGCCTGTGCGATAGCTTCTATGTCGCTTGAATCGTGTTTCTGATCGAGTGAAGTTGATCTGAGACCAGGGAGGGAGCTCGGGACCGCTCCGAGTGACACCCACTGTGGCTCAGCCACCGTTGCTGACTTCCCGCCCTTGCTTGGGGGTAGGGGGACAGGCTCTTTCAGAAAAACCCCTCCACCCTGCCTCTCTGACTCTATCTACTGAAGCAGAGAAGCCCAAGCCTGGGGTGTCATCAGATGAGACAAGCTGCAGAGAGGCCAGCCCACCGGTCACTCGGCCAGAGCATTTCAGGAGCCCTCTGGTCCCACTGTTATTGGCTGAAACACATGCTTTCCTTTGCACTGACTTCAGAAACGACACCTCCACAAGTGCATTAATTTACTTCTGTCATGTTCAAATATGACACACCATCCAGGACAGAGAAACAAATAGGCCCTTCCTCAGGAGCGGAGTTCTGACCCTACCTGGAATGACAGTGTCCTGAGGTCTGAGGACCGCACTATTGGCTCACAGATCATTCGGCTGGGCCTTTACGGAGGCCGCGTGTGTGTGTGCATCTCTGGGGGCAGCACCATGGCGTGTGAATGTGGACGTGTGCATATTTTAGTGAGTGCGTTTAGTGAGTGGTGCACGTGCATGTGTGTGTGGTGTATGATTTATGTGTCGGCTGTGGTGTGTGCATGCGTGTGTATGTGCATGTGTGGATGGGTATGTGTGGGTGTATGTGTCATATATGTTGGTGTAGACAATATGTTTATGTGTTTGAGTGTGTGCAAGGATGTATGTGTGTGATGTGTGTATTTGCAGCGTGTGTGTGTGTATTAGTCAGAGAAACAGAAATAGAGAGAGAGAGAGAGAGAATGAAAAAGAGATTTGTTTTAAGGAATCGTCTCGTGCGATTGGAAAGGCTTGGGAAATTCAAGGTCTGCAGGAGAGGATGGCAGGTTAGAGACCCAAGGAAGAGTTGCATTTCAAGTCCAAAGGCCACCTCTTTCCAGATTTCCCTCTTGCTCAGGGGAGGTGAGTCTTCGTTCTATTGAGACCTTCAACCGATTGCACGTGGCCCACCCGCATTCTAGAGGGCAGTCCGCTTTATTCGAAGTTCACTGATTTAAATGTTAATCTCATCCAACAAACACCATCACAGTAACATCCAGAATACTGTTTGGCCAATAAATAGGTACCACGGCCCAGCTGTGTTGATACATAAAATTAGCCATCACGATGTGTTTGTATACGTGTGGCATGTTTATACGCTCGTTTATGGATAAGTGTGTGGATGTGTAGGTCTATGTATGAGTACGTGCATGTGTGCACGACTGAATGAACGTGTGTGTGACGTATATGTGCACAGGAGTTTGTATGAGAATGTATGTGTGGGGGTGCACATGTGTGTGTAAGTGTATGTGTACATATGCGGGTGTGTGTGGTGTGTGAGTGTATACGTTTGCAGTGAGTACGATGATATTATGAGTGTCATTCAGTAATGTGTGTGTGTGTGTGTGTTGGGGCTATTTTGGTCTTACTTCTTCTTACTCTGCAGGGGGCCCTGCCCTCCCCACTGTCCTGACAGGCTCTTTCCTGAGCTCTGGCCTTGCAGCCAGAGTGATTCCTCACGGGCGTCACAGGGTCCCCTTCTCAGGGCTGTGAGTGTCCAGCGACTCGATACCCGTGAGCCTTCGTTTCGTGCGTCTGGAATACAGTGAGCATTTGATAATGGCCATTACCGTTGCCCTCATTAACATGACTTTTGAGACAGCAAGACACCTGGGCTGGCATGAGAGTGAGGAGGGGAGCGATATCTACTGAGCACCTACTGTGTGCTGGAGCCTGCGCTCGCTTCTTGTCGGACTGATGCAGTTAAAGATGATGACGATGAGCGTGAAGGGGAGAAACACATAAATGATGGTGATGACGATGACAATGACATCGGTGGCAGGGACGACCTCCGGGGAAGATATTCGGGGGCTTCTTCTTGAGGGGAGCACCTCGATTCACCAGTGGGTTTGGGGAGGTTGGGGCAGGAACGGCACAGGTCCTCAAAGACTTCTCATCACCTGGGTCGACCGAGGTGGTGCCAAGTGAAAAAGAGTGTGGGATTCTGGGTCAGGAGCTCAGCGTTTCCACGTCACGCAGCTTCTCAAAGACATGTCTCTCCTGACGCTTGAGAATGATGCCGATAACACCTAGACATGCACCCCCCCGGCCCCTGCATTTCGCAGATGTCTTAATGGTGGGAGCTCATGTGATGTGACAGGCAAGAGCTTGATAAAGTAAAAGGATGTTTCCTACATGTACCATTTTGGGAGCAGGGAATGTCTCCTTTACCCCGTGTCCCCTGGTGGTGGGCACATGGTGGTGACTGTGCTGATTAGCTGCAGGAAGTCTTCAGCATCTGGGTCCAGGTACCTGAGCAGGGTGTCTGGGACTTTGAGATTGGGTGGGTGTATTCCTTGGGCTGCTATAACAGCCCTCATTACTTCCCAAAGGCCTCGTCTCCAAATACCATTGTGTCTGCAGTCAGGGCTTCGGTATGAATTCTGGGGACACCCAGTTCAGCCCATAGCAGTGGGGAAAGTGAGTCAGGAAGCTTGCATGTGAGATCCGTCTGTCAGAGAACCCACAACGGTTCTCTCTGCCCTGCTAGGACCTTCTGCCCGGAGCTCTGGGGAACCAGCAGGACCTGGGCCCTGATGCCCCAACCTTTCCCTCCCCCCGGGGACCCCAGATCAACCCTCTTTGAAGGACAAAACTTTCTGGCCACAGCTGAGCTCAAGCTCCCACAAGCCCACCTGTTCTCTGGCAGAGTACCCCTTCTGCCATTCATCTCGGGGGATCCGGCTCCTGACCTGGGCTAGAATCTCAGCTTCGGGGTGATGATGCTTAGCAGGTCAGGAGAGTCAGAGCCCATCTCTGAAGCAGGTGCTACTATTTGGTGGAATTTTTGTCCCACGCGTGATGCATCTGCACAGGTGCACGGCTGGCTCAGGTTTCCGAGTGGCTGCAGCAAAGAATTTCGAAGGCTGGTATAGGAATAGGCACATAGGTCAATAAAATAGGTCTGAGTCCAGAAATCAAGCCTTCCAGGTACATTCGTGACCTTTGAGAAGAGTGTCAAGAAAATTCAATGGTCAGAAAATAATCTTTTCAACAAACAGTGCTGACAGAACTGGAAACCCACAAGCGAAAAAATAAAGTTCAGGTCCCAGCTCACACCACGTAACAAAATTAAGTTAAAGAGATCAAAGACCTAAATTTAAGAACTAAATTATAAAACTCGTAGAATAAAATGCAGGTTTCCTGGCCTAGAATTAGATAACGGTTTCTTAGCTATGACATATTAAGCACAAGCCCCCAAAGGAGAGGTAGATGAATTGGACTTCATCCAAATTAAAACCTGTTGTGTTTCAAAGGACGCCATATAGAAAGGGAAATGAAATCCATCACACGGAAGAAAGTCTTTGCAAATCACATTTCTGATAAGTTTCTAGTATCCAGAATACATTAAAGAACTCATACAACTGAATAATAAAAGAACAAATAACCCAATTTAAAAATATGCAAATGATTTGAACAGACATTTCTCTAGAGAAGGTATACCAATGGCCAACAAGCTCACGAGAAGATGGTCACCATCTTGAGTCATCAGGAAAAAATGCAAAACCACAGCGAGAAATCGCTTCACATCCACTAGGGTGACTGACTGCCATCAAGACGATCGACAGCGATAGTTTTAGGGAGCACGTGGAGAAACCGCCCCCTCACACACTGCTGGTGGGGTGTGTACGGTGTGGCCGCCTCGGCTAACACTTCCTCAAGGATTTAAACGTCGGGTCACCCCGTGAGTCAGCAATTTCACTGCTGGGTGGACGCCCCAGAGAGCTGAGAACATTCACTCACACAAGAACTTGGACTCAAATGTTCATAGCAGCGTTATTCATAACAGCCAAACGTGGAGACATCCTAGCGTCCGTCAGCTGATTCTGAGACCGCCGGACGTGAGCGCAGCCGTGGGGGGAACTGTGCCCTTCCTGCTCCGGGAGGTGTGGCCCTTGCTTGTCTCTCAAAGGAGAGACCGCTCGGCCTGATCCTGCAGTCACCGAGAATGTGACCCAGAGGGAGAGAGGACACGCATGGTGTCCACGCTGAGGGGGACGCCTTCTGAAGCAAAGTATGGTGCTGCCTGGGAGGGCTGGGGGGAGGGTGTCCCCACAGGCTCTGGGCCTGGGACTGTGGGTAACTGCCCAGTGGCAACCTTGTCCAGCCTTGGAAGCCTGCTCAGCCTGCAGGGTGTCGGGGGCCCCTCTTCCTGAGGATGAGGACATGACCCTAGGGGCCAGGACAGGCCCACCTGGCCAGCCCGGGGGTCGGCCAGCACTGGGGACATTCTGTTTCTGCAGCCCATCTGCAGGTGCATACCGGGCACCCTCCCTGTGCCCGGCGCTCTGAGCCCTGGGAGCGGAGGCGGGGCGCCCAGCCCGCGGGAGCCGAGGTCGGGTGGGGCAGCAGAGCCAGGGAGGTTGGGGAGGAGACCAGGAGACCCGAAGCTCTCAGGGGACCCTCGGAGGGCGCGTGCCAGGGCCATGGGGTGAGGACACATGTCGGCGGTCCGTGAGACAGGAGAGAAAGTTACCCCAGAAACGGTGAGCCTGCGCCCCGCGACTGCTTTCCAGGCGAAAGGAGGAGCTGGCCCGCGGGCTTGGCCTAGGACTCGCCCGTGGCCATCGGAAGGGCCGACAGGGACCGCTGCCTGGGCCCGCCTGGACGCAGTGCCTGCAACACAGATGGCCGATTAGAGATCACGCCGCCCTGGGAGACGATGGCTGCCAGGGGCCGGGGCCAGAGCTGCGGATCCGACTTCAGTGAGATGCTACGGGCGTCAGAAGAAACCCAGGTCGCCCTGAGGAGGAGCCGTCAGTGGCAGCCACGGGCCGGCCGGCGAGGGGCGCCAGAGCCCTGGAGTGGCCTGGGGATCAGCTGGGCTGTCGGAAGCCAGGAGACGGGGCTGCGGCCAGCCGCCCAGACCAGAACGTTCTCTGTCATCTGGCCTCCTCCCTCTGCCCTTGTGGGGAGGACCCAGGCAGCAATGACCAGAGGCCTCCAGCCAGTCCCACTCCTACAGGCTGGCGCTGTCTGGGCAGCACCCTGACCCCCTGCCAAATTCCACACGGCCTTCGGGCTCCCGAAAACAGCTCCAGGCAGGGCCAGGTGTGCTCAGAAGAATAACGACACCCAGACCATAATGGCCAGAACCTAGGGCTGTGTCACCTTACACGGAGATGGGACCGCGCAGAAGCGGTTAAGGATCGTGAGACGGGTGGAGACCCTGGACGATGCAGCTGGGCCCAGTCCCAGCCATCACAGGGGTCCTCGCGAGGTGTGCAGCGAGGGGGCAGGGTCAGGGTCGAGTGACGTGACCCCAGAAAGACTTGACCGGCCGCTGCTGGCTTTGAAGACAGAGGAGGGGCTGTGAGCCAAGGGCTGTGGGCAGCCTCTCGAAGCTGGAAAAGTCCGAAAAACGTCTTCCCCTCTCCAGCCTCCAGAGAGAGCCAGCCCTGCCAAAGCCCCGACGTCAGCCCCGCGTCAGACTTTGTTTTTTAAGGTTTTTAAATTTTATTTTATTATCAGTTGCAAGTATATAGTACGTTGGTTAGATATTTATACAGTTTATGAAACGACCCCCCCAGTTTACTCTACCTCCCCTCTGGCTCTCCACACAGACATGACATTACTGCTGACTGCGTTCCCTGTGCCGAGCCCCCCATCCCGTGACCGACTTCAATTTGTACCTCTTTTAATCCCTTCACCCCTTTCTCCCAGCCCCTCGCGCCCCCACCGCCCCAGACCTGGCTGTCATCAGATTGTCCTCTATATCTGTGAGTCTGTTTTCTGTTAGTTTGTTCTTTGGTTCCTTAGATTCCACATATAAGTGAAGTCACATGGCATCTGTCTTTCTCTGTCTGACTCATTTCGCTCAGCATAATACCCTCTAGGTCCGTCCATGTTGTTACAAACGGTAGGATTTCATTTTTTTGATGGCTGAGTAATATTCCATTGCATATATGAACCATAACTTCTTTATCCAGCCATCTGTTGATGGGCATCAGGTTGCTTCTGTATCTTGGCTATTGTAAATTGTGCTGCCGTGAACATTGGGGTGCACAGATCTTTACGAATTATCGTTTTGGTTTTCTTTGGATAAATACCCAAAAGTGCAATTGTTGGGTCAAATTGTTGGGTTAATTTCCTGAGGAACCTCCAGTCTGCAATCCCACCAACAATGTATGAGGGGTCCCTTTTCTCCACATCCTCACAAGCACTTGTTTTTGAGTTATTGATGCCAGCCATTCTGACAGATGGTAGGTGACAGCTCATCGTGGTTTTAACTTGCATTTCTCTGATGATTAGTGACCTCACTGTGCCAGACTTTTGACCTCCAGCATGGCAAGGTCATAGGTCTGGGTCGTTGTCGGGTGCTGACAGCTGACAGGGCCAGGTGTGGTCAGAAGAATAGCGACATCCACACCGTAATGGCCAGAACCTAGGACTGCGTCACTTTACATGGGGTTCCTCACAGCGGTGCGAGGAACCAACCTCCAGACCAGGCCCGAGTGCTCACCCAGGATGCGCAGGGCCCTGAGCATGAGGCCCCAGAAACCAGCCACTGTCTCTCCTCCCAGCTGCCACCAGGGCCCTGAGGGAAGTGGCCATCCTCACTGCCACCAGGGGCAGAGCTGGCCACCCAGGCGGCCCCAGCCCAGCCAACAGCTTCTGCAGTCCAGGCTCCTGTGTGTATGGGGGGCGGGGGGCAGTGGCACCCTGCCTTCGCCCTCACCTCTTCTCATTTGGGCTCCTTGAAAGGCTTGACTTTCTCCTGAGAGGCAGGTCTCCAATCTCCAGGCTCGGGAGGACATGGGGCTGCCCCAGCCCCCCGAAAAGGCACACTGGGTGGGGTCGGCTCCAAAACACAGCCGGCGGGGAGGCGACCGTGAAGAGAAGGCGTGGCCGTTCATCCTGCACGCACTGGCTATGCTCCTTCGGCGTCCGCAGCCTGGGCTGAGTATCTGGGGATCCAGACAGAAACTCTCCAGCAAGGAGTGGACGGGCCGGTGTGCAAAGGGGACGGTGGGGATAGGCAGGGTGGGCACGAGAAAGGCTCCGATCACGGGCAGTGGAGCACCTGGGAGCCTGGGGCTTCTGCTGGAGGTGTGACAGAGCGGGGGACTAGCCGCGGTGACGTAAGAGGGCCGAAGTGACGTTGCCTGGACGGGGCAGAGCTGCGTGGAGCATCCTGAGCGCGGACGCCAGGCCCCCCAGGAGGGGAAGGGCTCTGCGCGCACGCACGCGCAGTGGGTTAGAGAAGGGGGCAGCTCCCTACGTGGTTTTGGGGCTGGGCTGGGAGCTCCAGGTCCTGCTCTTTCCAGAAAAGGTAACCGATGGTGGAGCCTTGGGAAAAGGGGCCAGAACCTTCTCCAGCTCCGTGTCCTGCAGGCCCGACCCCTGGCCCGCTTCCTCCTGCTGCCCCATCTGACCAAGCCCCGGTGCTCCGCTGGGCCGGGCCGCATGTCCCATG
>NW_024349797.1:21974403-22051415 GCF_902729225.1 Pteropus medius | reverse complement strand
TCTCGGGCGCGTTTTTCCCTGCCTGCACATTTCCCTGGAGGGGCGCTGGCTCTTCCCCCAGCCGTGGGCTCGCAGATTTTATTACCTCTAATGAGCCCGTCCGGGGCCAGGCGAGGCAATTAGTGCCAGGCCTTCCCGCAACCGCGGCTCGGGGCGCGCAGGCGGCGGCCCCAGCCACACGGCCCACCGCCTCGTAATGAGCGCCGGAATCCGGGAATTAATGAGGAAGGGAAAATTAATCGCAGGTTGCCGAGCTGTGCTGCGCCCCGCGAGGCATGCTACAGGTTTGGAGCCTCAGAGCCCCGCTCCGGATCTGGGGGTGCTGGGGCCGGGAGGAGCAATCTGGGCTCCAGGATCATGCCGTAAACACATAGGGAGACTTCCTGGCCCCCCGCAGGGGGCTGGAAGCAGCTGGGGCCAGAACGGGAGCCTGGAGGGTGGAGGCTGAGTCCAGCCCTGGCATGTGCTGGGTGACCTGGGGCTGGGTGCTTAACGGCTCCGAGTCATGGTGCCCTCCATCTCAGAGGAAGTCGTGCTGCCGAGATGTGACAGGCTCACCGGCCCCGCAGGAGGTCAGCGAATTCAGGGCCCCGGCCCCTTCCCCTCCCCGGGAGCTCGCTTCCCACCCACACAGGGGACGAGAAAAGGGCCCACCTCCCCCATCGCGTGCGGTGTCCTGGGTTTAGGGGTGCCGTTCCTGGACTTCCAGGGCACCACTGCCTTCAGCAGCCACATAGCGTCTCAAACTGACTCTTAGGGAGGGGAGGGGTGGGGATGGGAGGGAAGAGCCTGCAAATAGGTGGGGGGCACAGCCCGTGCAAAGGCGGGGAGGTGGGGAAGGGCGGGTGCATTTGCTCGCTCAGTTTAGCGGGGTGTCAGGATTCTGGGTCCAGCCAGTGAGGGCTGGCGCGGTCGCCAGGCCTGGGATATGGCCGCCCAGCCGATGCGCATGGTGGGAGGCTGAGGCCGCCCCCGCACGCCTCGCGCCCGGCCTCTCAGCCCTGACTTGGGGTGCCCTGCGTCTGGGGGAGAACATAGAGTCTGCGTGCGGGACGCTATCGGAAGGCAGTAACAACGCAGCGCATCCAGAATCAGTGGCTGGGGCACTTTTTACGAGGACGAAGATAGTACAAATGTGTTTCAATCCCCTTCCAAGAATATAAGTTTATGTAAAAGAAATTTGCCTGCCAGCCTCCTGCCCCCATAGCAGGCTTTGTGCACAGGGGTGCGGCAGCCCTGGCTCGCGAGGCGTGCAGGTGGGCCAGGTGGGCCTTTGGAAGCACAGTTCAGCACAGCTCAGGTGACATGGATCAGGGCCTGGGAACTTGCCTCGGAGCGAGAGGGTGCAGGAATCAGGGGCCCTCCCTGCGGGTGAGGAGGAGGCAGGGAGGGCGGGGCGGCTCTGGGGCAGAAGCAGAGGGGACCAGGGCAGGAGAAGGGCCACGAGCTGAGGCCAGGGAGGCAGAGGAGGGGACCGGCCCTGTCCTGCAAGGTGCTTGGCTGCCAGCAACAGAAGCCAAATCTGCCGGCCTCCAGCAGCAACAGGGTCCTCAGGAGCTCCCGGGCGTGGCGAGCGGGGCTGGCTCACGAGCTAAACCCTCGCTTCTGGAAGGTTCTGACTGACTCCTCCACCGAGCTCCCCGACTCCATCCGCCCTGGCACTCGGCTCCCGACGTGTCCTCCCCTCCCGGAAGCCCCAGCTGGACCAGGCTCCCTGGCCCCGTGGCTCCCCATCTTATTTATTTGCCCTCCCCTCCCCCAGCCACCCTGGGGGCGCTCCAGGGTGGGGTTCGCTCCCGCTCTCTCCCTGACCCGGGGCCGGCACAGGGTGTGGCGCCGAAGCCGACCGAGGTAGGTGGCGCCACCCGTGGAAAACAGGCACCATCAGAGTCCCGCGCTCACGCTCGGCCGGCCCTGCCCCACGGCTGTGGTCTGGGCCGGGCCTCTGCCTGGCTTCGGGAAGCAGGGGTGGGTGGCCCGGAGAGCGTGCGCCGTGCTCATGCTAATTGAGTCAGCCTGTTGGCTGGGCCTGTGCAAGGCTTTCCCGGTTGCTTTCATAACGAAATGTTTCATGGCACCACATATTCCTCCTTGCTGGCCCTTGGGTCTGACCTTTAGTTAGCGACAGAGGCTTTGCCGCTGTCTGCAGCGGCTGATAAGGGGACTTGCGTTTGGCTTGGCCATTCTGCTGTGGCTTTCAGCTCCTTGTTTGCCTTGGGGACACCCAGCCTCAGTTTCCCCATCTCTGTAATGAGTTTAGTTGGACCCAGTGAGCAGGGGCAGGGGGAGGGCGCCTTGAGCTGATGATTCTGGAGGAAGCGAGGTCAGAGAAGCCTCCTGCCAAAGGGTGGGCGGGGCGTTCTGTGCCCCTCACCCCAACTTCATGCCACCTGGCTAAGCAGTCTCGATCTTGCTTTGGGCCCCTGGGAGGCCGGCAGCAGGGGGGACCCCTTACAGAGAGGTGCTGTAGCTCACTAAAGATGAGGTCATCCCTTCCGTCCCATCCACAGAGGGTTAATAGTCCCCGCTCCCCAACATGCCCCGGAGCGAGGCTCTGGGGCTGAAATGTAGAGATTAGAGACCCGGGAGCTGTTTACTTGGAAGAACAGAGCGAGCAAGAAAACTCCGGGACACCTAGAGCTGTCCCAGGGGGCCGCGCCCTCGTCACTCGAAGAAGTGGGCAGCAGTGTTCCAGACGGCACCTCTGTGGCTCGGGGAGGGCGAGCACCCCCAGACCTCCTGGGAGGCCTTCGGTGGAGCTGGGCTTTGGACCGGGGGACGCACCCTCTCCTTCGCTTTTCTGCCACCTCTGGGGGGACGAGGGCGTCTGGCTCACAGCCCGGAGTCCTGTCTACACAGGATGCTTAGTGCAGACGTGACGGTGCAGGCCCTGCACGGTCGGGGGCTGGCAGCCGTGGTGGTGGCCGGGCAGCGCGGCCCGGTGGGTGGCTGGGCTCGGAACCGGCAGAAGGCCGGGCGGGACTCCGCTGTTGCCACGATAAATGTGGTGATTCACAGACGGCCGTCAGCACACAGGAGAGAAGCCCAGCGAGGTCAAAAAACACAAAAACCGTCTTTGGAAACGTCGAGAGGAAGCCGAAGCTGCCAGCGACTTGAGCTTGTCCCGTTAGCTGCTTTCGAGCGTCTCGGGCCCAGTCATTGAGAAGCACCACCCAAGATCAGCTTCAGAGACACTTCTCCTTGCAAGGGGAAGGGGGGACTCGCGGGACGAAAGCCGGACGCGTCCCCACTTGCCGGGAAATGGGACCCGGTGCAGGGAAAGCCTGTCAGGCGCTGCAGCCCCAAGACCCGTGAGCAGCTTGAAGAGAAATAAGGAGGAGCGATGACAGCTCGTGTGGGGCCAGTGGGGCTCCCCTCAGAGGGGACGGGCCCCCCGATGGGCAGCGACACCATCAGGCCGCACCGGTGTGGGGGGGGACACCCAGCTTGTCCAGAGAAGGCGTTAGTCAAAGGACTGGGGTGTTTCCCGTGAAGATGGGACGTCGAGGGTGTGTGGGCTCCGGGTCTGGGGACGAGAACTGCCCGCCCGTGTCTGCAAACTCCGGGGGCAGAAGGAGCCAGAGAAGGCTCTGGAACTCGCGTGCCTCCTTCGTGCTCACCGCTGCACCTGCTCGAGCGCACACCGGGCCTGCGTATCGCCCCCCGTCTTCCTGGGAGGAGCCCGTCCCGGCTGGAGCTTGCTCGCCGGGCTTCCCCGGTGCCCTGCCAGCCCCCGGCGGCCGCAAGCCGAGGGCCGCCCTCCTCCAGAAGCAGCAGCAGGATCCCCACGCGGCTTCTGCAGTCCGCGGGTCTGGGGCCCTCAGCGGGGTGGGACGGGGACCTTCTTCAGGGCTCTCGCACTCTTGGTCTGCATGGAACCAGGCTGCCGTGAGCCCTCGATCCACGAGCCTCGTGCCCCCCATTGACTCACGGCGCCCCCTGCACAGCCGAAGGGCAGAGTTTGCCCCTCACCTCCTGAAGTGTCTTCTGCCCAGAGCCGGCTGTGCTGGGAGCGAGCTCCCTGTCCCCGGAGGGCCTCTCGTCTTGCGGGATGAGATGCGGGAAGAGAGTTCCAGGCGGGGCTGAGGTTACAATCCCCGTGGCTCAGATATTTGCAGTGTGAGGCCAGGGGTGGGGCCGGGCAGCTCGGGCACTGTCCACCTGGGCAGACTCTGCTGGGACCCCTCAGAGCTCCAGGGTTCACGGGCATCAGAGGGGTCCTGCCTCCCACTGGGGATGACGAGGATGGAGGCGCAGTCTCGTGGGCACGGGCCCTTGGGCCACGCGCTCCAGCTGAGCTGGCCCGGACTGGCACTCCGGGCTCGCCCTCGTCAGGTGGATGCGATCATTCCCGCCTGCTTTCAACACCCGGGGCACTGCGGTGGCAGGTGCCATGCCGGCCGGCACAGTTCCGTGGCGGGGGGAAGGCGCTTGCTTGTGTCACGGGCGCCCCGCGGGTCGTGTGGCCGGGCGCTGATAGCCACTCATTCTGACCCCGGCCTCCTAACGAGCCTCTCGGGGCAGCTTCCTGAGCAAGCCCAGCGCCCTCCTCTGCACCAGCGGAGATGGGGTAGAAGAAATGTGGACGTGTCTGATGCCAGACGTAAAGACGGCAGACGACCTGGGCATCCCTGGGTGACCGGAGGCGCCGAACGCCCTCTGCGAGCTGCAGACTCTGGGGGGAGGGTCGGGCGTGGGGCTCTGCTCGCCGGAGGCTGACCGTGGGCCTCTCGGGACCTGTGTTTATATTTAGTGAGCCCGGCCTGACGAGGTCGCTGTGAGAATTAAGAAACCGAGGCACGAACGTTCCGTAGACTCGGTGGTGGCCGTGTGGCCCACAAGGGCTTGGTCACCCCCAGGACGGAAGGTCGCATCCACAGGACGAGCCCCGCCGCCGCGCGAGCCGTGTGAGCTTGGGGACAAGACCTGGGGTGTTTCCACACAGAATCTAAACGTCCCTGCGGCACAGCCCCAGGTTCTTTGTCCCAACACCTAGGTAGCCAGTCGAACGTGTAGGGACCGCAGACCCATCAGCTTATGGCGGTCAATGAGCCAGGGGGCGTCTCCAGGCCGGTCTGACCCCAAAGCTTCCCACTGCCCCCACGGCCTTTCCTGGGGCCAGAAGATTCTTTGGGGGACGGACCCCCTCTTGCACATGGGGGCCTTGGAAATATAGTGAAAACTGTGGATCCTGTCCCCAAAGATACGCAGATATGCACACCTGCACCTGGGCATCAGCGGGGGGTGGGATATGTTCGTGTTTAGGGGACCAAGGCCCCAACGTGGGAATGAACGGGGCTGAAGGGAGGGAGCGTGCGGCTACGGGGCGCTCCTGGTGGCAGCAGTTGTGGCGGTGAAGACCCCTGTGGGCGTAGGCACCCCCAGGCAGCACAGCCCCTCAGCCCCCACGCCCAGAGCTTCAGAAGCCCCCCGTGGATGCTCGGTGGGTCTGCGCAGCTCTCTACATGGAAGCAACGACCCCATCGGGGCCCACAGCGCTGGGGCTTTGACAAGACTCAGCTTACCCAGGACCCCAGGGTGTCGGCGGCCGCTTGCTTCGGACGCAGGTCAGGTACGCACGGTTGGGTGTTGGGGACGCCTCTCGCTTCTCAGTCCCTTAGCTGCCCCAGGGCTCTGCCTGCCCAGAGATGGAGCCTCCTGAGGGTGGGTCTGGCTTCAGGGAAAACGCGTCTCGCAGGGGGAGGGGGCGTTCCACTTTTCAGTAAATCTAGACACAGGATGTTTGCGGCAGAAGAAAGCAGAGTGGTCTGTACTAACGGATGACAAACTGGCGCGAGCTGTTTATCACTGACATTCTAGTCATGCCCCGGACTCCCGGGGTGCCTTTGCCTGATCCACTCTCTGGAACCTTCTTCTCGGGGAGAAAGCCTAGAGCACTCTGTTCTTTCCTGGAAATGCTGCTCTCTGCCCTGGCTAAGAGCAGGTAAGCTGGAGCGGCCTGTGTGAACGCTGCCCCGTGGCCACAGGAAGCTGCTCCGGTGGACTGGCCAGTGGCCCTCAGCGCACGCATGGACAACCCCCGAAGACCCAACTCAAAGACCATCTCCTCCAGGACGTGGTCCCCACACCCTCTGGCTTCCATCACCCCTGCCAGACGTGGTTGCTCCCTCTTCTGGATCTCTGGGGCCTCCTGTTAGCTCCTCTCAGGTGAGTCAACACCTGGGCTGGAGGCAAACCTCGCTCCACCCACTCTGGGTGCCCTATGGCACCGAGCACAGGAGTCCTTCGGGCTGGAACAGTTGTCTCAAGACCACAGAACCGAGGATGAAGTTTTCAAACGGGATCCTGCAGATCCCAGAAGGCCCGCGTGGCGAAGCCTCCTGGTGGTCCGCACCCAAACTCCAGGAGAGCCCTTACGACACGCGGCTGGAGAACATATGGGCCGAAAGACGGTGGTCGTGGGAGCCGGTGTGGGTTCACTGAGATCCACGCCTGTTTTTCTACTTTGATTTGGTTGCTAACTTGGTGGCCAGAGGGAAGGCAAACACAGATTATCGCTGGCTTTTAGTGAGGGATTTCGGTGACAGAGTCCCTTGGGCGGCCATGGGAACAAGATGGAGACATAAGGTTTTTTCGTAAAATCACAGAAACGAATTGGAGGTCCATGATTGTGTCCATGGATACAGCATGGACCCTGGACAGAGGTCCAGCCACCAAGCCCACCAAGCCCTGCTCTGCCCGGAAGTGTCCTCAGACGGGAGACAGTGCCCAGGGCTAGGGGAGCCTCGTCTCGTGACCAGTGGCCAGCCGTGTGAGGTGGCGTGGTGGACTTAGCAAGTCTAACTCTGTGTCGATTGGACTGGTGTCTGCATCTCCACGCGCGGAGGAGAGAGAGGCACCCGGCACTGCCTCAGATGAAGGGAAGGCCATGCTGGAAGGAGCGTTTCTTCGCTGGGCGACCCGCTTTGACCCAACACCAGGATGCACGTCCTGGAGAAGCTGCCTACCCACGGGCCACCCTGCGTTCGGCGACTGAGTCACATCCTACTTAGTAGCTTGGGGATGGTTTTACTTTGCAGTGAAGTAATCTTTAATATGTTTGTTTTAAAAAAGAAGGAAAAGAAGCAAGCGAGGTAACCACGTGGCAGTGTTGCTGTCAGGGCGGGGCTGGCCGGAGATGAGAACGTCCCTCCCAGGTTTGCCACCACACTCACCGGGGCCCCAGGGGCTTCCAGAGCATCTCTGGCTGATGTTACTGCAGAGTCTATTCATCAGAACTTGCCAAAGCTGAAATCCGTCTGCTTCCTGTCATCTGTCCATTGATCTACTCATCTATCCATTCATCCATTTACTCCATCCATCCACCCACCCATCATCCACCCATCCACCCACCATCCACCCATTCACCACCAGTCCATCCACCTACCCATCACCCATCCGTCCCATCCATCCATCCATCCACTCACCATCCGCCATTCACCCATCACCCATCCGCAGCATCCACCCATTCACCCATCACCTGTCCATCCATCCACTCACCATCCACCCACCCACTCACCCAACAATCCATCCACCAACCACCCATCCATCCATCCACCCAATCCTTGGCCCTAGATGGTGTCAAAGCTCTGGACTTCTGTTGTCTGAGCCCGGTGCGCTTACAACTGCCCGCAGCTGCCTCCTCTGAAACCAGAATCTTTCCTGGGGCCCCTGGAAGCCCCTTCCCATCACTCTTTAGCAAAAGCCCTTCTACAAGAGATGTAGGCTTTAAAGGAGGGTTTGCTCCTTCCGCCTCCTCCCTGCCCCTCCCCCCTCGCACACCCACATTCCTGAGTGCTTTGCACTATGGGGCCACGAAGCGGAAAGAGTGGCTACCCTTTTCTACTTCAGTTCCCAAGAGAAAACCGAACAAAGAAAACCCATTGTCATTTGGCCTCTGTCACAGCCACAGAAGCTCTCGGAGGTCTGGAGTACAGAGTTTGAGATGCTGACTCACTTGGCAGCAGCTCTCACTGAGGAGGACAAATTTAAGTTAAGAAATGCACAAAACAACCCAAGACGAGTTGAGCGTTTCTTTTTTCTTCCCTGTTTTCAGTGGTGCCCGAGACTGAGGTCCTTTTCAAATGTCAGGCTTTCAAAAAAAAAAGATTAAAATGCACTAGATTATTAAATAGAGCTGTTTCGGACTTAATTTAGCAAACTGTAACATTTTTATCATTTTTACAAAGCCCTTTTTAATGAAAACCTCCTGTAAGGAGACCAAATATCAAGGCTGAAATCATGTTTTCTCTGTATTTGTCATCCCTGAAGATGTTGTTTTCAGATTTTACAGAAATAATAAATGTGCGGTGGTGCCACACATCCCTGAATTTTCCAATTTACAGCACAAGAAGCGAATCGCCAGCTCCCACCCACAATCTCATGCCTTCCCCGCCTCTTTCTAAGTGTCCTTGTAGCGACATTTGACCCAACAGGTTTACCTTACATGAGCCCGAGAAATACCGTTCTAAGAAGCAGAAACATTTGGTGACAAAATGTTTTCCTCCTGTTGCTCCCGGTTTCACAGATCGGGGCTCGCTGGCGTGTCCCAGGGGAGGTCTCTTCCAACTGCCGGGCGTTGGGCAGGGGGGCGCCCTGGTTGGATGTGCACCGAACAGTGTGCACCGAATCGGCTTGGGAGCTGCGTCTGCGTCCAGGCCTGTCCTGACCACCTCTCCAGTGACACCTCATTAACAGAAGCGAGACTTCCAGCCCCAGATATTATGACCCGGCAGAAAGCTACGATAACACTCTGTCAAAGTGATTTCTCCAGTCCGAGACCCCCTGACCTGGCTTGGTGGCTGCCCGGTGACCTTGGGCCTTGGTCCTTCTTGGAAGCAGAGGCAGCTGGCGCTTGGGGAGCCCTGCGAAGTGGGCCAGGCCCTGAGGCCAGGCTCTGAGGCACACGTCCAGTCGGAATGAAGCCTGGCCCAGCCGAGACCTGGAGGGGCCACTCACCTGGTTTGGCCCCTCTGGCTGCGGAAGTCAGGTGGGGCGGTGAGACCAGGTAGTCCCTCCTCGGCTCCTCCTGGAAGCCATCTTGATAACTCGGAGCTCTCCGGAGACAAGAAAAGGCTTTGACGGGGATGATGGGACCCATGGACGGGGCAGCCCATCCACTCCCCCGCAGGAAATGCCCCCAACAACAGGCGGAGTCTGGAAAGTTCCATTCTGTTCAAGGATCTAACTTTGGCTAGATTCTGACAGCAACTTCCAGCCCCGCCCCCCGCCCCTGAGGATGGTGGGAAGGGAAGTGGTGGCCAGGACCATTAGGAGGCCGGTCCCTGCTCTGGGTCGGCCTCCCCGGTGCCGCTGGACCGGGGACCAGTTTCGCACACAGTTCTCAGCCACCGCAGGCGCAGTTGCTCCCGGTTCCCATCCATACCGAGCTCTTATCGGGGGCCACGAGCAGGGCGACCCACCCTCCCAGTGTGCCTGGGACCCCGGGGTTTGTGGGATGTGGGGCCTTCAGAGCTGACGCCTGGTCAGGGCAGACCAGGACGAGCAGGCACCCTGTCCTGGGGCCGGGTAGTGTTTCTGTCGCTTTCTTTGGTGGCAAGTCACTTTCTGTTGAGGTCCAAGTCAAACGGGTCTCTCGTCCACCCTGGTGCAGGGGCATGGACCAGAGCACTTGCTGTGCGACACCACTGAGTGTCCCTCAGGTGCTTCCAAAAGCCAGGAGATGTCCTTCCACCTTGTGTTCGTGCTCTGTCCTGCGCACCAGGGGTGGTGCCCAGGGGGCCGGCCCCATGAGTAACTGGCCTTCCCAAGAGGCCAACTGTCTTATCTGACACGGGGAGGGACAGAAGCCAGAGGGGAACAGGCCTTGTGCGGGGCCACTCAGCAAGTTAGTGACGTAATGGGGAAGGGACAGTCCCCAGGCCTCTGACCTTCCCGTCCCACCCCACGCCCGGGCCTGGCCCGGGAGAACCTCCCCACACATGCTTCCGAGGAGCTAGGCCAGCTTTCGGTTCAGCTGAGGTCGCGAGAACGCCACGCTGCCTGTGTCGCATCCAGCCCGCCGGCCGCCCCCGCCGGCCCTGCGGCCAGCCGAGCACCCTCCGAACGGCGCTGGGAGGAACAAAGGTCCGATTCAGCCTCCCGGGCGGGAAAGGGTGCTCATTAGGGCCCTGGCAGCTGACGTCGGGGCTGAGGTATTGTTTTTCATGGAAAAAACAAGAATTTGCTGTTATGTGGGAAATCGAGGCTTTATCCAGGGGGACGCATCGTGCCGCCGCCGGACACGCTCGCGCAGCCTTCGACTTCGCGTCCTGGGACGAGGCTCGGCCGGGGCCGCCGGATCGGTTCGTTTCTCGTCGCGGTGTTTAATGAAGCCGCAGACAGCCGGGGCCCCGGGAATGACCTGCCGCCTCCGCCCCGGGGCCGCCGGGATTACCTGCCGCCTCCGCCCCGCGGCCGCCGGGATTACCTGCCGCCTCTGAGCAATCGGCCGCCCGCCCCCCGCACGCGCCCCGCACGCTCCGCCCGATCCATCACCCGCCAAACACCGCTCGGCCGCCTCCTGGGTCCGCCGACCGCCTCCAGAATCGCGTTCAAACCTCCCGTGCCCCGAGCTCCGTTTCCAACAAATTTTAACTTTTTATCGGAGTATAATACGCGGGCGGAAAAGTCCGCAGATCACAGGGGCGAAATTACACACTCAGAAAGCGAGAATATCGGCCGGCCTCCTTCAGATAAGGACGCAATCTCGCCAGCGCCCCGAAACCCAGCACCGCACCTCCCTGCGGGTCGGCAGCCTCCCGCCCCAGGGGTGACCGTTATCCTGATTTTTACAACCCGCCCCTCCCCCTTTTTTTTACTGGAAATTGTGTTTTAGACATGAAATTGTACATTGTGTTGTGGACTTCGTTGTGTTCTGTTCAACGAGCTTTGAAAATGTCACGTGCTGCGTTCTGCTCGCCGGGGAAACGGCACCTAACCCCCCTCCCGCGAGTCTTTGACTCACAGACTCAGACCCCTCCTCCAGGGAGCCCTTCAGGATTCCCCACCCCCTGAGAGCTGCCCGGCCCCAGCCTCTCCAGGGCCAGCACTGCGAACTTCCCGTTAGATGGGGAGCTGCCCAGGGTTAGGGACCATGGTGGGGGGGGGTGGGACCATGGTGGGGTGGGGGTTGGCTAGGACCTGCTACGCAGGGGACAGTTTATACACCAAGCCCTTAAATAAATGAATGGCGCTTGTCACTCAGGAGCTGAGTTCCTGTCTCGAGGTGGCAGATTGCCGGCCATTGTCATCATGGACTTCAAGCTCTGAGGAAGTCTCTGGAGGAAGAGGGGAAGAAACGTGGAGAAGGGAGAGAGGTGGGAAGGGGCAGGTCAGTCTTCGCACGCTCGCTAGGTGCGAACCCCGCCAGGCATTTCGCTGCCATCCTCCCGCTCGGCCCTGTCAACTCCCCCTTTGGCGACCTCCATGTCCCTGCACGCTGTGCGTCTCTGTGCAGGGTGTTTGACCTCTCTGAGCCTCTGTTCTCTCCTCCGAGGTAGGGATGGTGGAAGTCACCTGGCAAGGTGCTCGCAGAGACTGGGGACCAGAAGGCAGACGGCTGGCCCCGGGCGCAGCTGCAGAAGCTCCTGCCAAGTCCCGCTGTGATCATGATCTCTGTGCCTTGTCCACATCTGGCCATGGAGGACCTGAGGGGCAGACGGGCCCTTCCCACCCCAGGAAGAGGCTCGGAGGAGGCGGATCGGGTCCTCGCCACCCCGGTGTCACTCAGTTTCCTGGAGAAAAACTGTTTCTCACCTGGTGGACCCTACGGATGGGACACAGCTGAGACTCCCAGGAGCCCCCACATCTGAGCAGGGCCACCTACTTTCTTCAGGCTCTGCCTGGCGTGGGGGCTTCAAGTTCAGAAGGAGCCTTCTCTCCCCTGCACGCACCCTCACTGAGGCATCAGGCTGAGAACTCCCTGAGCCCCATCTACCTCTCGCATGTCAGCCCTCCCCCCAGCACAGGGCCCCCTGCAGCACTCCCCAGCACCCCCTGCAGCTCCCCCCCCAACATGAGGACACCCGCGCCTGCTCAGCAGAGGAGAGGCCAGGCAGACCTATGGCTGCCCAGTGGCTGTGAACTCCACGGTGAAGCTGCCCTGACTTTCACACACTCAAGAAATGCCTGAACGAACAAAATGAAGACGTTATATAAAACACAACAATAATAACTAGAACATCAGAAAAAAGACAGAAGATGCTAGATGGGGGGCGGGGGGGCGGGGGGCGCGGCTACCCAAGCAAGACGCAAATCTCAGAAGCCATAAAGGGAAACCGGAGGACCCGTGGGGGTGGAAAGACTCACTCGCAGACCCGTGGACAGGTCCGTGGCAGACGGGACCAAGGGTGTGTGGCACTTCCGGTAGACAAAGGGGCCATGCCCTTCAGGAGCAAAAGTCACCTACGCATTCATTAGAAATCGCTCTCAACAGAAACATGGCCAGAGACTCTGAGTAGACGATTCACAGAAGAGGAGCAAAAACATCGTAAACGTCTAAAGAGCTGCTCAACCAGGGAAAATAAACCACGGAACAGGACGAGCTTCCTGGGGGGCCTTGCCCTTGACGGGGCCCCAACGTCCCAGCTGCCGGGAGTGAACACGCGTTCACGTTCATGGCCGTGGGCCCTGGACGGGCCTCGGGGAGGGGGCTCTGCCAGCATGTCCGTGGTGTGAAGGGCAGACCGTCTGACACAGAGATGTAGCTTCTGAGACTCTAGTGTTACTGATGTGACATCGTCCTCTCCGCGCCCGCTCACTCCTTGTCCATCTGTAAAGCACTCACCTGGACCCCATAAAGATGGAGAACGTGCCCACCTGGCCTCTGAAACCCACCTCGCTCCTGAGCAGACCCCCACACTGGGCCATGGGTGGGGTGTAAGGCTGCAGATGCTCTGTGACCCCTGCCCCTCAGGTCGCAGGCAGCATCTGTGTGCCTGTGCCTGGGTGCAGCTGCAGCTTGCAGAGAATGTTCCAGAAATGCAGTTTCAGTGGTAGCTACTGGGTCTGGAGACTTGGGGCCCCAGCCCAGCAGGCCATCCTGCAGATGGGGCTTTCTGCACCTGGTCTGGGGGTGGGGAGCCAGGACCTGCTACAGGTGGCTGAATTTTCAGGACTGGGGGTGGGAGGGTGTCACCGTGCTGGCCCTGTGTCCCTATCCAGCTGGTCGTAGCCTCCCTAGCCACTTGGGGAAGACCCCACAGTCCTTCCTGGCCGGTGGCCATTGTGCCTCCAACTACCCACGTGTGCCGGCCTGGGAGCGTGGGGCCGAGAGGTCCTGGGTGCCCTGCGCGTGGGCCTGGTGTGAAGGCCGTGTTGCCGGCTACACTGCCCCCTGCGGGGCCGAGAGAAGGAGCCGTCCTCACCCTCAGGGGACTATCCAAGCCCATGCGTGTGGGAGGAAGCAGCCCGCTCGGCGTGGCAGCTCCCCATGGCCCCTAGTGGGGGCCAGGCTGGTCCGCCAACCATGGCAAGAGCTAGGGCTGCAGGGTGGGGTGCGGGCGCCCAACTCCTCACCGCCCCAGGCTTAGAACCTGGTAGGTGGGGGCGAGGTGCACTCAGGGGAGCAGACCACTGCACGTGGTGGCGGGACCCCCACAACAGGTGGTGTCTTCAGCAAGGTCACCCCGCTTCCTGGAAACCCACCATGTTGGACACCAAGGGACGTCGGGGGGACAAAACCCTCTCCACAGACACTCTGCCTGGGCTTCAGGATGGAGCCCCAGAGACCTCCTGGCACCTCTCTCTCCAAACGCAGGCCTTGCTCACCCCCACCTCTCTGGCCGGCCCGTCACCTCCCTTCCCGGCTGTTCCCACCTGGCCGGGAGCCTTAGCTGCAGACAGACCCAGCTTTTCTGGGCGGCAGCCCTGCGGCTGGTCCTGGCTGTTGGCTCCCGGCTCAAGGCTCCTCCCAGGTGTGGCTGGGGGGCAGGGACGGCTGCTGCTGGGGGCGGGGCTGGGACTGGCAGAGGGCTGCTAGTCGAGAGCGTGAATGACCGGATGGGTGGACGGCAGCGAGAAGGAAGGAACCAGAAGCAATAAATAAAGAGGAGGGGGATGTTCGTTCTAGTTTTTTAAATGTATTTTTGAATTACAGTTGGCACGCGATATCCTATTAGTTTCAAGTAAATGACATAGTAATTAGACGTTAATGGACCTTACGAAGTGATCCCCCCAATTAGTACCCATCTGACACCATGTATAGATTATTATCATTTTTACATCCCTGGGACTATTTTTATAACTGGCAACATATGACCAGCAATTCCACTTCTCTGCTTTGATCCAAAGAAAATGAAAACACTAATTCGAAAATATATATGCGCCCCGGTTCACCGCAGCACCACTTAGAATAACCGAGACACACGAGTAAACGAGCTGCCCATCCATGGATGACCAGACAAAGAAGAGGTGGCCCAGAGACACAGCGGACTATTACTCGGCCATTAAGAAGAATGAAATCTTGCCATTTGTCACAACATGGATGAGCCTAGAGGGTATTATGGTCAGTAAAGTAAGTCAGACAGAGAAAAATGCCGTATGATTTCACTCGTATGTAGAATCTACCACCAAAAAATGAATAAACAAAACAGAAACAGACCCATAAAGGTGGAGAACAAACTGATGGTCGCCAGAGGAGAGAGGGGTGGGGGCTGGGTGACAAAGGTGACGAGGAGTAGAGGTCGCTTTAGAACTCCAGTCGTGAAATAAATGTCGTGGGGATGTAACACACGGCACACAGAATATAGTCAATAACAGTGCAATAACTTGACTTGCTGACGGACGGGCACTAGGCTTATGGTGATCGCTTCATAAAGTCCATAAGAGTCAAGTCACCATGTTGTCTGTCAACTACTCTTTAATAAAGAAAAAACATGGAGAGAGAGAGAGAAGAAGAGAGAAAGGGAGAGGAGCCAGAGAAAAGGCAGAGAGAAGGGGGAGGACGGAGAGAGAAGGCAGCGGGGAGAGGGGGGGCTGGGCGGGATCCTGGGGGACCCCCCCGCACGTCCCCCACCACCTGATGCCTTGGTCACCAGCCTCCCTGCTCTCTAGAGTGGCGTTTTCCTCGTCTGTGAAAGGGTTTGCCCGCCGGGCCCTTCTCTGCCCCCATACCCCCTGCCTACCTCTCATGCTCGTTGGGGGTGTGGGGAGCAGCCTCCAAGAGGGTCCCTGGTGATCCCCTCCCCCAGGGGCCCACACCCGCGTGGTCCTCTCGCCTCGAGTGTGAGCGCGCCTGATTGGCTCGCTTCTAATGAACAGAAACCAGCAGAAGGGCTGAGACGCTATTCCTAGAATTAGGTTTTTGAAAACTATGACTTCTGTCTTGACGTGAGGAGGGCGGGCCCCAAAGGGACAGAAGGGACCTGAGCCCATGGCAGAATCTCTGCTGTGTGCTGAGCAGGCCGGGGCCGGCGCCCCAAAACCAGGTGTTCTGATCTCAGGATTTGGCCCCATAAACCCTCGCTGAACCTGGAGATCAGAGCTGCTCGTGAGAAGCTTCCAGGCCCCCCAAAAAGGACAGTGGATCAGGGGGGCAGACACACCCGCATCTGCACCCCACGTCTGAGGTCAGCGGGTCTCCCTACTTCCTTACTCGTCTGCTTTGGGCTCCAGTTCTGGGCCGTGGTGAGCAGCATTCCGTGCACCGCATCCTGGAGCGATGACAATGTGGCATTGCCGGAGAAGATATGGGACACCCGATTAAACTGCACGTCAGGTCACCGGCAAATAGTGTTTAGCAGAGGTACGTGATATTTGGGACATACTCGTACAGGAGTCCCCCCTGAGCTGAGGCTTCGCTTTCCATGGTTTCAGTTACCCGTGGTCAACTTCAGTCTGAAAATATTACATGGAAAATTCCAGAAATAAACGATGCATAAGTTTTACATTGCACGCCGTTCTGAGTGGCGTGTTGGAATCGCGTGCGATCCTGCTCCATCCAGCCCGAGACGTGAACCGGTCCACGTCCAGCGTCTCCACCTCGCTTCATCCATCACGGAGGCCGGAACCAGCTCATGGCATCCCAAGGAGAAGAAAGGTGAGCACAGTTCAGTAAGATATTTTGAGGGAGAAAATGAGAAAGCATGTTCACATAACTTATTACAGTATATTGTTATAACTGTTCTGTTTCATTACGGCTGCGGTTCGTCTCCGACCCTGCCTGATTTATAAGTTAACCTTGATCACAGGTGTGTAGGTAGAGGAGAGGCAGTGTGTGCCGGAGTCAGTACCATCCGCCGTCTCGGGCCTCACTGGGGTCTTGGACTGTGTGCCCCATGGATAAGGGGTGACTGCTGTACCAAAAAAAGTATCTAAAATTCGAACTTAGTGTGACGTATTTTTACTAAATCTAGAGACCCTATGACAAGGGGTCTCCAAGGGAAGGTGTGAACCTCTGGCTTAGGGCCATGTCACACTGTCGTTTCTTAGCTCGGGACTTAGCTAGGGAGGACCAGAGCCTGACAGTTACCCCCACGCACCTCTCCCGAGGCCATCTGGAGCTGCGTCTCAACCCAGTGACCTCTTCAGCCCCGCCTGTCGGCAAGCCGCATGGGCCTGTGAAGACGGGTGAATTGGGCCGTCTTGAGAGGTGATGAGCTCCCTGTCACGGAGGCTGTGCCAGTCCCAGCACCCAGCAGGGGCGTTGGCAGAACTGAGAACGTGCTCACGGGAGAAGGGACGGATGCAGAAGCCGGCCAGCTCCCCAGCGAGGCTGGAGGGGGGACGCCGGGGCCTCACCCGCCAAGGGGAGCCGTGGGAGCTGACTCGGAGCACTGGGCACCCCGCTCAGAGGGGCAGGTCCCGTAGGAGCTGGGGGCCTGTGCGGGGCTGCCGGGGACATCGTGAGGGGAGGGCGTGTGAGTCCCCTGCTGCTGCCATAACGAATGGCCACAAGCTCGGTGGCTTGAGACAGCACAGGTTTATTGTCTCATGCTCTGGCGGTCAGAAGTCGGGGGACGGGAGGGCGAGCTGGACTCAAGGTCCCAGCACAGCTGGCTCCTCGGGGGGCCCTGGGAAGGCCCCCTCTGGCTTCCTCCAGCTTCTAGAGACTGCCCGCGCTCCCTGGCTCACACTGCGTCATGCTGCTCGCCACTTGCGTGTGATGTGTGCGCTGACTGACACTCCTGCCTTGCCCCCCCTTCCCTTGTGATCCCTGTGGACCGGCCGGGGTCCCCTCCCCAGCTCGAGGTCCCTAATCACATCTACCAAGTCCTCTCGCCATGTAAAGTGACATATTTGCAGGTTCCAAGGACGAGGCCGTGGGCGTCTTCGGAGGGCCGTTGTTCTGCCAACCTCAGAGGCCTGTGGCTTTTCCAAGAAAAGCTGGGGCCTTCCTTCCCTTGTGGCCCTGGGCAGCCACCGGCCCTGGGCAGCCACCGGCACTGGTGAGTCTTCAGTCGCAGCCTCCCCAGGGCCCTGGGCCTGATCTCTGCTTGGAGCCAACCTCAGGCCCTGCTGGCCAGCGGGGTGTGGGTGGGCAGCCCGAGCTCCCTGTGATCTGGCGTGGCAGGCAAAGGCCACCACCTTTGACTCTGTGCCGGGGCAGCTGGGCCAGGGCTGGGGGTCGCTGGCCGGCTCCTCGGCCACCGTCCCTGCTCGCTGGGAACTCGTGCCTTACATTAAGTCGCTAAGAGTACGGTTCCCATCCCGGCCTGGCCCACGAGGGACGCCTGCCGCGAAGGGCCTTGGGGCGGCCGTGCTGGAGGCCCGAGGCCATGCGCTCTGCCTGGGCAGGAGGCCTCCGAAGCTGACGAGGCAGGAGGGGGAAGTGGAGGGGCCGAGCGTAACATCACCATGTTCCCAGCTACCCAGGCCGGTCGGCTTTCCACAGGGCTCAGCGCCGACCGCGGACCCCATCAGAGGGTTCTGCCACGTGCCGTGCTAGCGGGGAATGTCCAGCCAAGGTCACTGGTGAGGCAGGATGGCGGGTTTCTCAGAGTCGGCGCGGTGGGTGGTTCCGGGCTTAGCCGAGTCCGGGGCCCCGTCCCCTCCCGTCCGCGTGTGCCCGGTCCTTTGCCTCAAGAAGTCTTCAGCCTTCGCTCTTCTTCAGAGGGGTCGGCCAAGGGCCGATGTGTCCTGATTAGACACCAGACACTCAGGCTCCACCGGGTTCCCTGGCCTCGGGAGGATTCATCGAGGCCCCCGACAGCGGTGGGGCCTGGACTCCGGCCTCGGGGGACAGCTGCTGCTTCCCACCTGTCTCCAGCCTGGTTCCAGACCCTTCCCTCCGTCCTACGTCCGCCCGATCCTCAGCGCCCCCAGCCCCCGCCGCACCGCCTGTCTGGCCTCCACACTGCTCCTCACCCTCGGCGGGTCCGGCCTTCTTACCCATCGGCCCAAAGCGCCCTCCTGCAGCAGCGAGCTCGGAGCCCAGACGTGGCCTCCAAAGCTGCCACCAGCACCCCGCCCGCCTGCTGTCTGTGGCCAGGCACAGTGCCGCCCACCTTCTTCCCAGCACTGGGCTCTCCCGTCCTGTGTCCTGAGCTCCACGTGGCCCGGGCCTGCGCTGCGGGCGAGGGCCCCACAGCCAGCCTGACCCTGATGGACTGATCTGCACCAGCGGTGACATCCAAACCCCACCGCTCGCTGCGCCCCGAACTGCACTGCGAGTCTCCCACTTTGGGACTTGGCCTATGCGGCTCCCTCCCCGAGGATGTGCTGCCTCCAGCTCCAGCCTCTGGGCCCCGCCTGGCCTCGGCCCTTCCTCCCTGAGTCTTTCCAGGCAATGACTGGTTCCTACCCAGCACTATAGTCCCCCCATAATGTCCTTGGTGCTCAGGACTCTGGGTCTGTGCCACCAACACAGGGACCATCACTTGGGCGGGGGCTGCAGGCTGTCAGCTTCCTTGAACAGGGTCACTTTGGAAATTAGTGGTTTCGAGACTAAGCGGTGTCGCCCCGAGCGTGCTTGTCTGCCTGGTGCCTGCAAGATGCCCCACAGGTGCTGGAGAGACGGAGGGACCAAGAAGATGACAGCCAGTGTCGGTGCCACACCCTGGAGCCCTGCCGGGCCAGAGGGCAGGTCTGAGCCGTAGGCTCCTGGAGGAGGGAAGCGGGGAACAACCTCACACAGCGAGGGGCGTTTGGCTGGGTTGTGAAGGACACAGACGAGTCTCGGAGGGAGGGGGGACAAACTACTGCCACGTGCACATCTGTACCCCTGTGCACCCGCGGGCCGCACTCCACCGCCCAGTGGCCACGTTCTGCCTAAGACTCATTTCGTATGGCCTGCGAGCCAGGAACAGGTTCACATTTTTGAAGGCTGGTCAGGAAAAAAATCAAGAGGAATGCACGAGAGGCCACACGCCACTTGCCAGACCTAAGACGTCTGCTCTCGGGGCCTTTCTGGACAGGCTGCAGGTGAGACTGTAGGGACGGGGGCTGGAGCCGGCTCACCCGTGGGCCGCAGGGTCCATCACCATGTGACCAAGGCAAGCCCCCGGCCTGCTCCGGGGAACCCGCAGACGTCTCTCGTGGGGTGCTCACCCTCTCTCACGGGGAGTGCGGAAGGCTCGGCGAGAGCGCGGCCGTCACGGGTCTGTGCAGGGCGGCCCCGGGCCCTCCATCCCCCCGGCCGGACTCGTGACCCGCAGGGCCTGGGACGGGGCGGACTCCCACGCTCAGTTCTGAATTCGCCGGATTTTCCGCCGGCTGCCTGGTCTCGGGGGACTCGACCAGAGGCCGGGCCAAGCTCAGGAACGGTTCAGCTCTAATGAGCTGCAGTGCTGGTGGTTCCCTTTAATCCCGCTGTTTACCCCAATCAGCAGCTGAAGCCTGGCGTGGATGGTCGTCATTTTCCCGGGAGCAGCGCTCTGGCAGGCCGGCCCGTTTTCCGGGAAACCCACTCTCCCCATCTTCGTGTCGCCCAACGGCGTCCTCAGAGGCCCTGGGGCGTCGGCCTGGGACGCGGGTCACAGGGCCAGACACTGGGCCCCGGGCGGGCACTGGGCCTGCCACGCAGCTCAGGTGCTCGGCCCCGCCCCTGGTGTCCCGTGGTGACTGTCGGCCGCTTCCCCCAGGGGACAAGCTCGGAAGTATGGTCTCAGAAGCAGACCCTGAGACAAGGTGTCAGTGCGGCAGTTCATTTGGAAGGTGACCCCAGAAACCCCAAGAATGAGGACAGAATGCATTTCCAGGCACGTTCTCTCTGGGGCAACTGGGGCCCAATCTCCCCGGGGACTCTGGGTGTCAGGAGACAGCCGTCCCACACAGCTCACGGCTGCGCCCGAGGGTGTTAACCGTTCCCCAACATCCTGGGCCAGCCCTGCGTGGGTGAGGAGATGTCCGCAGCTTCACGGAAAGCCCTCAGGCAGAGACGCAGCTGGATGCCGCCTGGCTGGCTCCGAAGGGCCAGATCAAAGAGATGCAGGCCAGCGTGTCTGCTCCGGCCACGTCCACGTGCTCCCGCCACAGGTGTCCACCCCGCTGTCATGTGCAGAGGCTGGATGGCCAGAGGACTCCTGTTTCACGGACAGGGAAGGGCCCGGGTTCTGGGACTACGCACCCACAGCTGTCACCCTGCTTGCCTTCGGCTGCCTGGGTTTCCTGCTGCGTACGGGCTCGAAACGCCTACGGGCCTCGGTCCAGGTGGGCCCGTGGCTTCCCCCTGCCTGACCCTCCAGGCTCCGTGTGGCACCACTCACTCACTAAGGCAGGACTGTCTCTGAGACCCCAGTGATGACAGGAGGGAACGTGGTGGCCGGGTAGTCGGAGGGAAGGACAGGAAGGGGCTCAGAGCCGGCCTTTCCTCTCTCTCCCGAGGCTTGTATGTCCCTCTTGCTTTAGTAAGTGCCCGCCTTGCAGAGGCGAGCGGGGCCTGGGACGGAGCCTGTGGGCAATGTAAGCTCGGGGCTGGGGGCTGACACAGCACACCGCCCATTGTCGTGGAGACCACAGAAATCAGAGCCTGTCCTGACCAAGGGGAGCCGTGGGCAGCGTGCTGCAAGCCAACAGGGACCAAGGCCGCCCCCCACTCCCCCCCAGCCCTTCGTGTCCCCAGGGAGCCCTCGCCCAGACACACGCCACCGGCACACGCGCTGACCAGCACCTCACTATCCTCGACCTAGAGGCTCATGATGCCAGCCACACGGTCATATTTTTAACTGAAATTTTCCAAAGCTTGTCCACCGGCCCTGGACGGGGCTGGTCTCCTGCTTCGGCACAGCCGACCCACATTCTGGAAAAAGTGAACTCAAAGGGTGTCCAGGGAGGCATGGGCAGAGCAGAGTCTGCCAAGCAGGTGCTAAGGGATGCCCCTTCCCCTCCCGGCCTCAGCTGGGAAACACGGAGGTCCCAGAGGGCCAGGTGGGGATGGGGACGGAGGCGGGAGGAGGCGCAGCCCCTGGGTGCATGGTCCCTGCTCAGCCTGGCTCAGCCCGGCTCAGGCCAGAGTGCTCTTTTTTTGTGAGAGAACGCTAACTTGTTAAATTTTACAGCGACAGGAAACTCGTAACCTCGCTCAGTAATTCACGGGCCTGGAGTCGACGCAGCCTGTAAAAGCTCGGTGGCTGGTGGGGACTCGGTTAGAGAAAGCTCTCCGGGCATGTTCCCAACAGGCGGAGCCAGCGTTGACACCTCAGGTGCCTGGCGACCCCAGCAGAGTCAAGGGTCCACGCCTGAAGCGCTTGTCAGGCTGGACGCCACACAGTCACCCAGGCCCCCACACCACACCTAAACAGAGCGCCTGCCTAGAAAAAGGGAGATCAAACAGGCTCAGAGTGTCATCACGCAATGCCCCAAATATTCAGGATACAATAAAAAAAAATCGCTCATCACACCAAGAACCGGGGCAATCACAACGTGAACAAGAAACAACAATCAACAAATGCCAACGCCGAGATGAATCAGACGTTGGAATTATCTGATGAGGATTATAAAGCAGCAATCACAGAAATGCCTCAACAGCAATCACGAACGTGCTTGAAACAAACGAAAAAATAGAAAAATCTCGGCAAAGAAACAGGAGATATAAAATTACACCAAAGGGAAATTTTAGAACTGAAAAGAATACAATAAAATTAAAAATAAGATAAAAAAAAAAACCCACCTCACTGGACGGGCTCAATAGTATTTTGGAGATGGCTAAGGAGGGAAGCAGTGAACTCAGACAGATCAATGGAACCGAAAGACAGACCACTGTGAGCCACAGAGAGAAAATAGGCTGGAAAAAAAAAAATGAACAGAAACCCAAGGACCCGTGAGATGATGAAAGGTTCGAACTCTTACGCCATTGCGGTCCCAGAAGGAGAACAGGGCGGGGCTGAAAAAAAGACTAAAGAATAATGGCTGAAATGTCCCATATTTGTTGAAAGATGTACACCTACAGATGCCAGGGGCCGAGCGAATTCCAGGCAGAATAAACCCCTCCCCCAAAATCTGTGCCAAGAAATGCCACGATCAAACTTCTCAAAACTAAAGACGGATAAAAAGTCCTGGGAGTAACCAGAGCAGAATAACATGTCGCATTCTGGGGATCCCCAGTGCAAACGAAGGCAGATCTGTCACCCAAAACTGTGAGAGCAAGGGAGAGCAGGTGCAACGCTTTTCAAGTTCTAAAAGAAAAAAACCATCGACCCCAAATTCTGTATGCAGGAAATATATTCTTCGGGCATAAAGGGAAATAGATCGCAAACTAAATTTAAAAATAAGAAACTATAAAACCCCTAGAAGAAGATGTAGAAAGAATTCTGTTTGACCTTGAGTTTGACGATGAGTTTTTATTTATTGATTTTGCATTTATTTTTCTATTTTCATTTTTTAATTATTTAAAATGTATTTTTATTGATATTTCTTGAGGTATAATTGACACCTGATATTACTTTAGTTTTAGGCGTACAACATAATGATATAACGTTTATCTTCACTGTGAAATGATCGCTATGATAATTCCAGTTACCATCCGTCACCGTACAAAGTTACACACCTTTTTCTTATGATGGAAACACTTAAGATTTACTTTCTTGGCAACTTTTAAATATACGATACAATATTATCGACCATAGTCACCATGCCGTACGTTACATCCTCACGACTTATTTATTTTATACCTGAAAGGTTGTACCTTCGCCCGTTTTGCCCGACACCCACTCCCCTCCCCTTTGGCAGCCACCAATCTGTTCTCTGTATCTGTGTTTTGTTGTTTGTTCATTTGTCTTGTTTTTCAGACTCCACATATAAGTGAAATCATATGGTATTTGTCTTCGTCTGACTCTTTTCACTTGGCTTAATGCCCTCCAGGTCCATCCATGTGGTCACAAATGGCAAGATTTCATTTGTGTTTTTATAGCTGAGTAATAGTTGATTGTATATATGTACCACATGTTTCTTATCCATTCATCCATGGATGGGCACTTAGCTTGTTCCCATGTCTTAGCTACTGTAAATAATGCCTCAGGGAACACAGGGGTCCCTAGATCTTTTCAAACGGGTTTTCATTTTCTTCAGATACATATTCAGAAGTAGAATTACCATGTCATGTGATAGTTCTATTTTTAATATTTGGAGAAACCTCTGTAGTGGCTTCCATAGTGGCTGCACCAATTTCCATTCCCACCAGCAGTCCACGAAGGTTCCCTTTGCTCCTCATCCTCAGCAACCCTTGTCATCTCTTGTCTTTTTCACACTAGCCATTCTGCAGGTGTGAGCTGACATCGCGTTGTGGTTGTGATTTGCATTTCCCTGGTGATCAGCGATGCTGAGCATCTTTTCAGGTACCTGTTAGCCATCTGTATGTCATCTTTAAAAAAGTGTCTATTCAGATCCTCAGCTCATTTTTTAATAAAGAACTCTTACAACTCAATAGCAAAAAGGTGACGAACTAAATACATCGACAGCATGCTCTGTGAAAGAAAAGGTGATAACTTGGATATTATTAAAATTAAAAACTTCCGCTCTACGAAAGACACTATTCAGAGCATGAAAATACAATCTACGTATTGGGAAGAAATATTTGCACAACGCACCTCTGCTAAAAGGACTTGTATCCAAAATAAACAAATAACTCTTAAAATTCGATCTCAGGAGAATAAACGACTTAATTAGAAAATCGGAAAAAGATCTGAACGGGCTCCTCATCGAAGAAGACAGACACAGAGTAAATAAGCATAGGAAAGGTGCTCGACATCACGTGTCATGGGCAACGTGTAAGTGAAAACAGCACGGGGACACGGACGCACGCCGATCAGGTGGGAGAGAGCTTGGTACCCACGGCCGCGAGGGCGCACGGCACCTCCGACTCCCATTCGTCGCTGGTCAGGACGCGAAATGGCACAGCCACTCCAGGAGGCAGTTTGGCAGTTTCTTACAGAGTTAAACATAGTCCTACCATATGATCCATCAAACTCCTCAGTGTTTACCCAACTGAGTGAAAAACTTATGTCCACGCAAAAATTTGCATACGAATGTTGATAGAAACTTTATTCGTAATTGCCCAAAACTGGAAGCAACTAAGAAATGCTTTGTGAGAGAATGGGGAAACCGTGGCTTACGCACACAATGGAATAGTATCCGGCAATAACAAGGAAAAAATCTACTGAGTCACCGAGGAGCACAGATGAACGTCAAACGCCTATCGCTAAGCGAAAGAAGGTGACCCGTTTAACATCGTGCTAAGTGAAAGAAGCCAGTCTGAAAAGGCCACGTACCGTACGGTTCCAGTTAGATGATATTCCAGGGAAATGCAAAACTAGAGAGAGCGTAAAAGAGTTCATGGTTGCTAGGAGGTTGCGGGGAAGGGGTGAGTAGATGAAGCACAAGGAGTATTTTCAGGCGGCGAGATTATTTTGCATTATATTGTAACGGTGGACACGTGACACCCTACTTTTGTCAAAACCCCAAAAACTTTATAGTGCAAAGAGTAAACTGTAACATGTGCAAATTTAAAAAAATTGTTTAGGAGGCTGGGGCATCCAAGAATAGAATGCATACTGTGACAAACTAATCCGAATATATTACAGACGTATGACAAAAGCTCACCGAAGAGAATGGGGAATAAGGTGCCGCTCCGAGCGACTTTGAACTAAAGGCTCAGAGAACTGTACATGAGCACTGCGTTCTAGTGCAGAAGTTGCCGCCTGTGCGGGGTACAGGTGAATAATTCTGCAACCACTGTGTGTGTACGCTAGAATTGAATAATTGAAGAAATGGGTGGCAGAAGACAGGAGTCAGGCGTCTCACTGTGGAGTGAGAGATTTCAGATAAGCCAGCAGAGAATTCTAGAATGATCCATGTGGTGATGCATCAGAGTTGGAGACACCAGCATGAACTCATGTTTAGCATAATGTAAACACAGATGGTTACATACAGAAACACGCATGGATGTGCATATGCCCGGGTTAGTGTTAGCAAATGTATCTCTTTGCTCTACAGGCTTGGGGGCCAGGAAGCAACGATACGCCGGCAGCCACCTAGCACCCAGATGGTGGCTTCTCGTACCGTGATCCAGTAAAATGGACACGTGCTGCTTGGAAAAGTGACCGATCGCAGGACTGGGCAGAAAAGCACAAGGTGAGCCCGGGTCGTCTTGTGGTGCCAGAAAGTAAGAAAGTGGGTGCTGGGCTTGCAGCGAAGCAGCTGCAATGGACACATTTGAACGGTTAATAGAATGTGAACACAGGCCGCGGGTTGGATAATAGGATGATCCTGGTGTCCAATTTGTCTGATTTTGATATTTGTTTTGTGGGCATGGAAAAGAATCTCTTATCCTTGGGACACACACACTGTGTGGTGAGGGGGCGGTGATGTCCCCAACTTCCCCACAAATGGCTCAGGCTCAGGGGAAACAAACACACACATACGCACATGCACATACACATAGCTGTACTTGCGTGTTTATATATTTATACGCTATATATGTTTCTATATCTATCCACATTTGTTATACAATAAACATATGTGTACGTACACATAGCGGTACACATATGGGTGTGTGTGCGTGCGCATTCATATGTAAATGTGAGGACTAGAAGGGGAAAGGCAAGAAAAATCAGGCAAATATGATAAAATGTAAATAATTCATGAATCTGAGCGAAGGCTATACAGGAATCCCTTATGCTAGTCTCCCAACCTTCCATCAGAATTAAACGGTTATAAAAAAGGAGAAAACGTTCTAAAAAATGAAAAAGAAAGTCACAGACAGGGAAGAAATATTTGCAATATTTGCAATAAGGATGGAAAAGGACATGTATCCAGAATATATGACCTATGTCAACAATTCGATAATAAAAAGAAGATATTCAAATGGCCAGTTAGCACATGAAAAGGTGCATCAGACCAGTCTCCAGGGAAATACAAATTAAAACCACAATGAGATACCACTACACGCCCTACAGAACGATAAACTCCAATAAGACCTCGACTGAGCCTCAAGCATGTGCAAGGTGATGGGGCACCTGGAACTCACCAGCCTGCTGCGGGAGAGGGAAATGGCCAAGCCACTTCGGAAAGCTGCTCGGCGCTCTCTGATCAAGGTAACCGTACGGCTGCCCTGTGACCCGATAGTTCTAACTCTGGAGATTCATCCAAAAAGATTTTTACGTCAATGGTCATAGCCGCATATTTATTCATAATAGCCCCAAACTGGAAACAACCCAAATGCCCATCAACAGAATGACTGTGGTCTATTCATACAACAAGACACCATTAAACAATAATAAGAAAAATGATATACACACAACAGCATGAATGAAGCCCAAAACAGTGTGCCAAGTAAGAGAAGTCAGAAGCAGACAAATGAAGGGCATTTCCGTGAACTCTGCAGTGACAAAACCAGCCCACGGTGATGGAAATCAGCAGCGATCATTTCTGCAGGGGACAGGTGCCCTGGCTGGCAATCAATGAGGGGACTTTCTAGGGTGACAGAACATTCTATGTGTCACCCTATGGGTAACCAAATGCGTAGGTGATAAGGGGGTGTGCGTTTTTCGAAACTCGTCAGGCTGTTCACTTATTTTTCTTACTGTATGTCAGTTGTACTACAATTCTAAAAACTTTTTTTAAAAAGGACCCAGGACTTGCATGTTAAAATAATATATTAAATCAAATCAAATCAAATTAAAAAGCGTACGAATCTCGTTGAGTTGACACACTGTCTGAGTGTCGGGGCACAAGGTGAGACCCCGGAGGTGTGACCCACCCTCACGGGCTCTCTTAGGCCCCGGAAATGGAGCCGGCCTCCCTGCCTGGGTCTCAGCGAACCCACCTGCCAGCGTGGCGATCCTTGGTGGCAGCTCCCCATCACTGCTCACCGCTATGTTGTCCAGAGGGCGGAGGGGCCTCCGGTCCTGGAGCAGGTCTCTGAAGCACCGTGTGCCCAGGACACCCGCCTCCAAGTTTTCCTGGGGTGGCCACAGAAACATTCAAGTGTGGCCGTGACCTTCCTACGAATCCAGCCCTGGAAGCTGAGTCTGCGATGAGTGCCACCACCTAGGCCCAGTGTTTCCCCATCTTTTCCCAGTGGGGACTCTCAGGACATTCTGAATGCTGGTTCCCGAGGTCACACCTTTGGGACAGACAGCACCTTCACAAACGACAGCAATGCACCCTGCTTCGGGGCCCACCCCAAGACCCACACCCTTTCCCTCCGACAGTAAGACGAGGAGCCTCGAACACCAGGGTCACTTAAGGCCGAAAGCACTTGGCCTCGCACACTGTCACTGGCACCGAGCTATCAAAAATAGCGGTGCCACCAAGTTTTCAGACGCATGAGTGTGTGCCCGGGAGTTTGCGCTGAGAAGGGGGAACACGGAGGAATGGGGGTTTCATTTTCCAAACAGCTTTCAAAAGAGAAAAAAAGCTTGTTTTCTTTTGGGCTGGCAGAGGCCAGACGGGTTCGCGGCGGCCAGTGTGGCAGCGTATCGCGCTGGGGCCCCAACGCCGCTGGTAATTTATTTGCTGTTTCTTTGAAAGTCCTCCGCCCTGGCAGGCGGGCCGAAGCCTTCCATCCCACAGCCCCGGTGGGGAGAGCGCGGGGGTCCCAGAGGGGAGGGCGCCCCAGAGCCAGGCCCAGCTGCAGGCTGCTGCTCCATCTCCCCAGCCCTGGTGATTTATGCCTCCGGGTGAGCTCAGCAGAGGCGTGGGGGGAGGGGAGGGGGAAGAGAAGCAGCCACAGAGTGTCAAGGGGAGCTCCAAGTGGGAGCAGGTCCCTGTCTCCTGTCCCTCCACCCCTGGGAGCCCAGGCAGTGAGCCCACAGTCACATTCAGGCAGGAGCCTGTGGGGTCCAACCAGGGTCCCCGCCGTGCCCGGTGGTGGTGGCTGCGCTCCCACAGGCTCCCTTCCCATGACTCACCTCCCCTCCAGCCCGACTCCGGCCTCCCCTCATCGGAATTCCTTGCCAAGGACTCAAAGGAGGCAGCTTGGCCAACCCAGAACCCCCCGCTCCCCGTGACTGAGTCTGAGACGGAAAGCAGAGAGCGCCAAGCTGTCATGAGGGCACAACCCGTCCTGGTCCCGACTGCCCCCCACTCAGCCTGTTCGCCCCTGGCGAGGTGGCCGTTTCCTCTGGGAAGACTCGTGAGCCTTTGGGCCCAGGCTGTCAAAAGCAAGCAGGAGCCCTGGGCCCGGCGTGGCCTCCCCCTGCACCCGGGCAAGGCCTGTGCCTGCTCTGCGTCCTGGTGACTTGTCCACATCTGCAGCTCCTCCATCCGATGGTGGCGTCAAAGCCCAGGGAACACGGGACACAGTTCTCCTGTCCACCCAGACAGGACGACTCGACCCCCACACAGGTGCTCTGGTCCCCTGCCATCAGGGGAGACAGAGAATTGAGGTGGGACATTGTGGGGGTGGAAGATCATTGCCGATACCCCAAACTTTAAAGTCAGATCGCCCCAATCAAACACCCATGTTATCTCCTCGAAGAAGAAAGGGGGCGGGGAGAGGTAGAGACAGAAGGAACAAGAAAGGAGGAGGCGGGCGGAGAGAAGGAAGGAAGGAACGGGGCGAGCCGGCCAGTAGCCATCTTTGGTGCGAGGAGTTTTCCATTTTACGGGTGGGAAAATGGAGGCTCAAGGAGGCAGGGAACCACCCTCCAAGGATTCTGAACTGATTACGATGCGAGGAATTTCACTCTCAGGCTTTCTCTCCATAGGGAAGAGAGACGAAGGGCCAGCTGCCAGGCAGGACACTGCTCTTGGGTGTCCCAGCCAGAGCGTCTGGGCCAGTCCACCCACTCACGCTCAGGGGACTGAGGCCCCGGATGCAGGGGAAGGCGTGGTCAAGGGCTGCACTGTGGGTGCACAGCAGGGCCCCGCCTGGAAGCTGAGTGTCCTCCCCAGGGACCAGAGCTCAGGGAGCTCATAAACCAGCCCTCAGGAGGCACCTGGCAGTCGGGACAGGCTAACAGACAGAGGGTCACAGGGATGGGGGTGTGTCCCCTGCAATGCTGACCAGGGTGCACAGACTCGGCTAGGGGGTGGGGGAAGGACAGGTGTCCCGCAGATGCAGACAAGGAAAGAGTGGGTGCAGGTGGGGCCTGGCTGTGCCCCAGGGTGGCCAGCCTCAAGCCCATGAGGCAAACACGCCTCCTCCTGGGGATAGGAAGCTCGTGCAAGGCCCAGAACGGCAGGCCAGACACTGAGGCCTTTATCCAGAGGGCCACAGGATTCCCAAAGGGGCTCTGAGAGAGTGCCATGGCTGAGTTTGTGGAAGGTGAGTCGGAGGTGGCCAGAAGCAGGAGGCGAAGAGGCCAACGAGGAGGCTGTGACCGTGACAGGGCAAAGCAAGGTCAGGGAAAGCTGGGGCAGTATCTGGAGAGGTGTCGACATGACTGAAAGGGACATATGTCATCTCCGATCTACTTCAGACCCCCATGGTCATGTCACAGGAGAAGGGCACTGGACAGGCAGGTCCCAGCCATGTCCCCACAGAGAGCACACCCCGCCTCCTCCACCCCGCCAACGGTGCTCAGCTCCTGTTCCCACCAAGACACCACTGTGCAACCTCCCTGCTCCCTCTGGAGCTTGAGCCAGCCTGGGCGCAGCCTCACTGTGCCCATCTGTAACCTAACTGGGTTGGCCTGGATGTGAGTGACCCATTCAAGTTCCGGAGTGAGTTGGTTTAGCTCACAGCTTATTCCTGAGATTGCAAATCTGATTAACCTAAGGAAGCCGAGACGAAGACAAGATCCGGGGTAACCCGGGGGTCCCTAAACGTAATCAAAAGTGTCCTCATAAGACGCAGACTTGACACAGAAGGAGAAGGCGATGTGACCACTGGAGTGAGATGCTGCAGAGCTGGCTTTCAAGATAGAAGAAAGGCCACTCTAGAAGCTGGGAGAGGCCAGGACGTTAATTCTCCCCGAGAGCTGTCAGCCTTGGTTTCGGTCCAGTGAACCCATTTTGGACTTCCGTCCTCCAGAACTGCAAGAGAATACATTTCAAGCTACCAGGTTTGTGGCCGCTCATAACAGCAGCCCCAGGAAGCAGACGCGGTGGTTTCTGGCCAACAAGCATGCACGGCCGTGATCCCTCGGATAAACGAGCAATGGGGTGAAGCAGCTGTCTGTGCAGAACCAGTTTCAGATCTGGTCCACAGAGCACAGAGGACACCAAAGTGAACACAGCAGTCCCGTGGAGGTGAGCCAGGCAGGATGGGGGTTCAGGGTTACTGTGGCATCTGGAATCCACAGGATCAGGTGCCAAAGAGAAGTGTGTGATCCGTGTAGAAAAGCTCAGGGAACCTCCGGAGCGGTCCCTTCAGTCTGAATACTGGGCCGTCCGTGCATGCGCAGGGTGGGACCCCATGAGGCCAGGTGAGGGACAACCCTGGGTCGCCGTGGGCCAGACAGTTCCAGACCTCACGCGGGGCTGGGAGATGTTTGCGTTCCAGAGAGGAGTGACTGGAAAGGCCACACCTTAGAAGTAGGACTGAGAAGAGAGACCCCAGGATTTGTAAATGTCTCGAAAAGAACAAGCTTATTCACAAGAAAGTAAAGTACCTACTGAAACAACAGCTCAACATTTTAAATGAAGAAGACGACAAAACCAGACATTTTAGAAAAACAGCGTTATCAGTACCATGTTCAGAATCTTAAAAAAAATAAAACAAGAGGAGAATTATGACTTGTAAAACCATTAGTGAAAATAGACACCAAAATACGGATTTAATAAATCCGTTGTTGGGAACATAATCTTAGGTTTAAAGAAAGATATGTATAAAACGAGGAAACAAATACAAAAATCTCGATAGAGAAAAGAAAGTTATTCAAAAAAGAATAAAATGGGGATTCTAGGACCGGAAAATATAAGTCTATAACCTGAAATATGAACCGGATAAGCATAACAGAGGATTAGTTGTCTACAGTTAAAATCACACATAACTATGAAAAAAGACTGAATGTTCTCTCTCTAAAATCAAGAAGGAAGCAAAGATATCTACCTCATCGTTTCTAGTCAGCATGCACTAGAAGTTTTACCTAGTGCAAAAAGGCAATAAGGTAAAAAAAAAAAAAAAAGGTGTACAGATTAAGTAAAAATATAATAGTATATATTTGCAGACAACATATTTGTCTGTGTAGAGAATCTCAAAGAATCTATAGCCAAGCTCCCGGAACAGAGTGAATTCACTAAGGTGGCAGGCTATGAGGTCAATATGTAAAAATCAATAGCATTTCTATTTACTAGTCTGTGGAAGCTGAGAAAAATTTAAAACAGCATAATTAACAATAGCACCCCAAAATAAAATACATTTAAATTTACCAAAATATGTGCAAGACCTGTATGCGAAAACTCCAGAACACTGATGAAAGAAAGACAGACCTACAAAAATGAAACATCGTCTATTGATCAGAAGACCAATTATTGCTAAGACTTCAGATCTACCCGAATTGATCTACAGACTCCCAAAAGTGTATTTTATAGACATTCACATGCTTATTCTAAAATTTATATGGAAAAGCAAAGAAATCGAAAGAGCCAAAATAATTTCGAAAAAGAAGAACAAAGTTGGAGGACTTGCACTACCTGATCTCGAGATTTATCATAAAGCTACAGTGATCGAGTCAGTGTAGTATTGGGGAAAGGCCTCTAATACTACATTGTCTTGATATATAAACCAATGGAAAAGAATAGAGATTCCAGAAATAAGCCCATACGTATGGCCAATTTTGAGATAGGCGTAAAGGTAATTCAATGGAGAAAGAATTGCCTTTTAAACGAATGGTGACAGAATAACTGGACGTCCAAATGAAAACAATGAACCTGGCCTCACACCTCGGGCCCTACAAAAAAAATGAACTCAAGATGGATTATAGACCTAAATACAAAACTTAAAACCATAGAACTTCTAAAAGAAAACATAGGAGAAAATCTTTTTGGCCTTCCTTGAGTCAGTCAAAGATTTCTTATAAATGACACCAAACCGCAATTCATAAAAGAATAAAATTAATAAATTTGACTGCATCAAAATTCATCATTCTTGTCTTTAAAAGACCGTTACTAATATTTTAAAAAGAAAGCCATGGACAGGAGAAAATATTTGATAAATGCATTTTGGGTGAAGAATTTATATCTCAAATAGACGAAGCTTCTCGAAACTCAAAAATTTTTTTTAAATGTGAAAAAGATTTGAACAGATACATTTCACCAGAAAAGACATATGGACGGCAAATAAACACAGCCAAAGATACTCGGCATCGTTGAGCATTAGGTAAATGCAAATTACAGCCACAGTCTGATGCCGCTCTATACTCATTAGAATGGCTACAATTTTTAAAAGGGTAAAAGACCCCACCCTAACAACACGGCGACGGAGAGGATGTGAAACAACTGGAGCCCTCGTCTTTGCTGGTTGGAATGCAAAATATTACAACTTTGCAAAAACAGTTAAGCAGTTTCTTACAATTTTATCGTATGCTTATCACACATCCTGGTGATGCAATTTCCAGGTATTCATCCAGGGGAAATAAAAATGTACAGTCACGTAAAAACCTGTATGTGAAGGTTTGTGGTGGCTTCATTCACGATCCCCCAAAATTGGAAATGACACGAATATTGTTCAACTGGCGAAGGCATAGACAAACTGAGGGACGTTTATCAGATCGATTGTTACCCCAGAATAGAAACAAACCATTGGTACATGCAACAGCACGATGAAACTCTAAAGCATTATGCTAAGAATGGCAGAGCTAGGACCTCAATGAACCCGCCTACCCCCAAAGCGACAAAAATTCTAGCAAAACAAAAAAATGCAACCACTTTGGAACTCTGAAAATTAACTACAGACAGAGAACAAACTGCAAAGCATCTATTCAAGAAAAACTCCTGAACCTCAGTAACGACAGTGAGTCTGTGGCATTTTAAACTCGGGGCTGTTCTCACATGCCCTGGCTCCTCAGCTCAGTGGCTCCATTCTGTTTAAAGGCTCATACCTAGAGCGCAGTCAGTAGGTTGACCTTGAACTAGAATCAGCAGGAAAATCTCTATCCCAAGGTTCTGCTGCTCTTTGATATGACTGTGATCTGGGCTCTGTGAATGAAGCCCTGTGCTCAGGGTGTTACTGGAAAAAAAAAAAAAAATAGAAATCTGCTTGTAACATCCCTGTTGCCTGAGGCTGTGATTTCAGTTGAGGAGGCAAAAACCTGGCCAAACACTTAAAAGGAAGACCCGGATAACTAGAAAACCGAAGGGAACTTTGAAGGGCTCCGACGTATTCCTGAGAATCTAAAAGGCTGTGTGCTTGCACGGGGCCATATATGCATCCGGGGAAGATCCAGGAAAGGTGACACTCACCTCTGGCTTACTCTGAGCCCCTGCAGAAGCAGGAAGTGAAAACTCAGGAGGATTTTTAAACCACCTGAACTTTGAAAGTGTAGCTTCACTCACGGAGCAACTTTACCAAGGATGGAAACCTTGTGTTCGAGGCAATTAAGGAAATCTGACCACTGGCTGAGTGTTATGCTGTATTGACACAGGGCCGAACCCTGGGAAGCCAGGCTTAAAGGTATAAAGGGTAACTAAAGAAAAAGCGATCGGAGAACTCGGTAGATGCACACTACAGACAGTTAGCCCAGGAAAGCCGCTAAACCAACAGGCAGCAGAAAACAGAAGCAAAAAACACACAGCAACACCACCAGTCACTAGAAGGAGAGGAGCTGATGGCAGAATTGTTACAACATGTTATTTAAAATGTTCAATTTTAACAAAAAATTATGACACATGCGATGAAATAGGAAAACGTAGTCCATACGTGGGGGAGAGGTGGGCGGGGGCAGCGAGGAGGGAGCAGCCAACAGAAAATGTCCCCGAGGTGACCTAGATCTTGGGTTTAGGAGACAAAATAATTTAAATCAGTATAAATAGGTTCCAAGAAGGTTTAAACCCATGTTGAAAGGAAATTATGACAACTGTGTCTCACCAAAATAGAGAATATCCTAAAGGAAAAGACAAAATTAGAAAGAAGAGGAGAAAAAAGAACCGAGTAGAAATCTGGAGTTCAAAAGCATACTACCTGAAGCGAAAAGAATTCACTAGAGAAGCTGAACAGCGAATCTGAACTCACATAAGAAAGAATCAAGGATCGAACATTTCAAAGGAATGAATACCAATTCTTTACAAACGCTCCCCAAAAAACAGAAGAGGAGGAAGTACTCCCTAGATTATTCTATGAGGCCAACATCACCCTGATGCCAAAACCAGAAAAACACATCACAAGAAAAACACACATCAATGTCTCTTATGAATATAGATGCTAAAATCCATAACGATACACTAGCAAACCAAATCCAGCCATATGGAAAAAAAAAAACTACACCATGACCAAGTGGTGTTTATCCCACAAATGCAAAGTTGATTTAATATCCAAATCAATTAATGTAATACACATCAATAAAATAAAAAACAAATACCACGTGATCATCTCAATATACGTGGAAAAAGCATATGACTAAATCCAACACCGTTTATGATAAAAATACTGGAAAATCCATAAATAAATGGGAATATCCTCAAACTGACAAAAGGCATCCATACCTTTCATTGGTGAAATCCTGGATGCCTTCTCCACAAGATCAGAACCAAGTCAAGAACGCCTCACCGTTTGTTCTCACCATTTCTACTCAACATTGTGCTGGAGGTTCTACCCAAGGAATCAACAAAGAAATAGAAGAATCCATATTATAAAGAACGGAGTAAAACTATTTCTATTTGAAGCTGACGTGATCTTATATATAGAAAATCCCTAAGGAACTCACTTAAAAAAATGATTAGAACTTATAAATGAGTTCAATAAGCTTGCAGGACCCCAGATCAAATGCACGTAAGATAAAAATTTTACTAGAGAGAGAAACAACATTTGATAATGATAAAAGAGTCAATTCATCAAGAAGATATAACAATGATAAACATATATGCACCTAACAACATAGTCCTAAAATGCACAAAGGAAAAAAATGAAAATTGATGATGGAAGTCAAAAATTTGACAGGAAAAGTCGGAGATTTCAATATCCCACTTGCAACAATGAATGGAACAAAGAAACAGAAGACTTGAACGACACTGTGAACCAACTAAACCTAACAGAAACCTATGGAACATGCCACTCAACAAGAGCAGAATACACTTTCTTTTCAAGTGTACATGAGACATTTTCCAAAATAGACCATAGGTTATACCATTAAAAAGTCTCGATAACTCTAAAAGGACTGAGATCATACAAAGTATATTCTCTGATGGAAATAGAAATCGATGTCAGGAGGGAGTTTGGGAAATTTACACTTATGTGGAATTAAACAACACACTCCTAAATAACAATGGATCGAAAGATAAATCACAAGGGAAATTAGATCTATGTTGAGATGAATGAAAATAAAATCACAACACTCTAAAACTAATAGGATGCAGGAAAAGCTGTGCTCAGAGGAAAATGTATAGCTGTAAAGGCCTGAATTAAAAGACAGGAAATGTTTCAGATCCATAACCTTCCGCCTTAAGAAACTAGAAAATGAGAGCAAACTAAACCCAAACCAGGTACGAGAAAAGAAATAATAAACACTAGTGTGAAAATTAATGAAAGAGAGAATAGAAACACAATACAGAAAATCAGCGAAACCAAAAGTTGGTTCTTTGAAGAAATTACCAAAATCGACAAACCTTTAGCTAGACTGACCAAGAAAAAAAAAGAATTCAAACTCAGGAGTGAAAAAGGTGACATTGCTACTCATGTTATAAAAATAAAGAGCATTAAAAGGAAATACTATGAACAATTGCATGTCAACAAACTAGATAACCTAGCTGAAATGATTTCCTGGAAAGACGCAAACTACCAAAATGGAAAACAATAGAAAATTGGAATATGTCTATAGCAAGAAACGAGATTGAGTTAGTAACCGCAACGCTTCCTGCAAAGAAAAGCCAAGGACCAGCTGGCCTCACTGGTGAATTTTAACAAACGGTGAAAAAATAATTAAGTCCCGGGGCTCAGGGGTGGGCCCTTAGCTGCCTTCTGGGCCTGAGTCTACAGTAGGTCTTGTTGGGGGGTCCCGCCCTTCTCTAGCAAAAGCAGACTTCCGTTAGGTATCAGCGTGGGTCCCGGGCCTAAGGTGGGTGCCTGCCCTGCTGCGGATAGAGGGTCTTCTTTTGCCCTTCTGGCCCACATCCTGGGCGTGGCAGATTTTGCAACCTCCACCAGTAACTAACGGCTTTTGCTGCTTAGGAGAGAAAGGCTTGGACTGAACACCCAGCCCGCAGGAAGTAGCCGGCAGTCACCCTCGCTCCCGTGCCAGCGAGGCGTCTCTCTCCAGCCCCACGCGTAAGCCCTGTCTTCCCCCCAGACGGCTGCGGAGTCCTGTGAGAAGAGCTGGTGAGTGAGCGTGAACTGCCCTCCAGCTGTCCTCGGCTCACGCTCGACCTGCACGTGGCCTCGTTCGAATGTTAGCCGCTGTCCTCTCTCCTGGCTGTGTGGTGGCCGCCACTGGCTGCCATGCTCCGCCACAGCGAGGCCAGCTTCCAACCCCGTCCGGAGCAGCCCATCCACATTTAGAATTCAGCTGACTAGGTTGCGACTGATGGGTTTGACTTTTTCTGGCTTTTTCTCATTATTCGGGTAGGAACAACATTCTCTGCAGCTTGCTGCATCCTGAGCAGAACCTCAAATCTGGCCCCATTTCAGGGTACTCTTGGGTGGAGGGGAGGAGCAGAGGTGAGCAGGGTGGTCATGCAGGTTCGAGGGGGCCAGGCTGATCGCCTGGGCCCTGACCAGGTGAGGGGAATGAAGGGGGCTCCTCGGAGAGATTTCACTAGCCGACAGGTGAGCTGTGGGTCAGGAGGGAGGAGGGCGTCAGCTGCTGCTTGCAGTGGGTGAAGAGGAACGTGAGGAGGGCCCGCCCTCTGAGACGTGAAACTCCCCTGGGACATATCCCAGGCAGATGCACCCCCTGAAAACGGGCCGTGGCCTCAGGGCTGCGAGCTCCCACAGGCTGCTCTCTCCCAGGAGGGCGGCGTGGCTTTAGGGCTGGTACATCCCTCAGGACAAGAGTCGCCTTGGGGTAGGACCGTAACTTAGGGCTACGGTTCCCACGGACAAGGTCGCGTGGTTGTGAAAATACACAAAGACCAACCAGACGAGAGAAGCGGAGGCTGCTCTCCCCGCCCCGAGAATCACGGGGGACTCACGGGACTCACGGGAGCGCTTCGTCCCCTGCCGTCCCGTTCCAAGGCTTTCCACGGACCCGCTCACCTAACTGTCACGGCTGCCAGCTGGGGCGGGTCCCCTTAGCATCTCCCACTCACGGCCAGGGAAGCGGAGGCAGAGAGCGGCCGAGCTACCTGCCGTGGCGGGGGGAACGGTGGCCCCCCACAAAGCGTGTCCACGGCTTCCCCCCAGGACCGTGAGTGTGCCCGCGTTTGGGAAAAGGCTCCGGAGACGAGATCGCCCTGGATCGTCCCCGTGGGCCCCGAATCCTGTGGCAGGGGCGGAAATAAACGCACACCCGCTGATGGAGAAGCGCCAGGGCCGGCTCCGCGGAACCGCCAGCGTGGGGAGCCGGCGCCACCACCGGCCACCGGCGGAGCCCGCGGGCGGGCGGGCGGGCGGCCTCGTGGAGGGAAGGGGGCGCACACGGTGCTGGGGGCTGGGGCGGGCGGGGGCTGCCCACTGGAAGCGGGTGGTCTCTGTGGTTCATTAGGGTATATTTTGCTTTCTCTGGTTGGTCCCAAGTGGGAAGTGGGAACAGAAATTAGGGCCGCTGTGGGCCATTGACCGAGCTTGGTTACAGGGAACCAGTGGCTGCAGAGTCACTGTTAGCTTCCTGGACTGTCCCTGGGCTGGCCCCTGGCCCCTGCGAGTCCCACTGCCAGCAGGCGGGCTTCCCGTGGTTGCCGTAGGCGAGGGGCTGGCCCCCTGGGCAGGGGCTCGGGCGGCGGGTCTGAGCTCTGCTGTCCTGTCTGTTCTGATCATTCTCCCTTTGTGGGTTCGTCTCCCAGGGTCACGTCTCCATAGCTACGTCATCCATCAGCACAAGACCAAGCCTTCGGGACCATGCTCCTCTCGAGGACAGGGCCATGTTCAGGGTTTGAGGTCCCTTAGGACATGTCACGGGCTCCCTTGGGACTCACGTTGTCAGTGCCATGCTCTTGCTGAGGAGAGCGAGGAGCCGCAAAGCCGTGTGTTCCGCAGAGAGGACGCGGGCCCAGAGCTGGGGGACTGCGCGGGGGGCGGCCCGGGCTGCAGGGCTGTCGCCTCTTCCCAGAAGGCCACGGTGTGCATCTCGGTCCTCTTAGCAGCATCATTTCCCTCAGGACAGGGGCCAGGCCTCAGGCCCAGCAAACTCCCTGCGGACACCAGCCCAGGTCTGTGTCCCCTGGGACCGGGCAGACCCTGGCCACCGGCTGCTCTGAGAAATCTCCCCGGCTTTGCCTGATTCCTGGGGGTCTGTGGTGAGAGGGGCAGGTGGGCACAGAGTCCGGGCTGTACCTCGAAGGCTGGGAGCTGCTGGAGTCCTAGAAGCAGCAATGGTTTCCACGTCGGTCCCAATCTCTTCTCAAATCAGGCCGGAGAGCGTGGGGCCCGTCTCCTGACGGGGTTTCAGGCTCAGCACTTGGCGAGGGTTTCTGCGAAGCTCATGAATTCCGAGTAATAACCTGTCTCGGGCTGGGGCTGGGATGGTTGACAGCCCAGAGCGCCGAGGGCCAAGGAGCACAGACACGCAGAAAGCCGTTCCCCCAGATGTCCTGACGCTGTCCAGGCCCGTTGCGTGAACCCCCGCCAGGAGTTTCCTGACGGCGGCTGGTCATTCCACCATCCTCGTCCGCGGGCGTTTCATCCCGGGCACACGTGCAGGGGACGCGGGCGCCTGGGCATGGGTCAGCCAGGAGGCCGGTGGAGGCTGGAACGGGCTGGGAGCCCCAGCCCTGCTCTCCCGTCGCCTCTCATTCAGCGCCCGCCGTTGCCTGAGCGGGTCCTTCTGCCGAGACCACCCTCGCAGCAGAACGACCCGGCCCCCGAGAGACGGCCACGCTTGGGAGCCCCAGACACAGTCATGGTCACTGTGCTGCCGGCACAGTGAGTGGCCCCTCCCACGGTGTCCTGGGTCCCTTACAGTCAGGGAGACCCTCGGCGCCCGTTTCTCCCTCTGTGGAAAGGGGTCCTCGTGGTGCCTGCCCACAAGGCTGGGACTAGGGCGACGTGAGTGAGGCACTCGCCTGGTACGCACCATTCAGAGGGGACACCAGGAAACTCAGGGACGAATGTAAAGGATACGTGAGCATAATGTACTAAAGTCAGAATTAACGCACTGTATCTAGGATGAGCAAAACATTGAAATCGTAAATAAAGACAGGATTAGTCTATCAGTTTTGTTTGTTTGTTTGTTTGTTTATTTTGGCCTCAGGCTCCAAGACGCTTTGCAGGTGCTGCCTACGCCAGGAAGTGGGCACTCCTGGGTGCCTCGGGCAGGAGTGCATTGTGTCGCCACGGAGTTCTGGCCTACGGTGGCCCGGATGCTGTTTGACACAGATCCAGCACAGGTCACGGGTTCTGTGCATCCCTTGTGTCCATTTTCTGTATCTGCCACCCATGGCTGGGTCTGATAACTGTGAAACAGTGAAGCGTGGAGTTTGGGGGACGTGGAAGACTCTTCAGTGTCATCTTAACAGACCTGCTCTTTGAACAGTGAAAGAAACAGGCCCAGAGGGGCAGAGGTTAGCCGAAGTCGTGGGCAGGGCCGGAGCGGGGAGCAGGGCCAGCCTCGCCCAGGGCTCGCTCTGGGCCTACACGTGAATCGCCTTCCCTCTGAGGAGACCATCCCTGTCCCCAGGTGCTCCCCACATCCGAATCTCACAAACCTCAGCCGCGGGCCCCACCAACGTTCCTGGCCGGGGAGATCGAGGCGGGCTGCCCTGTCCTGTGGCCCAGGCCTCCGTGTCCTCACCGTACAACACCCCAAGGCCCCTCCTGCTGTGAGGACGCAGCCCCGCCCTCCCACGCCATCGCATTTGCCTCTGGCTCTTCCACCCCGGCCTGACTTCTTCTGTTTATTTCATTCGTCCGTTCTCTCCGTTCCTTCTACTTCCTGTTCCAGCCCGCCGTGGTTTATCGACCCCGGTTAATTGTATTTTATCCATTTGTTCCACGCTGTTTTATGGTTTCCATCCTAGAGCGCACATTCCAGCCTTTCGCTTTATTTATGTTACTCATTCCATCCTGTTTGGTCCGCCTCGGCCCTCTGGGTTCTATTTCACCTCCTGCACGAGGCCCGGCTAGAGGTTCCCTGGCATTGGCGTCGACGGGTACGGTGGGTACGGTGGAAACACCCGTTCTGAGAGCCGCCTCCCCCGGGGCCCACATGAGCTCATGTCTCGTGGTCGGGCTTTTTTTTTTTTTTCTTTTTTTTTTAAGTCAACAAGCGACGTGAAGCCTGTCTTTCATCTGAGAGTTCCCAGATCCATTTCTGATCAGCTGCCCCGTGTCCATAATTGTCGTTAACTAACTGGGAAGCGCCCACGCATGTGCACACATGCACAGGAGCCTCCGGGTCCCACCGCGGGAAGCAGAGCCCCTCCCGGGTACCCCACCTCCGCACCAGCTCCCTCGGGACGGTGGGGCACCCAGGCCCCGCCAAAGGACACCCTGCCCCTTGCGCTGTTCTCTTGTTACACAAACGGCTCTCTGGGAAACCAGGGTCAGTCTGTGGCGGCCACCTTTTTCTTTGCACACGCAAATGTCCAGGGAGGTTTTTAACCAGGATTTTTCTGCCCTGACTCGTTCTCGCTCCCAGGCACATTTTCACATCAGTACACAGATCTCCACCTCGTTTTTAACTGACTGTATAGTAGTCCATTGAGCAGAAGTATTATTTTGTTGAATGGTTTCTCTGTTGAAGATTTTTTTTTCTCTGACAAATCGCATTCTGGCAAACGTCCGTGTAAACATACCCTTTTGTGCACATTTCTGTGACTCCTGCTCGGTGAAGGAATATGCATTTTTTAAAATGCGTTAGGCACCACCAAACTGTCCTTCAATTTATCCTTTGAATCGATCCTCCTTTTTCTAGCTAGGGTGATCGTTGTAAAATGAATTTGATCACGTGATTCCTCAACATTTAAAAACAAAGCGACACCGAAGGAAATCTCCCTGGACGTGGCATGACGTCACGTCTTGGACGAGCGAACTGCCGGGTCAGGCCAGAGACTTGCACGTTTCAAGGGACTGTCCAGACGGAGTAACTCGGTGTATCCAAACGGTCATCCCTGCCACCCAGGGCTCACCTCCTGAGGCCCCCCTGGGGCCTGCTGGTCAGACACAGACACCGGAGGCTTCGAGCAGAGCTCTCACCGCGGCCATGGCTGAGGCTGGCCCCACCAGACCTGGCCTAAGGTCCTGGGAGAGTCGGGGTCACGCCCGAGGGCCTGAGCCTCGAGGAGTCCATCTCCTCAGAGCTTTGGTTTCCTTTCCTCTAAAATGGGGGAGACACATCTACCCCAGGTGGTGTTCGCTAAATGACAAAGAAGAATTAACTTGTGGCTCATAAATGCCTCGGGCTGTCTGATCGCGTGGCACTCTTATCGATCACGTAAAATATGGTCGTTTCCGTGACATAAAATAACTTTGATCTGTTTGCTCCATCTTGCTTCAGAGTCCCTGCTGGGCAGCACATAGCCGCTTCCTTTCTGTTTTATCTGTTTATTTTATCCAGAATGGGTCCGCTCACCCCACTGGGTTCTCTTTGGTGGGTGGACAGGGACCGAGGGGTGACTCAGGAGGCCCTTGGCCCACTGGCAGGCCTTGGAGCAGTGGTGCTGGGTGGGCGCCTGGCTAGGCAGGGGCGGGGGGCTGCCCATGTCTGTCTCCAGGGAGGTGACAAGACAAATGTGCTGGAGGTCCCGGGCCAGCTTGTCACTGCCGTGTGCCCTGGACCGGCTGTGCCGGGAGCAGGGGAGACCCTGGCAGGTCTGTCCTCTTCAGAGAGTGATGTCCTGAGGGGAGGGAGGCTGAGCTTCTCAGAGATGGTGGTGCCCAAGACCACGTGACAGTCACAGCCTGCAGGTGTCATCATCTGAAGGCCGATGCCCATCCCTCAGGTAGGAAGACCAAGGTTCAGAGGACCCCAACTCCCTCTCCAGTGATCCCATTTTGGCCTCACAGATCTGTCTGCAGTTTCAAATGCAGAAGCCAGCCAGAATGCAGGACCGGCCCTGAGCCCGGCACGCAGCACTGGGATGCAAAGCCACTGGTCACGCAGGCACTGGCATCACGTCTGGTCCTCACTTGCTCACCTCCCCAGTGCCCAGCCTGGCCCAAGAAAGTGGCAGTAAGTGCCGGGCTCGGGGTTGACCGACCCCTGGTGGCAGAGCTGGGCTCTGGACGTCCTGGCAGGTCCTGACCTGCAGCGACAGCCTGACCTCAGGGCAGGTGGACCCTTCTCACACAGGAAGTTCTCACTGTCCGTTCACTGAGGGGCTCTGGACGTGGCATGTGGGGGCCGCCGTCACCCCAGCCCACAGGGCGACAGCCATGCCGCTGGCTCATCATCCTGTCAAGTGTTATTAGGGGAGCGGCCCCTGCAGGGGCTCGAAATTGGTTGAGCCTCCTGGTGAGAAGATCTAATTTTCACCTGGGGAAAAAGTGGGAGGAGTGATGCCGCCTAGTGAGGTGTCATGCACTTCCCGGCCCAGAGGCCACCACCTCCCGGCCCCTCCGCGCAGCCAGGGTGTCGGCAGGGAGAGCGGGGAGCCTGCCCAGGCTGGCTCGGCTGGCCCTGGAGGTCCCCGGGCTGCACACACTGCACCCTCTGTGGCTCTTGGATTTCATACCAGAAAAATGAAGGTCTATGTAAACCCTCCAAGCCCTAGAAACTTGCTCTGAGACTGCCCGCCCCCGCCACCCTCACACACACCAGCCTGCTCGGAGCTTAGAACATTCAGCCACTCGGCAAACCTCCTGGGTCCTGGGGCACCCGCTCCGTGCCAGACACAAGGCTGGATGCTGAGTGTGAGACGTGAGGCCGACCTTGAGGGCTTAGGTGTGACTGGGGCCGACCACACTGAGTCATGGGGGGCGGGGGGAAGTGCAGGCTGCCGTGGGAGCTCTGCGAAGGGGCATCCGGCCCAGGCCAGAGGCTGTCACTTATTCATTCAACAAACACTTATTGAGTACCTTCTATGTGCCAAGCTTCCTAGGCAAAAGACAGCACTGGACGAGGTCCCTGGCTTCCTGACGCTGACATTCTAGTGGGCGCGAAAGAATAAACAAGGATATGTCAGACACATCATGGGATGACGAAAAACAAAATAAGGAATGCTTGCAGTGCGGCCACGGCCGCTGGGGCAGGACACTCCTCTAGGTAGGGTGGTCTGGCAGGACGACTGCCGGCTGGAGCCCCAAACCCTGGAGCCCCATACGGCCGTCCCCCGCGGGCCATGGACGGTGCTCAGGAGCCAAAGCCAGCAGGACTCCAGGTGGTGGGATGCAGGCGGCCGGCAGCTTCTGGAACGCCGCCTGGACATGTGCTCTAAGCAAGCGAGTGTGGTGGTGCCATTCGAGGCAACGGGAAAACCGGAGAGCAGCCGGGTTTTAGGGGGCTGGCGAAGGAGGAGTTTTCTGGTTTTGCCCTCCTGAGTCTGGGACACGGAGGTCTGGGGGTTTGGTGCCTCTCCCCTCTGAGAAGGAGCTCGATGTCACCTCCGTGAGTGTGTGTGCTGGATTCTCACAAGTTGCAGCCAGACGCTGGACAGGACAGTCCCCCTCCAAACCCTGGAAGGTGGCCTTGAGTCCTCTCTCTCTCTCTCTCTCTCTCTCTCTCTCCCTCCCTGAGCGGAAGGCAGGCAGTGGGGATGACAGAGAAAGATGTCCTCAACAGGACCTGCCCCACCTGGGGCCTCACTTTCCCCATCTGAAAGCCAGCAGCGCGGCCCCGATGTCCTGCTTCAGGCTGTCGTTCTCCATGCATTTTACTCACTTTGCTTTTGAGCTCGGTCAGCAAATTGCGCCTTCCTCTCCCCGCCCCCGCCGCCCCCCACCCCACGATCTGCTTTCTGTTTTGAGAAGCCTTCTTTGCCTGGTGAATGCAATTTTCAAGTTTCTCCCTTCCATTATCCATTTTTTTTAATGATCTAGTCTTTCAAAGTAGCCTTCTATTTTTACTTTTCCTTTGGCAAGATAATTTCGAGCCCTTTTCTCACCGCCCCTGTCAATTTCCTTTGTTAATTTCCAAGCCTCTGCTTTCGGCAAGGGCCTCACCTCTCAGCACTTAATTGATTTTTTCTATCACATAATTCCATGGTTTCATCGATAAGCAATTTTAGACCCATCGTCAATTTCTATTTTTTATACCACATGATCAGCTCAGAGATGAACACCGGGGTGAGACATAAGATGAGCTCTCATTATCTCGCATATGCCAATTTTCCCCCGCCCCTTCGTGGAGGCCAGACTCTCTGTTCTCCCTTATAATTACTCTCCATGTCATCAACAGTCTCCTGACTTCGGTCCCGTTGGTTAAAAGTGTAAATTAACACATGTCTCCTGCTTTGGATGTCGTTTTAACTTTCGGGATTCTAGTGCGGACCCATCTCCCCCACACCACGACCTCCGCGAATCTGGGCCAGGGGGCCAGGGCGATTTTATTCGGGTGGGTAGGATTTTCATCTGGCTCCGATGAGGCCCTTTGCCTGTTTAACAGCTTCGTCTGGCTGCTTCTCTCTACCAGGGCCAGGGCCAGAAGGTGGACTCGGTGGGGGCGGAAGCGGGAGCAGTGGCCGCCCAGGGTGACCAACAGAGGGTGGGGGACATCGCAGGTCCTGGGGAGACTCCACGAGGTCAGACCTGCGCGCTGGTGCCTTGCGTTCAGCCGCGGTCTTAGACACAACCAAGACCCTGCGGACCTGCTATGCTTTCTACCACCTGGAGGAGAAATCTGTCAGAAACGTTCCGGTTTTCAGCAGGTATCGACCGCCCCACCTCTGCCTCTCCACGGAGGGACCAGTTACCGCCTGAACCCCGTGAACTGCCAGTGAGGCAGACGCATGGACAACCTGCTCATAATCCCACCTGGGGGCGGCGGGGTAACCACCGTCTCAAAGATGACGGTTCCTCCTGTGGATGGAACGAGAGCATGTTCCACCTGTTCTGTCTGTTTCTGAGCCCACAGGATGCCCCTCGGGAGCTGCGTCCCAGCTCTTACCAAACCCCCACGGTCTGCCTCTCATCTCGAGAGTGGGCGAGGGCACCTACAGCCCTCCGGGCCACCCTCTCCGATGCTGTCACAGCCACCCGTGATGTCTCAGGCACGAGAGTGGCTTCCTTTGGCCATCCGTCTGCGCTGAAAATCGGGAGCACCAAAAGCATCACCATGCTCCCCACATGGAGATCGGTGAGCACATTGGGGTGACCTCACAAGGTGATCCCTTTAAAAGGACTCTCAGAGAAAATATCCATCTGCTCCCAGGACCAGAAACAGCCGTGTCCCCCAACCCCATCCCTCGGGTTGGCCCGTGTCATTGTCATCTCACTCACGTAGACAGATCATGTTTCTCTCTTCCTCTTGGCTGCTTGGAGGCTCAGCAGATAGGACCTCGGGGCTGGCATTTGGCCTTGCCTCTCCATGCCTCTCCTTCTTCACCTACTTCTCATTTCATTCATTCATTCATTCATTCATTCATTCATGCCTTTAACTGAGCACAACCTCACGCCAGTCCCTATGCAAGGCACTAGGCCCAGTGAGGCAGTGCTCAGGGAGATCGTAATCTCGTGGGTTTACAAGTCAATGACAAGCAAGAGCGTTTCAAATTCATGATGAGTGCCCGGACTAGAACAAAACAGTGACCTGGAGTGGGACCAGCAGGGGCGGCATGGGGAAGGGGCACAGGGAGGCGGGGGCTGCTCTGCAGAGCGGGGAAGGGGCACAGGGAAGGGCTCTTTGAGGAGGTGACATTTCAGCTGAGTGCTGATTAACGAGAGGAGCCAGCTGTGGCACGGGGTTGGCAAAGCCTCAAGCCAGAAGGACCTCAGATGACAAGGAGGGCTGGGGGACCGGAGCCGGGGAGGTGGGGGAACAGAGGTGTCGGCAGGCACCTTGCAGGCTCTGCCACTGCCTTTGTGTTTTAGGTGGCCCCCTTCACCCCTTTTCTGAAATCCTTCTCTGTAATGAGGAAATGAATTAGCAAGTTCATATACAAGTGTATCTACGTCCAACAACTCTGTGCCTTTTGATCTGCCATCGGCAGTTTGTCTAACGTGATTGTGTAGAAAACGACAGAGTCTCCACGCCTCCGTGTTCACCTTAACAGAATGGGGCCCCCGGCGATAGCTTCCTGGGATGCTTGGGGGTTATGAGGGCCTGCCCCTCAGAAGGGCTCCCCACGTGTCAGCTCGCATCTGACACGTGGCACTGGTGGGGGCTCCTGACATGATTAGTTACATAAGGTGTGACAGCGAATGGTTCTGTGGACACTTGGCAGGACCCGTATTATCTAATAAGAATCCGGAATCTCTTTAAAGTTCGCGAAGTGTATCCCCAGCTAGCCTCCCGTTTGATGGGAGATGACCTCAGCTTACAGGAACCCTACTTGTTGCAAACCGCCACCTGCACGTGGTTTGTCCCCACCCTGGGCTTGGCAGAGGGTCCACGTGCAATGGCCAAGGGAGGTGGCCGGGGGCGCCCAGACGCTGGGACTCAGAGAGGAATGCGGTGAAGCTGGGCCATGCGGGCTGAGTCCACTGTCTCCGGGTCTCTTTTGTGGGTGGGGGAGGGGGAATCAAAAAAGTACTTTGCTCTGTAGAGCTGGGCAGGAAAGGGGGTCTCACAGAACGGGACCTCCTCTGGCACAATGAAGGACTTCCTGTCACCTGGCTGTTCTCTGAGAAGTGGACTGGGGCAGCCTGGACAGGTAGTGAGCTCCCCGTCTCAGAGTGTGCAGCAAGATTGTGATCCCAGGGCCCCTGGCCTTGGATGAGGATCCAGGGTCCGTGTGTTTGGGGACAGCCAGGGCCTGCGAGACTGTGAATCCCGCGGGCCAGCGGCTCTGTTCCGGCTCGCCCTCGCTCGTGTGTGTCGTCCAGCAAAGCCCCTCCTGGGCCTCAGTTTCCCTTTCTGAAGAAGTATGGGAGGAAGCGAGGTGGCCCCCGAGCCCCCTTCAGACTCTCTTACGCTCGAGTTCCACAGAGCGATGGGGCCGTCACGTGCACAGTTCTCAAGGACGAACTTGGGACGTTGTCAGCCATGGGGACTGAGCCGCGAGGGGTCCTGTGGACGCGTGGCTCTGGCTGTGCCGGCCATGCACGTGCTGGACGCAGACTGGAGAGCAGGCTGGCCTGTGCTCCCCCGAGCACACTGCCAGGGTGCAGGGCCAGGCTGGAGCCGGAGGCGCCCTCGCCTCACCACGTTCTGCCCCCCACGTCGCCGGCGAGCTGGCCGCAGGACAGTACCTATGGCGCAGACGCAGTAAACATGACTTCGGCCGCCTGGAACCATCCTCCGGCCGGGCTGTCCATCACCGCAGTGGCCCCTGCCCAGCGCCGGGAGGAAGTTCTGGATTCGGCGGAGTGGGTCCCTCTCCTAGCAGAGCGCTCCTCCCCTGTCCCCCTCTTCTCTGCAGGCCACCCCACAGGGGCCAGCCAGGGACAGCAGAGAACACGCCTCACTCCCTCCTCACGGTCCGGGCGGGCGGAAGAGGGGCCTCCAGGCGAGGGGGCAGGGACTCAGGGGGCAAAGTGACATCCCCAGGGTCACACAGGAGTCGTTATGGAGCCCTGGGCCTGAACCAAGATCTGCCTGCCCCCTACCTCAGTGTCCTGCGGCTCCCGCAGAAATTACTGCACACCGCGGGGCTTAAAACAACAGGAGTGTGTTCGCGCGTAGCTCTAGAGGCTGGAAGTCAGAAATAGGGTGTCAGCAGGGCCACCCTCCTCCAGGGGCTCTCGGGGACGTGCCTTCCTGCCTCTTCTGGCTCCTGGGACTCCGGCATCCCTTGGGTTGTGGCCACATCGCTCTGGTCTCTGCCTCCGTCTTCACACGGTTGCCTCCTCTGTCTGTGTCTCCTCGTGTGCACCTTACAGGGACACCTGTCACTGGACCGAGTGCGGACCCAGGATGAACGCATCCCAGGACTTTTCGTCGCATCAGCAAGGACTCTATTTACAAGTAAGGTCACATTCGTTCACAGGTCTGGGAATTGGGACGAGGATGCATCAACCAACCCGCCACACTCCCCAAGCCCGTATTCCTGTTGGAAGCCACCTCAGGGGAGAGGGAGAGCCTGTGGGGTCAGGGAAAGGCTGCGCGTGCCGGCTGCAGACCGGGGAGCGGGCAGACCGAGGAGCGGGCTGTGCTCCTTTCTCAGACCCCGGCCCGCGCCACCCCCCGCCCCGCCCCGCCCGGGTCAGCTGCTGGGCTCCAGCATTTGGCCCGGTAGAGGATCTGGGAAGGGTGTGTGAAGGGGTCGATCCCAGAGTTGGGATGTGGTTTTTGTGGTGAACAGAGGAGCAGAGCAGAGCGTGACAGTGACGCAGCCTCCTACCCCTCCGCCTGTGATTCCTATAGGCCTGTTCCACCTACATGCCAGCCAGGATGCTGCTGCCCGGGCCGAGCGGGACCCGCGCAAGGCTTGGGGTGCACGCAGCAGGCATAACCTCAAATCCATAGTCATAGGGCTGATGTCTGCACCGAGGCTACGTCCAAGCCTGGATGCTGACCAGCCCTGCAGCTCCTGAGAGGCTCAGGGCCCCAGCCTGAGAAGCTTCAGAGGAGGACATGAAGTGACGACAAGGGCGTGGTGTCCACACGTGAGAGATGGTCCTTGTCCCAGGACAGGGGCCCCAGGTCGGGGAGGGACAGCCCTGCCACAGCCCCAGCTCCGGGAGTCCTCCGTGTCATTCCTCTGTGTCATTATTGTCCTCTCTCAGTGCTAGCTGACAGAAGCAGCTGTTCTATGTGGTGGGAAGACAGTCAGTGAAGACAGCCATTCTTCAAGGAAGACTCAGGATCTGCAGGAAGCCCCAGCTCCTCGCCAGAGAGAAGTCTCCAGACCCCCTCTTCCCTGGAGCGGGGGTCTGGATGTTGGCTTCTAGAGGATTCAGAGGCCCGGGGTGGAGGTGGGTGACAAGTCATCAGGAAGCCAGGGTTGTTTTATTGTTTGTTTGTTTTGTGGGATTCTTTAGGATTACATTTTTGAGGACTTTAAAAACCTGAGACGTGACGTGACAGTGTCAGCGTGGAGTGGAATTGAACTCACCCGCTGGCTCCCCACCCAGACTGAGAAGCCTCCCCCCAGCAAATCAGGCGTGAGAACCACAGGTGGAGGCGAGGGTGCTGACCAGTGGGGCATCCTGGAGCCCCCTGGGAGCAGAACCAGCCCCCGCTCTGTGCTGGATCCGCACCCAAAGCCCAGCCCTGGTACTGCCTCCCACAGGCTCCTCCAGGGTCTCGGAGATGAAGGCCCTGGAATTCGCATGCCGTGTCCTCCCATTACAGAAAGTAGGGTTTCTGGACCACACCTGTCACTGGAGAGGGAGAAGCGCTTTGTGTCCAGGGCCCACTCCATGAGCCGGAACTCATGGTCACAGCACGCGCCCCACTTAGGGGCCAAGGGCAAGCTCTTTCCTCCCTGAACCTCAGTTTCTCTACCTGGAAAATGGTTATGGTTCCGGTGACAAATTAAACAACATGCTGATTTAAAGGGCTTAGCACGGGGCGCCCCGTGAGAGCTTCCTGTGTGGTCCTTCCTGAATTTCACTCGGAGTAGCTTATTTTTTCTCTAACGGACCTCCCCGGCAATATTTTGCTCTCTACTTCTTTCCCCCCAATTCTAGGGAAAGTAGAAATAATTGACCCAGTTATTGCACCACACATAAAAACAATTTTGAGTTCAAATGCAGTGCTCCCAACTATCCCAACTCCTCCCCGGTCCCAGGAGCTAAGACGTGGCCTCTTCTCCTGTGGACCCCAGCAAAGGGCTGGAGGGGTGGGGGAGCAGGCCCCTCTGAGAGGCCACCCAGCTCTCTTGACCTTGGAGCCCCCGCCCTGGCTTCTCACCCACAGCAAGGCCTCTGCACCCCTGTCCAAGGTCGTGCCCTGGGGGCATCGTGCTGATTACTTAGCTGCCGGAAATGGTGCCCTCTCCGGGGTGGCATACAGGTCAACAGAGGGGACGTTCATGAACTTCGGGGACCGTGGTTTTAGAGACAGATCTGGATTCTGAAGAACACACTAACGAGACCTCGTGGCTGGCCAAGGCCTCTCGCTGGCCTCTCGGGCCAGGCCTTGAATAAGCAGGCCACACAGTTGGGGGCATCTAGGGTTCTCAAAGAGCCTGGACGCTCCAGGGCACCAGGATTTGGTTTCTGCCCACGAACAATTTAATGAGGGTTTTCAGAAAGGCCACACGGCCCCGGGGTGAATGGCTGAGCTCAAAAAATAGCCTCGGCTGGCACTTGGGCAGGAGAGGTTTAAAAATAAAAACAGTCTTCAGAGAAAGATGCCCAGTCCGGCTTGAAGCATTCTCATGCCGTTGCCCTGGAACGTGTTCCCCAGGGAGATCCTCTGAGCCCTCGGGCCCCGTGAGGGTGCAGCCAGGCGGACCCGCTCCTGGGGCAGCGGAAGGAGCCTCAGGTAAGCACCCGCCTGTCGGTGCCCCTTCCAGGACAGCGGGAGGTCCCACGCTCAAACAGAAGCTCTCCACGAGAATTTATAGCCCGAATTTCTAGCCCGGCTGGGGCCACAGAGCGAGAGCAACATCAGCTCTCACCCCTCCCCTGCAGGAGCCTCCCCCTACCCCCACCTGACTGGCCACAGCTCCATGTGGGAAAAGCCCCCTTGGGAGCCCCTAACCCTGAGCAGCAAGACTGGTTCCGGAAGGAACATCCTAAGTGAAGAGATTGTCTTCGACTCTCAGTGGCATTAAAGAAAGATTTTCGCACCACATCGGTTAAAAACGGCAAGGAAGACTTTATTCAGGGCTGTTGCAATAGGGGCGAGAGAGTGAACCCCGAGTGTGGCAAAGACAGCTGGGGGTTTACAGCCGAGGAGCAGAGCGAGGGGTCAGTGGGTGGGAAATTACTGAGAAGAGTCTAATCAGATGTGACACTAAGCTGACTGAGCAGGACTCTGCTAAAACCAGGCTTGGCAGGCCGAGGGCGGGGCGCAGGTCAAGGGTGGGGCGCAGGCAAGGTCCAGATGCCTGGGCAAGAAGAGGGCTCAGAGGAGCCTGACTGCGGTCCGGTCAGGAGGGCCCCTTGTCAGTGGCAGAAGGGGGTCCCTCTGGTCCTGCCGTCCATCCCCCACACCAGGCTCTGGGGCCGATTGTATCTTGGCTCCCCCAGCGACATCAGACTTCCACGAGAGCTTTTAGCAGGGGTGAGAACGAGGAGCAAACACAGGAACGAAGGCAGGGAGCAGTCTTGGGTCCTCTGGGACATGCCTCTGGAGCCCAGGCCTTCCCTAGGCGCCAGTCCACAGCCCCCGTCCCCACAGACCCGGTGCTCTGCCCGGGCCTGCGTGCCTGGGTGCCTTGGCCCTGTTCTCCTGGGAGAACCCCCTGCTCCGTCTGACATTTCTAAGCTGCCCCCGCTTCCAGCCCCTCTCACTTCCGCTGCCGGATGTGGGCACCGGCCCCTTCTCAAAAGGGTTGTGAGTGGGAGTGGCGTGGAGGAGTTGCGGGCTGGGTTCCCAGGTCAGGTTCGACCACCCCCACCGCCTCTCCCTGCGTCAGCCAGCTGCACACAGAGGACTCCCTTGCCCCAGTGGTGACAGAGCCACAAGATGGAAGGGGCCTGCGTCCCCACGTCGCCCATGGAGGAAGCACCCCCATTAAACTCTTCCGGAAGCAAGACACGATAGTGTCCTGTTAGAGCCGCCAAAATGTGGAGGTTTCGCTTATTACAGTGTATCACGATTTCCCTCCCACGGCACGGTGTAAGCGCTTCATCTCTAAACCCGGAGCGGGAGTTGATTCCGGCCTTGGACTCTCCCCAGCGCGTGGCTTATCCCCAGGGGAACGCCACCTTTCTAGACCCTGGTGTTCATGCACTGGCTTCCCTGACGGCACTGGAGGGTCCCAAGTCCAGGCGGAGGCCGGGGCCAGGCACGGGCCGTCCCGTGGTGGCGCCCCGCCCCTACGGTACCCCGCTTGTCTTTGCTGTGCTTCTGTCCGCTGCGCTTCGTGGACCCCTCTCTCCCTTGTTTACTTATTCTTGTGACTTTCATGGGAAGAAATTTCCCTGACAGCCGTTTGCACAGATTTCCCGAGACAAGCAGCGGCATCCACTCCTCCCTCTCCAGTCTTCTGGAAGGGCTCCGTCTCCAGGCATCGCCATCCGTCCTGTCTTCCATCCTCCAGCCGTCCAGCTCACGGCGTTCTGGAGAGATCTGGCTCTGGAGTGGGGACATAACCCCTTCAGAAGTTTCTAGAATTTAGAAGGCTGTCTTTCCTTGGGGCCAGGCAGTGGGGAGTGCAGGGGGCAGAGGGAGAAGCGGGACCTGCTGCTGATGTCCTGGGCTTCGCGTCTGTGCCCCGAGGCTGCCGGCGGGGCAGGACGGGGAGCAGCGTGGCGGGGCGGGGAGAAGGCCCCTTTGGAGGCCGCTTCTAGGTTCACGCCCCAGCTAAGAACACAGATTTGCAGAATCCCCAAGTGAGGGCTGAGACCCCAGAAGCGAGAAGAACGAATATTTGGTGCCTGCGCCCCTTTGGGCTGGGGGATCGTTCCGCTTATTTTACGGACGACAAAGCCGAGGCCGAGAGAGGTCGAATCATCGGGAAAGAGACTCGGGGAGAAGCCACCTGGCGAGGACGCGTGTCACGTGCTCCAGCGTGGATACGACGTCCCCGCCTCTCCCACTGACACGTTCATGGGGTCCCGGTCCCCATCTCCGAGATGGGGACCCAGCCCCCAGCAGGGCCCGGCCTGCCTCCCTGCATGCCGCGGGCGCTCCCCGCGCTGTGCCCTCAGCACCCGCCCCCCCACACCCCCGCAGTCTGTTCCCCCTTCTCGCTTATGCCAGTTGAACTTGGTCTCTGTACCAGGCGGTCACACTCTCAACCCGCAACCCCGCCCCTCGGCCCCCTGCCAGGGCTGCCGTGAACAGACCGGGAGCCATACACACAGGGGGGTCGGCTCGCTCAGGGCCAAGGTCAGTCCGTCTGAAAAAAATCTGGACCCGGCCGAGGCCAGAAGACCTTTCCACCACTGCGGTTTCCAGCTGGGACAGGTTTTACGGGTACAGGAAAACAGCGACAGACATTCCTGAGAAGAGGACGCAAAAAAGCACAGGAAAAGCGACTCCCTCTCGAAGCCCGTGAGGGAGACAACGTGACACGGTAATTATTTCGGGGGAGGAGGGTGCGGAGGGAAACATCGCGGCGAGTCTGCGGGGGCTCTCCCCCACGCCCCCACACTCCCGCGGAGACCGTCTACTTCGTTCCAAAGAACGAAGTTTAAAGAGTTTGTAGGCGAGAACTTGATGAAAATTTGACATTTGATAAGAAACTAATTTTGGTGCGCCTTTTTAATACTTTAAAACGCTAAAGTAATAAACAACATCTATAAATGTCAAACTTTTCTATTTTGATTATGTTGCTTTGATTTTTATCAACTTTTTTTTTATTATTAAAAATCCACTGTAAATGAAATAAAGAAGGGGCGGATACGCCAGAGAAGATAAAGTTTACAATGTATCGAGATGTGAGCGACAGCATCTTATTTTTTTTTTTTTCAGCGCTGGCGGTTGTTATTATTTTTTGTCTTGCTGCAGTTATTGTGATGTTTTTATCTTTGTCTTCAGGTCTAGGAAACTTCTGGCACTACTGGAACTGCTTGGTGAGCGGCCACCTCCCTCCCCCAGAGGCTTCTCAGGACAGTGCTCCTTCGGCTGTTTCTGAAGCTCCCCTTCAGACTTATGTAATCCACCCCTGCCCGTTATCAGTCCTCTCTCCCATACCCACCCTCCATTCTGGAACTCTGTGTACATCTGAGGTCTCCACCGCAGCCCAGATGTTCCTCCTTTTGAGTTCCCTGTGCCCGACATGGAGGAAGCGTTTGTGGATAGTTGAAAGAGAGGTGACTGATAGATGAATGAATGGGTGGCGGATGAAAGGATGGATGAATGGATGGACAGATGGATGGATGGATGAGTGATGGGCGGATGGATGGATGGAGAGAGATGCAGAAATGAGTTGGCGAAAGGAAAGATGGTTGGATGAATGGTTAGCAGATGTAGATGGAAGGATGATGGAGGATGGATGATGGATAGGTAGATGGAGAAACAGCTGAATGGAGGGAGGGAAAGACGGAAGGATGGATGAGAGTAAGGAGGAAGAGAGAGGAAGGAAGAGAGAGGGCAGGAGGGAGAGTCGGAACCCCACTGGCTGGCAATTTTAGGATCACGACCTTTCGAGGCTTTAGCCCAGGCTTAATAACCTCTGAAAACCCTTCCAGTTATGATTTTTTTCAGCCTTCCAATATCATGAGCTACTGAGAACCAGTCACCTATATAAGAAGGACGAGCAAATAACCATTTCGCAGGCCGCCCCGATGCGCACACGTATTCGCGAGCTGGTTTATTCCTCACAACCACCAGGAGATGAGCGCGGTCCCATTTCACAGGCAAGGAAACCGAGGTTCAAACAAGGGGCTTGCCCAAGGTCAGACGGAGACAGCCAGCCAGAACTTGACCCTGGAGAGTCGAGCCTTCAGGGCCCCCGCCCCCAGCTGTGGTCAGGCGCTCAGGCGCTGCGGCGGGGGGCCGGGTGGGAGGTGGCGCACAGCTCAGCTTTGATTTCTGCAGCTTCGTGGGGAGAAGGCAGAGCCAGAGACGATCAAGAGTCTTGCCTGAGGCAAGTGAGCTCAGCCTCTCCGGCTGGAGTCTGTGCCCGAGGGTCGCAGAGGGTGAGTCTGCAGGGTGCGCGCAGTTCTTCGTCAGGTCCACAGACCTGACTCCCAAGAGTCAGGCCAGCTCCCAAGAGTCAGCGGGACCCGAGGTTTGCCCACGGGGCTCCTGCACGTCAGAAGCCTCTGTGCCCTTGAACTCCAAAACCTTTACGATCAGAGGAGGCAACCTGAAGATGCCTTCAATAGATCTTCGAGTCCACTGGCTGCACCACAGCTAAGGGACTACTGGGGTCAGGTACCCAGAGGGACAGCACTGCCACGAGCCCCAGAGCCACCCCCCCCCTGCCGCCCCCAGAGCCCGGGCACCAGGACACCCCCGGGGAGGCAGGCACGCCCTTCGCTCTGAGAGTGCCAGTTGCTGATCCAGGAACACAGCCTGGTTTTTCCACATTCACACAAAATTACCCAAATCTCTGGCTCTCAGCAGCACAGGTTCTGCTCGGCGCCAATTCAGTAAATTATTTTAGCTTGCGCAAAGACTCAGGTTGCCTGCAAGCTGAGGCCAGGATCGATTCTCCTCAGAGGTGTTTTCAGGGGGGTCTGTAGCCTGGGGGCTCCGTTGCAGCCCACTCACCAACTCTTCCCCCCAAAGCCCCCCATCCCCACGGCCTCCCTGAGTATCTGCACTCTGGCGATCTGTTAGAGCAGCCACAGGTGACTCGCATGTCACCCCCCAGGCTCCGGCCCAGGGACGGGCCTGGACTGGAACCACAAACATCGCGACTTAAAACAGCACGAGCTTGCAGATCTGGGGGTCACAAGGGCAAAATGGCTGTCACGGGGCTGAAAGCAGGGTGCTGGCAGGGCTGGTTCCTTCTGGAGGTTCCAGGGGTAACTACTTCCTGCCCGTCCAGCTTCTAGAGGCTTCCGCGCTCATTCCAACCTCTGCTTCCATCACAATATCTCCTTACCTCCGACTCCGATGCTCCCGCCTCTCTCCTCTAAGACCTTGTGGGGCGCTGCCCCACCCCGGTCCCCAGTCACCCAGGACCGTCTCCTCACCTCAGGGTGATTCACCTTCATCACGTCGGCAGTTTGTTTAACATGGAACGGGACCTCGCCACAGTTCTGGGGATTAGGGCGTGGGCATCCTTGGGGACCATTATTCTGACAACCGCAGGTGGAGCCCGTGCGCCAGCCGGTGGCCTCGGGGAGCTGTGGCCTCTGTCCTGTCAGCCCTCAGGCTGGCGGGTCCCCCCGAGCCTGGGCTGGTCAGTCCTCAGGGCCACTCCGTGTCCCGCCTGTACCTACACGTGGGCCTGGACGCCCTTGGGCAGCTTGGCCGCTGACCCCCAGCACATTCGGTCTCTGCTGGAGCATTGTGGGTAGTGGGTTCCTCCCTGAGGCCACCTCGACACGGCCACAGCGGGAGCCCATGCCGAGCTCCTCGTGGGCCCCCCTGCGCCATGGAAAAGTGTCCTTCTCCCAGAGGAGCAGAACAGCAGAGCACATCTGGAGGAGGGTGCAGGCAGGGCCAGGGGATGGGGGGACAGGGCTGGGGTGTCCGCAGGGGGGAGAGAGAGAAAGGCCAGGACAGGAAAGGCGGAGGAGGGATTTAATCGGAGTTACGCGCTCTCCCCTCACTGGCTCCCCTCCCCCTTTCTCCGAGCGTCCGCTCCATTAGGACCAGAGACTCAGGGGCGACAGCCCTGCCATCCGGGAGTGCCCAGGCCGGTGCGGGACATCGCGAAAGACAGTGTGGCGAGGGCCGTGGGCGAGGCTGGGCCTGGCGGGAGAGGGAAGGGGGCTGGGGCCGTGGCATTCGAGCTGGTTCTGGACAGATACGCCAGGGCACCGGGGGTGGCCGTGTAGAAAGGGAGGACACGGGAAAAGGCATGGACGGGGACCTCTGCCGGCCACCACCCACACGTGCTGCCACCACCCACTCTGGTCTTGTCCAGAATGCCCTTGGGCAGCACTCGCCTTGGGTGGGGGCGTGGGGAGGAGGGGGCCTCACACCCGGGGGTCCCCATGTTCCAAGGCCAGGCAGGGTGGCGGGGCCGGACCACCGTGAACCGGGCATCTATTTTTAAACCCCAGCGGGACCTTTGTCCCCGTCTCCAGAGCGGTCTCACCCCCCGAGAGCAGCCCCAGAAGTCCCGCTCCCCTCGGCCCCCCGCGGCCCCTTGACTGTTGCTATTTAAAAACGTCTTGATCCAGGCCAGAGAAAGGGCTAATTGGGGGCCGAGAGATGGACGGGGGCAGCTCCCTCACACCCCCTGGGCCTGCCCTCGCTGCTGAGGGGTCAACAAAACCCTCCTTGTGGCCCTGCCAATTATAGGCACCGAGGGGGCCACTGGGCCAGACAGGGGACGTGACTGCCCCCCTGCCTGGGGTGAGCTGGGGTCACTGCTGCCCTCCCACGGGGCCGGGCCGCCGGGGTCAGCCTGGGAAAGTGGCTCCAGGCTGAAGGCCAAAAGCCCCCACTGCCAGAAAAAGGGGCAGAGCTCGTCCTGCTTTGCTTGGGGACACATGCCCCGTGAACCTGCCAGCCCGGCCATGAACGGTGGAGCTGGCCCCTCTGGGCAGGCCGCCGCAGCTGGTGGCCCCAAGGCCGCTAAGCCCAACCGCCTCCAACGATGCCAGAGGGGCCAGCCGCCACAAAGGGCTCTTTCGGGGCCTGCCAAGAGCACGTCCGTGGCCACCCAGCAGCTGGCCTGAGGACTGCAGGTGGCACAAAACGTCACCGCCTCTCCCCCTGCCAGCTCGTGTCCTGTGGCCATGGCAGGCCTGGGCACAGGCACCTGCACCCGACTGTCCTGGGTCAGGAAGAGAGGCCCCGGCTGTGGCACTCGGGGTGCCTGCTCTCACACGCCGTCCCAGGCCCTGACGTGACTGTCCTCCGATGACCCCAGCCTCCTGGCTGTTCCCGGCCACTTCTCTCCAGAGCTGCAGAGTCCCGGCCGGGTCACTGCTCCCTCTGCCTCTCGCGCTGTGTCACTGGTTCCCAAAGTGGTTCCGGCACCAGCGCCACCAGCGGCACCTGGGAGCCCCTCGGAAATGCTCACCGCGCCCGCTGCAGTGTGGGGCGCAGGTGGCAGCACCGCATCTCCCGAGAAAGGTCTGGAAAGCCGAGGCAGCCTCAGGGCTGACCTCCAGCGGCCCTGCCTTGTCCCCGGCCCTGGCTGGACCCGTGGGCAATGGCCCCGCCGGGCAGCACGCCTGGAGCGTCTGTCCACTCTGAGGCCTGTCTTCCTCTGAGCAACGGGCCCTGGGACTGGAGCGCCCTCGCGGCCCGAGCACTCGGCCCCGACCCCCAAAGCCGGCCCCTGGTACTCCTCCCGCCACCTCTGGAGGTGCCAATGCCTTCGGTCCCCTCCCTGCCCGGCAGGCCGTCACCTCCTCCCCATCCTGTAACAGCAGCACCTTCACGGAGGCTCCCGGTGACGTCCCCCAGGCCTCCTCTTGCGGGTCGCGGCAGCCCGGACACGCTTGACCACCTCCCTCCTTCCAGAAGCCGTGTCTCCGCTCGGCGTCACCAGGCCCCTGCCCGTCTCCGCAGCCGCCACCCGCTTCGGCCCCCGCGCCTTCTCACCTCCCTCTCTCTTCTCCACCGTCTCCAAGGAGCAGCCAGGTGGCCCTTCTGAAACAGCCTGACCCCTCGCGGCTCCACGTGGCTCCCTGGCCCCCGGGTCCCCGCCAATCCAGCCAGCCTCAAATCCCAAAACATACGGGGTCATTTCCCACCTCCACACCTGTGCTCAAGGTGTCCCTCACCTGAGAGTGAGCTGTGCAGTGAGCAGAGGGGGGCATCGAATTCATCATAGTCTGAGGTCCCTCAGGGCTCCCCAGCCCCAGCTGACACCACAGACACCCTAAGCCACTTCTCACACAAGCTGAGACCTACCTGTCTCTGAGGCTCGGTTTCCCATCTGTGATGCGGGCTCCAGTGTCAACCTGCCTCCTAGTCGGCAAGGACTGTGTGAGTTGCCCAGCACGAGCGGGCGCCCGGCACACTGGTTCCCCGCCCCCTCCCTGGACCTTCAGGTCTCAGCAAAGTAGGAGGACGCCGAAGGAAGTCACTGGAAAGAAAGTCCTTCCAGAGCCTCGTATCTCAACCAGAGCAACTGGCACGTGTGTCTGTGAACCTCTGGACTCCCAGGATTCAGGCAATGCGCCTTGGGGTCGCTGCCCCCCATCCTCGCAGCCCGGCGGGCCAGAGTGCACGGTGCTCCCCACACAGACCCTCCACACCCCAGGAGGCCAGTTGGGCCCCAGAGGCCTGGGACCTGAGAGAGGGCAGGGCCAGCGACAGGCTGCAGTGCAGCACGTTCCGCGGTGCCGGGCCCGTGGCCACTGAAAGCATCTTCTCTGCTTTCTCAGTACGGGGCCCGTCGGAACCAGCACGTGGCCGTGGGCAGGAAGTCACCTGCTTCGAAAACAAGCTCAGGAAGAAAATACTGGAATCGTGCAAGGATTCAAAGAAAGAAGACAGGCCGTGCCCGGCGGGCTGGCAGCCCGGGTGGGGTGGGGGGGGCGAGGTGAGGCGGGGGTGGGTGGGAGAGGTAGGGGGCGGGGTGGGGCAGGTGGGGGCGAGGTGAGGTGGGGGTGGGGGGGAGAGGTAGGGGCACAGGGTGGGGGTGAGGTGGGGGCGAGGCACAGCCTCCGTTTCCAAGTGGCCGTTGAGGAATGCGGCCACAGAGGTGGGGTGCTACTGTCCTGGTGGGACACGCCGTCCTGTGCCCCAGCCCCCTGCTTCACCGCTGGGCAATGCCACCATGGCTATTTCCAGTATTTTGCAGGAAACGACGTTTTTGTGATGTTTTACCACTGGCAATTTGCTCATGGCTTCTGCCAGGCGCAAACAGGGCCCGGAAGGTGGTGGTTCTGCAAACATGCCAGGGGTGCCAGGCCTGGGCCTCCCCACTTCAGGGCCTGGCGGGGAGGACTTGGTGTCCACACCCCTCTAGGGCGTCGCTCAGAGGCCAAAGCCACACGCAGTGGCATTTCATGGCTCCCTACTCTGCCTGGCCAGTCCGTCTCCTCTGTCTCCAGCCCAGGGCATCACTGGGGCCTAATCCCAGGGGCCAGGCCAACCCGGCCGTGGACTTCTGGTCAAATTGTCACTTCCCCCCACCCCATCCAGTCCCTCCTTGCTCCCTCCTCTCCGGGAGCCTCAGAGAGCACTGAGGGCCTGCGCCAGGAGCCCGGGCTCCGCCCCCGGTGCCGCCCCACGGTGGGCTGATTCTCCCTCAGCTTCTCTCCTCGCCCTGGACCCCTGGACCGGGGCAGCAGCCTCCGCGGGTCTCCCTGCTGCCCCCTTGCTCATCCTCCCGCTCCCCACATACAGAAGCCGTGGGGAAAAGCAGAGCGTGGCTCCCCAAGGCTCCCGGGGCCCCTGGGCCCCGCCCACCGCTCCAGCCCCCTCTGCAGGAGTAGAATTCCCTCATCCTGAAATACCCCAGGGCCCTGAACCAAGGATGCTCCTTCATCCAGCCAACCCAGGCCCTTGGCACAGTGCTGGGTCACCTGAGAGACTCCTCAGCTCCTGCTGTGAGGCCACCAGGCCAGGAAGCGACCACGCCCAGCCCGTGCTGACCCGCTGGCCCTGTTGGCCCTCCTGAGCCTGTGGACGGCCCCAGCCAGGGCCCTGCACAGGGGCGGGGCTGCCTGAGTCCCATTGCCCCAGCTCGAGTCTGTCCACAGTGAGCCCCTGGGAACGGGAGCCCTCACCCCTCACTCCCCCAACTGGGATGGGGAGGCCCTGGGGCATGGGGGCTGGGACAGTCACCTGGGCGGCTTGAGGAGCTCCCTCCTGGTCACCACCCTGGGCCTCAGTCTCCACTAGAGGGGGCGCCCATGAGTCAGATGGCGTTGGGGCAGCAAGGCATCCTCGCCAGTGTTCGGGCCCAGCAGCGGCCTACAAACGCCTGTGACACACAGCCCTTGGCTTCACAGCCAGCGTGCACCTCCTCTCCCTGATGCCCGAGTTCCCACGCTTCCAGGTGCGTCCCAGAGCTTCACCTGCAGGGGCGACCTCCCAGCTCAGCCCTTCACAAGGTCCTCCTTCTGCCTGGGGTGCTGGGCTGCACCCCCGACCCCCGTGCCTTCCCAGGGGGCCCTCCCTCTCCCCCTCCTTGTCTCCCTCCTTCCCAGCACCACACGGCATGCTGAGATTGCCCATTCCCTCCTCCACCACCTTCCTGTGCCCAGGGCCAGGCCCAGAGGGGCAGCGGCAGGGGACAGCAACCCTTTGTGAGTAGGAAGGTAAAGGATAGTGATGCGTAAGTAAGGGCCCCTCCCCCCGCGCTAGCGTAAGCCGTGGGCGCCGTGTGGAGCTGCGCTCAAGAGCACCCAGCAGACGGCCTCTGCCAGTCGCCAGCCGTGCCAGCTCGGTCATGCCAGGGAAGGTTCCCGCCCCCACGGGGTGAGGATCATAGGAAGACAGCACCTGTAAAAGGCAGCTGCCACCAGTATCCCCGTTACTGTGATCTCCCCAAAGACCCAAGGCATGTGTGTGCAGCCCCCGATCCTATAATCCTGGTGGCCCCAGCGGGGTGGTGGGCAGGAGGGTCTCCCAACCCTGCTGTTTGCTCAGGAAGAAAGAGCCCTGAGCGACACCCAGCCCCGTGGACTTAACCCCAATGGATGAGTGTCCTGTTGCCGCTACAAATGCCCACAAACTTAGCACCTTAAAACAATACATCTTCATCATCTCACAGTTCTAGAGGCCAGAAATTCGCAATGGTGCTCACTGGTTAAACTCGAGGTGTTGGCAGGACCGGGCTCCTTCTGGAGGTTCCAGGGTGGAAGCCACGTCCTGGCCTTTTCCAGCCTCCAAGGCCGCCCGCACGCGTCGGCTCACGGTCCCTGCCTCCGTCTCCAAAGCCAGCAGCGTGGCAGCCTCCAGTCTCCGACTTCCGCTTCGCCGTCTCCTCGCCGTCCGCCTTTGCTCTCTCTGACCCTCCTACCTCTACTTTATAAGGACACTGGGCCCGTGCAGACATCCAGGATCGTCTCCCCGTCGCAAGGTCCTTAACTCAATCACGTCTGCAAAACTTCTGCCACGTGAAGTAACATCTTCGCGTGTTCCGGGAATTAGCACGGACATCTGTCAGGGCTGTCACGGTCCCACGCCACCCTGTGCTCTGACCGCAGCCTCCATCCCCCGCAGCTCTGGGGCTGGACTGAGCTGGGACATCTGTGACTCATCCAGGTCTCTCTCGCCCTCCCAGTGGGCTGAGAGGCTGCATCTCTGAGGGAGCATAGACCCTGGAGGCGAAAGGCCGCGGTACAAATCCCAGCTTGCCAATTAGCGGCTATGTGACCTGGGCAAGCGACTCAAACTCTCTGGGCTCAGTCTGAGCATCAGGAAAGAGGGTTTGAGAATAACACCCACCTAGTGGAGCTGTGGCCAGGGTTCAGTGATCTAATACTGGGAGTCTTAGCATAATGTCCTGCAGATCCATCTGTGTTTTCCCAAAGAAAGGGCAGGAGTCCCTTCTTTTTTATGGGTGAGTAATATTCCGTTGTAGGAAGCACGTTTTCTCTAAGCATCCACCCACCAACAAACGGGTAGGTCGTTCCATATCTCGGCTGTCGTGAACAACCCTGCCGTGAACATGGGGGTGCAGAGACCTCTTGGAGATAGTGGGGTGGCTGGGTCCTATGGCGGTTCGATTTTCGATTTCTCGAGGAACCGCCATGCTGTTCTCCGTGGTGGCTGCACCCGCTGACGTTCCCACCGACGGTGCGCGTGGGCTCCCTTTGCCCCACACCCTCGCCAGCACGCGTTAGCTCTTGTCCCTTAAACGGCCACGGAACAGGTGTGAGGTGCTGCTCACGGGAGTCTTGATTTGCGTGTCCCTGACGATTAGTGAGCAGAGCGCCTTTTCATGGACCCGTTGGCCGTTCGCATATCCTCTTTGGAAAAATGTCTGTGCGGGTCCTCTGCCTGTTTGCACGCGGGTTATTCGTGTTTTGGCTGTTGAGCTGCACGCGTCCCTGTGCGGTTTGGATGTTAACCCCTGGTCAGGCGTGTGCTTTGCAAACATTTCCTCCCAGCCATAGCTGTCTTTCCGTTTTGTTGGTTGCTTCCCTTGTTGCGCAGAAGCGTTTCGTTTCGACCTGGTCCCACTGGTTTATCTTTGCTTTCATCGCCCGTGCTTGTGGCGTCATAGCCAAGAAGTCCCCTCCCAGACCAACGTCGAGGGTTTTTTTCCCGCTATCGTCTTCCAGGAGTTTGACGGTCGCAGGTCTTACACGTAAATCTTCGAGCCGCTTTGAATTAACTTGCGTGACTGGCACAAGGATCCCGTTTCATTCTTTTGCATGCAAATGTCCAGTTTTCCCAGTGCCGTTTATCGAAGAGACAACCCTTTCCCCGTCGTGCGTTTCTGGTGTCCTCGTCCAAGACGAGTTGACCGTACGCGCGTGGGCTCGTTCCTGGGCTCCCTGTGCGGTTCCATCGGTCCCTGTGTTTTTATGCCGGCACCGTGCTGTTTGGATTTCTGCCGCTTTGTAGTATAGTGTGGAATCAGGAAGTGTGACCCCTCTGGCTTTGTCCTCCTGTCTCAAGATTGCTTTGGCTCTTTGGGGGTCTTTTGTGATTTCAAGCAAATGTTAGGATTTTTTTTTTTTAATTTCTGTGAAAAATGCTATTGGAATTTTGATAGGGATTGTATTTAATTTCTAGATAGTGGACTCGGGTACGATGGACATTTAACAGTGGTAATTCATCCAAGCCAAGACCACAGGTTATCTTTCCATTTATTTGTGTCTTCTTCAATTCCAAATAAATTATTTTGAAAAGCAAGATAAATGAAACTCATTTCGTACATGGGAACCCTGCCGTAAGGCTGTCACTGAATTTCTCAGCAGAAACCTTGCAAGCCGGGAAAGAATAGGACGGCATATTCGAAGCGTTGAAGGAAAAAAATCTGCTAACCGATAATACTTTATCTGGAAAAGCTATTCAGAAATGAAGGAATGATAAAGACTTTCTTAGACAAACAAAAACTAAGGGAGTTCGTCACCCCTAGACTCGCCTTATAAGAAATTTTAAGGAGAGTTTTTCGAGCTGAAATAAAAGGACACTAATTAGTAACATGAAAAGATACAAATGTGTAAAACTCACTGGTCAAGGTAGGTATGTTGTCAAATTCAGAATAATACTGTAATGATAAAGTGTAAATCACTTAACTCCAGTGTAAGGGTTAAAAGACGAAAGTATTATAGCTAGAATAATTTGTCAGTCTGTGAAGAATATAAAAATGTAAATCGTGACAACAAAAACAAAATGTAGAGATCATTAAAAGGGCAGAGTTTTTGTATGCAATCAAAATTAAGTTGTTATCAGCTTCGGAAAACAATAAGCTAGCATTAGTTGGTTCTTACTTATCAACAATTACTTTAAATGTAAATGAGTTAAATTCTCCAGTCAAAATACATAGCGTGACAAAATGAATAAAAATGTGAAACTCAACTATATACTGCCTATGGGAGACTCACTTCAGCTTTAAGTACACAAATGGGCTGCAGGTAAAGGGATGGAAAAATATATTCAATGCAAATGAAGACCAAAATCAACCAGGAGTAGCTGGACGTGCATCAGACAAAATAGACCACAAGTCAAAAGCTATCATAAGACACAACAAAGGCCATTATGTAGTGATAAAGTGTTAACTGATCAAGAGGATACAGTAATTGTAAATATATATTTACTCGACATCATAGTATGTAAATACATTAAACAAATATTAACTGACCTCAAGGCAAAAATAGACAGCAGTGCAAAAGTGGTAGGTGACTTCAACTCCACTTTCAACAATGAATAGATCATTCAGATAGAAAACCAGTAAGGAAATATTGGATTTGAACTACACTTCTTAACAACGAATCTCACAGACACATACAGAACATTCCAGCCAACAGTGGCATAGTATACATTCTTCTCAAGTGCACGTGGAACTTCTCTAGGATAGATCGTACGTTAGGTCACACAACAAGTCTTAACAAATGTAACAAAACTGAAATTATGTAAAGTATCTTTTCTGACTACAATGTTATAAAACACATCCATAACAGGAGAAAAATTTGAAAATTCACAAATATGTGGAAATTAAACACACTCCTGAGCAATCAATGGGTGGGTCAAAGAAGAAATCCAAAGGAAAATTTTTTAAAATCTTGAGAAAAATTAAAATAGAAACACAACATACCAAAGTTTATGACTGCAACAAAGCGGTTTTAATATGGGAAGTTTCTAGAGATAAATGCCTAAATTGAGAAAAAAGATGGATCTCAAATAAACAACCTAAATTTACACCCAAGTAATTAGAAAAAGAAGACAAACTAAGCCCAGAGTTAACTGAAGGGAGGAAACAATCAAGATCAGGGAAAAATGAATAAAATGGAGACTCAAAAATAATAGAAAAAGATCAACAAAACTAAGAGCTGTTTTTTTTTTTAAGATAAACAAAAATTGACAAAACTTTAGCTAGACTAAATAAAAAAGAGAGAAGTCCCAAAATCAGAAACAAAAGAGAACACATTGTAATTGATACCAGAGAAATACAAAGGATCATAAAAGACTCCTATGAAAAAATCACACCAACAAATTATATAACCTCAAAGAAATGGATAAATTTCTGGAAACATACAACCTACCACAACTGAATCTAAAGGAATGGAAAAATCTGAATGGACCTATAACCAGTATGGAGATTCAATCAGTCATCGAAAACCTCCCAACAAATAAAAGCCCAGGATCAGATGGGCTTTGGGTGACTTCTACTAAGCAGTCAAATAAAAATTAATGCCCACCCTTTTCAAACTCTTCCAAAAACTGAAGAAGAGGGAATAGTCCCCAAATCAACTTATGAGGCCAGCACTACCCTGATACCAAAGCCAGATGAGGATAATACAAGAAAATAAAATTGTAAGCCAACATCCCTGATGAAAATAGATGCAAAAGTTCTCAACAAAAAAACAGCAAACAGAATGCAACAGCACATTGAAAAGATCATAGACCATTATTATCGAGTTAGATTTGTCCCTAGTATGCAAGAATGATTCAACATATGCAAATCGATAAATGTTAACGAAGAATGAAAAAATCATATGATCATCTCAATAGATGCAGAAAAAAACATCTGATGAAATTTAACATCCTTTGTGATAATAACTCTCAACAAATTAGGTAAAGAAGGAATGTACCTCAACATAAAAAAAAGCCATGTGTGGCATGCCCACAGCTAACATTGTACTCAGTGATGAAAAGTTAAAAGTTTTTCCTCAAGATCAGGAACAGGAAAATGATGCTCACTCCCATCACGTCTAGTAAATATTGCACTAGGATGCTGGGCCAGAGCAATTAGGCAAGAAAAAGAAATTTTAAAAAACAAATAGGAAGAGAAGTAGTAAAATTGTCTTTGCAGATGACATAAGCTTATATACAGAACATTCTAAAGACTCCACCAAAAACTGTTATAAGTAATAAATAAATTCAATAAAGTTGCAGAGTACAAAATCAACTCACAAAACTGAGTCATGTTTTTATATACAAAACAAACTGAAATTAAAAATTAACAAACCAATCTCATTTAAATACCACAAAAACAATGAAACCCTTAAGAATAAATTTAACAAGAACGTGGGAGATCCGTGCACTGAAATCTGTAAGATGAAAAAAACCGAAGAAGACAAATAAATGGAAAGATGACCTGTGGTCTTGGCTTGGATGAATTACCGCTGTTAAATGTCCATCGTACCCGAGTCCACTATCTAGAAATTAAATACAATCCCTATCAAAATTCCAATAGCATTTTTCATAGAAATTTAAAAAAAAAAACCCTAACATTTGCTTGAAATCACAAAAGACCCCCAAAGAGCCAAAGCAATCTTGAGACAGGAGGACAAAGCCAGAGGGGTCACACTTCCTGATTCCACACTATACTACAAAGCGGCAGAAATCCAAACAGCACGGTGCCGGCATAAAAACACAGGGACCGATGGAACCGCACAGGGAGCCCAGGAACGAGCCCACGCGCGTACGGTCAGCTCATCTTGGACGAGGACACCAGAAACGCACGATGGGGAAAGGGTCGTCTCTTCGATAAGCGGCACTGGGAAAACTGGACATTTGCATGCAAAAGAATGAAACGGGATCCTTGTGCCAGTCACACAAGTTAATTCAAAGCGGCTCGAAGATTTACGTGTAAGACCTGCGACCGTCAAACTCCTGGAAGACGATAGCGGGAAAAAAACCATCGACGTTGGTCTGGGAGGGGACTTCTTGGCTATGACGCCACAAGCACGGGCGATGAAAGCAAAGATAAACCGGTGGGACCAGGTCGAACCGAAACGCTTCTGCGCAGCAAGGGAAACAACCAACAAAACGGAAAGACAGCTATGGCTGGGAGGAAATGTTTGCAAAGCACACGCCTGACCAGGGGTTAACATCCAAACCGCACAGGGACGCGTGCAGCTCAACAGCCAAAACACGAATAACCCGCGTGCAAACAGGCAGAGGACCCGCACAGACAGTTTTCCAAAGAGGATATGCGAATGGCCAACGGGTCCATGAAAAGGCGCTCTGCTCACTAATCGTCAGGGACGTGCAAATGAAGACCCCCGTGAGCAGCACCTCACACCTGTTCCGTGGTCGTTTAAAGGACGAGAGCCAACGCGTGCTGGCGAGGGTGTGGGGCAAAGGGAGCCCACGCGCACTGTCGGTGGGAACGTCAGCGGGTGCAGCCACCACGGAGAACAGCATGGCGGTTCCTCGAGAAAGCGAAAATCGCACCGCCATAGGACCCAGCCACCCCACTATCTCCAAGAGGTCTCTGCACCCCCATGTTCACGGCAGGGTTGTTCACGACAGCCAAGACATGGAACGACCCACCTGTTTGTTGGTGGGTGGATGCTTAGAGAAAACGTGCTTCCTACAACGGAATATTACTCACCCATAAAAAAGAAGGGACTCCTGCCTTTGGGACAACGACGTAGATGAATCTGGAGGACTTCATGCTCAGTGAAAGAAGACAAAGGACAAAAGTCGTATCATATCACGTATATGGATTTTTTTTTTTTTTTTAAAAAAAGCTCAGCTCCGAGAAAGAGTGAGTAGAATACGGGGGACCCAGGGCTGAGAGAATGGGGAGATGTTGGTTAAACAGGACAAACTTCAGTTATAAGATGAATACGTTCTGGGGACCTAATGCACGGCACGGTGACTGCAGTTGACAAATCTGTATTGTACGCTTGAAAGTTGGCAGAGAGCAGGTCTTAAGCATTCTCGTCACACATACACACGAAACGTAGCTCGTGAGGTGATGGATGTGTTAATTAACTTGATTACAGCAATCATTTCATAATTTATAGGTGTATCGAGTCATCACATTGTGCACCTTAAATATATACAATTTTATTTGTCAATGTTAACTCAATAAAGCTGGGCAAAAAAGGAAGAAATCCTAACCTAGAAAGGAAACACGCTTGGAAGCACGCCGGGAGGTAGCTGTCTCTAACAGGGCTCACCCGGTGAGCTGGCCTCGCCCCACCCTCCAGAATCTGGCTGGGCACCCACAGCTGGGCCGTGTCTCTCTCCGTTCAGACATAAACTACCTCACAGACACCAAGCTCAGACAAGGCTACTCTGAGGCCGAGACGGAAGGAGACAGACAAGGCCACTTCAAAACTTTGTGTAAGCACAGACAAAAACAAGGTCACTGTGCCACCCACAGAATACGAAACAGCCCTTCTCTTGGCTGAAGTGAGTAACAGCTGCTTCTTTACCGACTGTAGCTTCTTCATTCTAGTCTGCAGATAAGATTTATTGTTCGGATGCTTTCTGACAGCTTCCGATCCACAGCAAAACCCTGCTTCATTGGCCCCTCCCCCACCCCCAAGCACATGTCGCATTCTTTCCAACACCCTGAGACCCCCACCCCCACCCCAGGTTCCTCCTGTCCCCCTCCTGCAACCCGAAGTCCAACTAGTTGACCTGCGAGTGTGCTCTTGGTGGCCTCCTGGTGGCCTCCGGCTAGGGCACAGGTGTACCAGCTGGAGGCTCTGCGACACGGGGCTGATCCCTCGGGCCCATCTGGAAGTTAGAGATGAAGGAGCGTTAAGTGACCCTGTGGAGCGCCTGGCAGGCAGGAGCCAACTTCCCTCTCTGGCTCTCCATCACCAGGGGGACCCCCTTGGCTATCCCTGCTGGAGGGGTCTCCTAACTCTCCCACCTGCTCTCAGGAGCAGACCCCAGAAACTCTGGCAGTGGGCCCGCCCACCAGAGACCCCAAGCTCGGCCCCTCGCCCGCTTTTATCCCGATTTGGCAGATGTGGAAGCCGATTTTCAGATGCTCCTTCCCAGGGACCCCAGAGTTCATAGGTGCTGGGGTTGGGGAAGAGAGGGTCTCCCAGAGATAGCTGGGAACTTGGGGCAAGTGGGTGGGCTCAGTGGCTACTGGGCACAGCCCTCCATTCCAGGGTGCGCTGTGCCGAGCTGCCACTGTCAGCTTCTCGTAGAGGTTCCGTTGCAGACCCCTGGACCCAAAGGTCTGAATTTCGCCATCGCTCCCCCGCCCCTGTACTGATCCGCGCTCACGGCCACCATGCCGTCCTGCAGGCTTTCTGGAGGGGGCTGGGCGGGGCTTTGGAAGGAGGGCTGGGTTCTGGGGGTGCCCTGGGCAAGGAGGAGAGGGAGCAGGAGGGAGGGAGGAAGGTTCCCGCCGAGAAGCTCACTGAGGCTAGGAGGGGATGTCTGTGGGGGGACTCCTGCCCCCTCCGTGCCTGACTGTGTGTTCTAGAAAGCATGAGAGGAACCGAACAGCTGGGGCAGGGGATCGGGTGCACACCGGGCCCTGGGGGCTGGGGGAGTCACGGGTGGGGAGCGGAGTGCACGTTCACGTGAGCTGGGGTGTGAGGACTCCCCAGAACTACCACTGTTTGCATCTTGCGTTTTACCATCTAGAAACCGAAAGCCAGGGGAGGCCTGGGGAGGCCCGGGTCACGAGTCTCCCGGGGTCACACCTCAGACTCTGGGAGAGACTAGGGGAGGCGGGTGTTCCACGCCACCCAGGGGCTTTCTGGAGGTGTGGGAGCTCTGGAGCCCCCTCCCAGCCCCTCGCCCTGCAGCCCACCTCTGCGGGGACTGGCGGTGCCCACCCTGACACCACAGTGCCCAAGGTGGGTTTTAGCTCTTCCCCGCTGAGCAGGGGTCTTGGGGCTGCAGTTCCCGCCCCCAACGGAGCCCCCAGCTCAGTAGAGGCTGCTGTCCTGCAGATGCACAGCTCCCGGACACCCCAGCACTGTTCCCTGTGGCCCTCCCCCACACGGTGGGACTGGGCTGGGACTGGGGTCCAGGGAGAGATGCCCAAGGCTCACACAGAGTGATCCCTCCCTACTCCGCCAGGCAGCTGTAGTCTGCTTGCTGCCCGCGTTTCCAGAAGTTTCCGCACCTGGGGTAGGCCCCCAATTGTGAGTGACAGTGGCACACTGTGTCCCAGGGGCCGTCTCTGCCTAGGGCGAGGGCGAGATCTCCTGCAGGCCCTAAGGTCCCCCTTCCCTCCCTTTCCGTCTCCCCCCACCCTCGTCCTGCCTGTGGACCCCAGTGCAGCCAAGGCAGGCTCTCGCAGACCCCTCCTCGTTGCGCCCCCGTCCCCCTTCGCCCCTTCCAATGCCTCCATCCCCCACCCTGTTTCCTGTCCCGCCCCCGCGCTGGGCCGAGCCTGGCTCCGCAGCCGCCTCCCCCGCAGCTCCGCCGCCGGCCAGGAGCCCGGCAGGTGCGTCAGCGACTGGGCCGATCGCACTTCATTTATTCAATAGCTCTGGGCCTGCAAAACAGCCGCTAAATTGCATCCCATTTTCCCCAAGCCCATTAGCAGCCGGCGGCTTCATTCTCCGTAATTCTGAGCCGCCCTGGGCTGGCGGCGGGGAGGGGGCGCGTTCAGCTGCCGCCTCCACCTGCCCTCAGAAAGGCCCCCGCGTCTCTTCTTTGTGAAGCCGGGGAAGTGGCCGGCCTCCCGCCGCGCCCAGACCCCGCCCTCTGCCGCTCAGGCCGTTCTGCCTTGTTGTCTGCTTTTGGGGGGCTTACCCTTCCGTTCACTGCCGGCACCCCCTCCAAAGCCACCTCCATGGGTCCCCGAGGACTTCTTGCATGGGCACCCAGTGCCCCGACCACCGGCCACCCAGGGCAGTGGTAACAGCCAGCATCTTCCTTTCTGCGTGGTTTGCCCCCCTCCCTCACCCGCATTAACGTCCACCCCTCCTGCTTCCCCGGGGAGACCCTGAGTGGCAGTGGCGCTCCTCCACCTGCTGCAGGTGACTTTCCCACCTGAGCTGACGGCATTAGACTCTGCCAGGCAGGAGTCGCGGGCTGGGGGAGTTAGGTGCAGATAAGGCGCTCTGTGATCAGGTCATGACCCTCCCGTCCTCTCCCGGACCCTGAGGGTGGGCACCCAGTTGCTGTTAACTGACCCAGGCCTCGTGGGGGTCCCGCTTCTTCGTGTCCTGCCCTTGCTTGCTGCTGGGGAGAGACTGGGCACTGTGGGGCCTCTGTCCAGAGCACGGGGCGCCCAGAACTTGCTGGTTAGGTGGAAGCCGAGTGCGTGACTATTAATACACGCTGACGGCCTCTGCCTTGTTAGAGGTCGGTTAAAGTGCCAGGGAGCTCGGACAGACCAGAGAGCCCCTCGCGGGGTGGCCCGCTGCTGCAGTCTCGCACCCTCACAGATTCCTGAGGTGCTCTGGAGGTGAGGGGCTGGACAGCCGCTGTAGCTCCGGCTGGGAGCTCCCTGGGGGACCGTCACTGTGCTGTGCATGCTTGAGGCAGGGAAGCTGGACACCATAGCTGTTGGGTTTTGGGGGGCCTGACAAAGGGATCCCCCAGTGGGGCGGGGTCTGCACCACCTGTGCCCCTAGCCCCAGGAAGAGGCAGCCTTAGTAGAGACCAGGCCTGCCCCCACCCCATGCTGTGCAGCAGCCAGCCCCCTTCCTCCTGGACTGGCCTCAGGAAAATGTCAGTACGGGGGACGGGACGATGGGAGATGGGAGATGACAGGAGACAAACAGCAGCCCCACCGGACTCTGAAAAAAAGGGGCCCTCAGCCTGCACTTCCGGGGGGACCAAGAGAGCCTCTGTGCCTCATGATTGCCCACGGCGCCTGAGCATTCTGCTCACAGCTTCCTCCCTCTGTGTGTGGGGGGGAGAGGGGAGGCAGGGACTGTGCACAGCAGCCACGCCCCACGCTCAGGTGGTCTGGTCCATGCACCCAGCATCCCCAAATGTCTGATCCAGGCTGGAGCGGGAGAGGCAGAGAAGGCCAGTGGGGAGGCTCGGAGTGACGGGGTGCCAGCTCTCCACTGGACACTATAATCCTCAGGTCTCTCACCCAAGAACCGAGGTCATACAATGAGGAAGCTGAAGCTCAGAGGGTCTGAGCGACTTCCCCAAGGTCACACGGCAAGTCCGCGGCAGAGCCGAGCGGTTGCTCAGATGTATTTGAGCGCGTGGCTCTTACAGTGTCAGTGACACCTGTGTCTCCATCTCACCTGTGGAGTTAGAGCCCAGGTGGGTGTGAAGCAGGCGCAGCATCACCCCAGCTGTCCCCTGCCTCTTCCTGAGGCTGGGAGCCAGTTGTTTTCCAGAAGATAAACTTGTTTTCTGTGCAAAAAAACTCAATTTTATTCTTGGACAGTGTGGAGCCCCAGCCCTGCTCCATCGGGCCTGCCTCCTCCCGGCTCCCACAGCCCAGAAGCTGGACAGAGGACAGAGCCAGGGCTGGGGGCTACTGACTAGTTGGCCTCTGCAAGGGCGAAAGGGTGACTGACCCCTTACACCAGGGACCAAAGATGTCAATGATTGTGGTAAGGGGACAAATAACTAGTGAGGTGCATCACCACCTTAACCAGAAAAATGATGAGGACACCTTAGATACCTCACAGGTCCCGCACGCACCCCAGTTTGAGGGCTCGGAGGTGACAGGCGGTGAATCATCTCACAGCTAACATTCATCCACTCGCTCGGACTGAGTCATCTAATCCTCGGCCCAGCTCCATCTGATGGACAGGAAGCCTGAGGCCCACCGGGGGTACCGCCCACTGTGTTTCAGAGGGATACGGGCTGAGCGGGGGGAGGGGGACCTGCACCCCAGGCTTGCTGCACTGCCTGTGGAGTGGGACAAGAGGAACGGCTGTCTTTCAAAGTCCTCTGCTCCTAGAGACCCACAGAGCCACCGTGAGGACACGTGTCCCATAAAGGGGCGGCAGGAAGGCTGTCTGCAGTGGGGGGAGGGAGGCCTGGCCCCAGTTCTCCATCCCGTGGCAAGGTAGAAGCTTCCCGTGCGATGAGGTCTGATGCTCAGTCTAACTATTTCCTCTAGGGAGCTGCAACTCCCTGGGTAACATCTAGAAACTTCTTTGGGCAGTCATGGCTTGATGGTGCATTGTGAAAGGAGAAAGGGGCAGAAAGCAGAGGGAGGGGTGGTGTAGAGGGCTGGATGTGGGCAGTGGGGGGCGGGGGCGGTGAGGAATCCCAGGAGAGGGTGCATGAGCCCGCCCTGCCCCACCGCCCAGAAGCCCTGGAGGACGGGCTGGGCTTCCCTGTATGGTGGGAGGGAGCCGAGCCCCTGGTAGGGTGTTTTGATAGTAGAGAGAGGGTGGCCCAGGATCCCGGAGGGCTAGGTCACATGGGGTGGTAGGACAGGAAGGGGCTCGGGACGTCAGTGTCACGTGATCTGATTCAATCACACCCATTTTACAGATGAGAAGACTGAGTCCCAGGGCAGGCGAGTGCCTTCCCAGGGCTAAGGAGCCAGGAGCCAGGACCCTGGTGAGGTCTGCATCCCGCTTTGTGCTCTGCACCAGGACCCTCTCCCGTGGGCTTGAACACAGCCCCCAGCGCCTGCCTGGCACACAGGGGGAGCACAGTAAGAGGGCGGCTGCTGTCATGTCGTTATTACATGGTGGGCCGGCTCCCGGGGGACCGTGATGAGGGACGGAGGACAGGCTGGGGCCCAGGTAGGGAAAGGACCGATCCCAAGGTTCTCCCAGGAAGCCAGCCCCTCGGCGCGTCTGTTTGGGTCTACACAGCAGGGGTGGGCCTTCGGGTAAGTCGAGACAGCCAGTGTGACTGGGAAAGTGGCTGGGCCTTGGGGACTCGCTGTCCACACCTCTACAACTCCCAAAAGGTGACTCGAGCAGCCACAGACCCCCACACCACAGAGCTGCTCACGGTGCAGCTTTCTCCCAGCCCAGGAGCAGAGTGCCCAGGTCAGGGGACCCTCAGCACCCTGTGTCCTGCTACAGAGCTTTGCTTGGGACCTGGATGCAGCTCTGAGCGCATTGGGCTCTGTCCCTCCTGGTGCTATTTTGGGGTGCCTTCAGAAGCTAGGGGGCAGGCAGAGAGGACACAGCCTCTGAAAGCTGGGGTCAGTGGCAAGGGGTGGTCCCAGGCCAGGGCAAGTCAGGCTGCATGTGTGCTGTGACTTCAGGACCTGTGGGGACCTTCACCATCTATGCACCTTCTTGAGGGAGCCCCCAATTTAATGAAAAGCAACCGGTTCACCTTGTCCCACGTACCAGGTGGGTGGTAGTGTGCCCACTTTGTAGATGAGGGAACTGAGGCTTAGTTGCCAGTATGTGACAACAGCTGGCTTTGAACCCAGGACCTCATCTGGAACCCACACCCACCAGACCCTATGTTACCAGGTTTCTTATTTTTTTCAAAAAGCATCCCTCTACGACATCCCCCATCGGCGTAAAGACCCGGCTTGGGTTGGAAAGGCAAGGTTATGCCTCTTACCCAAACTCAAAGTCGTTTTCAAGAGTAGAAGTGTTTTTCCCAGAGTAGAGTTTGCCCGCACCAAGTGACTCAGGAAGAGGTGGCGATGCTGAGGGAAGGGGCCGGGGCCGGAGGTTTAAGGGTCCGCCCGGCATCTGGGCTCACCCAAGGGTCTGCGAGAGGGCTGCTCGCACTAGCCGTGGATGCGTGGGACCAAGGAACAAGCCTTCTCTGTGCCTGTTTCCTCCTGTCAAGTGGGGACAGTAGGCCGGGGGTGTCCCCCACCCAGAGCCCTCTGCAAGATGGTGGCTACCTGCCTTTTTGTTTGCTACAGAGCTGGCGGGGAGAGACCAAGCTGGGACCCCTCCCCTGCCAGCCAGCCCAGATCCAGGCGGAGGCGAGCACAGGCTGGAGGCTCAGGAGAAAACAGCGTGAGTCACGCCCGCCTGGCCGAGCGCGTCCTTCCTCCCGGCTGAGCTGCGGCTGCCGGTTTCGTAGGTAATTACGTGATTTACGAGGATCCCGCTCGGGGCCTCGGCTGAGTCAGCCTGGCTGCGTCGTGACCAGGCGGAGGCGGGCAGAGCCAGGCGTGGGCACTGGCTCTGCCCCTGAGCCTTGGCCTCTGCCCCGGGATGGGGCCCGCGGCAGGGCTGGGGAGCCATCTCAGACCTCCGCCGGAGGGGAAGCGCGTGACTTCCCCGCCCTGCTCCCACCTGCAGGTGCGGGCTCCCAGGCAGAGGGGGGCGCCCCGGGGAGCCCTGCTCCAGGAAGATGCTCCCTGTGAAGTGCTCCTTGGGCAAAGGCCGGTGGCTCTGTGTGAGAACCGCTCCGAAGACAGACGGCCTTTGTTTTTAAGCTCCCACTTAACGAACGTCATCTCCACACAGAGACACACAGATTTAGATCTTTCTAACGTGGATTTATTATTCAAATGGCCCGACAACACTCAAAGTGTTCAAGAGGGAGAGCAGGGCGCGAAGTCCTTCTGACCAGCGCGTGGGGCCCCCAGCCGCGCCCGGCGGGCGGCACTGGTCACGCGTTCCTTCACTCGAGTTCATCTCGCTCGGAACCTCTGCCCGAGCCCGTGGTCTCCCGCGGCCACAGCGATGGCTTCCTGGGGCTCAGGCTTCTCCAGATGGTGGGCGCGGGACCTCCAGGCGAGGTAGGAGCGGGGCGCAAGTCTGGCAGGGTGCCGCGTGTCCGTGCGCTGGGCCAGGGGTGCCCGCAGCCTTCTCCGAGGACAGGGACCATTCTGGAGCTGCACAGGGCGAAGGCCGAGGATGACGGGCAGGCCAGGCCCTAAAGCAGACACGAGATGGGGCAGTGTCAGGAGCCAGGACCCGGAGTGGGCTCAGCCGGCGAGGGGCCCACAACGGCGCCCCATGCTCACCATCACGGGCCCCGCCCTGAGTGACGTGCGCATGCCCCCTACTTCCCTCTGCCTCAGTTTCCTCCCCTGGCACCCAGCACCCCAGACAGAGAGTGGACAGAGGCACCGGCCCCGTGGGGTGGCGGGCCGACCTCCCCTCCTTTCTTTCCTTCCGGTTCCTCTCCCAACCAGCCCCCTCCCCACTCGGGCCCCCCCTTCTATTTTTCCTGGCTAAAACCTGCCACAGACACCACCACACCCGGAAAGAGATAAATAAATAAAAGAAAAACAACCTCAACTGTGAAAAGCAGTCCAAATCTGAAAATTTTCCGGCCTGATTTAATTACACTTTAAATTGGCATGTTTACTGATCGGGGATTTCAAGTTAACAGACACCCCCCCAACTGTTCGTACAGTGAAACTCCGCAGGCTGGCGGGCTCCCCCAGGCCTCGGCGGGCCCCGCCGCTCCCCTGCCAGCCGCGGAGCAGAACAGAAACGTCTATTTTTGAACGTTAGCGAAAACGAAGATGTCACAGATGGTGGAAGCGGCATTCTGGCCGGTTTCCCACGCCCCAGGCTCTGCGCACCTTCTCAACAGTGTCCTCTCCCAGCG